>NC_142672.1:28596207-28926207 GCF_964200805.1 Pocillopora damicornis | reverse complement strand
TATACCAGAAGAAAACACCGAATTTTTTTCCAGTGTGCCATCCGGTGCTCCTGGAAGTTTGGAAGTGAAAGATGAAAGGAAAACTGATGGCCCTCTACCCAGTTTTTTGCTGTTTTCAGGTTCATGCGCGGGGTTAAGTCGATTGCAAGCTAGTTAGTTCAGTAAAGATGGACTTTGCGCGACTGTGAGTTCGTTTTTAAGAAAATTGGGCTCAGAGGAAAAAGAGAATGAGGAAATGGGACAACGGCAAACTGTAGAAGCGATTGATTTAGATTCCAGAAACGGCCTCCTGCTTCTACTCCTAATGCAACAGCTGATGATTGTATGGGTGACTGCACTTGAGCTGGAATCGCTACTAAACAGAGAAAAACAGCAGTGTTTTGAAACTCTTAGTCTCGCGCATAACAATCAACATACATGCTTTCCAACCTTTTCTTGACCTACTTAACAATGACAACATGCCAAACACGTTTTTTTGATACTGCCTTGGAATTTTCGTGTTTAAAAAATGATCTTTTGACCCCTCGAAATCTACTTTGTTATAATTTCGAGTGAGAACGATTGATTTAACAACTATTGCACTATTTACCTGTTCCAGATAACTTTAGGAAGCAAAAATAAAGTTATTATTATGTGTTATATTTGGAAACCTTTTAATACTAATACTTGACCCTGAGTCTACTGAAAATACCTGCATATGAATCAAATATCCACATCCCTCTTGGAGATCAAGAGAAACAGTGATGCAATGATATAGTTTGTACCTTAAAAATTATTTTACATGATTCAGTTTTCTAAATCAAGTTAGGGTTGGTTGTTTTTTATACCGATGACAAGGAGGCAAAATGACCCTGGGCTCGAGAGTGACACAAAGGCCAAATGGGATACATAACAAACAATTGCTGACACGCAAAATATCCGAAAAAGCTTAGTGAAACTGTTATAGAAATCTGTAGAGAGACACAAAAGTAGGGCAGACTTTTCAAACTTAAAACTTATTTAATCATGGAAAAGGGGGTAAGTTTCTAAAGAAACTGTGGCGCTGCATCGCTACAAGAGTATAACAAGGTAATTTGGTATTATCAACTGAGTTGATAACGTATACTGGCCAACCGATAAGACTTTCAAAGCTGACGTTTCGAGCGTTGGCCCCTTGTCAGAGGGAAGGGCTAAAATCTTAACAGTGGCCCTTTTAAGTTATCAACTCAGTTGGTAATACCAAATTACCTTACCTAATCATGTGTTTCCTGGCGAGTGAAATAAAAGTCGTGATGCAGTAACGAAAGCAAAAAAAAGACACAAGCGCGCGCACGCACCCACACACGCTCACTATGTGCGCACGAAAGTGCACGCAACACATTCACAAACAGAAGCGCCCATACACGCACCATGTGTGTGCATAAGTGCACGCAACACACTCACCAAGCACCCACACACGCATGTGCACAGGCGGAGGATAAGCTATGCGATGCGTTCATGTTTTGCCTTATGGAACTGAATAGCAAGTAAAGTAAGAGTCGAAGTATAGAAGGAGGGCATGCACTCATCAATGCACGCACGCATACATGTACACGGAAACGCAAAAGAGGTGAATAGGCTAAGAGACACCTCCGAAATTCTATTCACTAGAGAGTGATAACTTCGTGTTTTGCCTTCTTTACCCTATGCTATAACTATGACAAATATACGGCGATCTTCATATTCTGCATTGTTAATAATTATATTATGGCCTTACATTGTTGATAAAGGCACAGCCCGAACCAGCTACCTTGCTAAGAAGCGGGGGCAAACTATGAGTTGCCCTTATAAAAAGTTGCGGGTCATTCAAAACTGAACAGCAAAGCAGGATTGTGACTTATTCTGTTTCTTACAATTAAACACTGGTTGGCTATCGTCTTCGATAAACGTGTGGCATTTGAGAAGAACACTAGAAGACTTTATACAAATACTGGATACTTCCGAAGAGGAAAAAACTTTGAAAGAATGCGCAGTTGCTCAAACAAGTGTCTAAAATGTTTGCAATTATTTCTTCTGTTATAGAGTACCTTATGGTGTTTCCGGAGCCGCGTTCTACAGAAAATTACGCCATGAAGAATCCAGCCATAGCTTCAGATCTCAGCCAGTTGTCGTTGTGTTTTTTCATCAAACTTGTTCAAGACCAAGGGGATCAGATTTTCGTCAGCTATGCCACTAAACAACAGGACAATGAGATGATTATCGAGATTTATCCAACACAAACAGATTTTTATGTTGGCGACGAGTTGTTCCGGTAATGCTGGATATCGTGTTTTTTAACAGTCGGTCGGGGAATTTCTTATTCAAACCACAATAAGTCATGATACAGGAAATGCTACGATTGGCTCCTTCCTGACGCTTGAAGAGAGAGAGAAAGTTGAGCATACAAACAAACGAAAAGCCTTGGCTTCTTTCTCTTTACTTATCATGATTTAAATAACAAACATGTTAATCTTTGACCAAAACAAATCTAGACGTATTTTCCTTACGCTTTGCAAATGACTATTCTGGTCGCTTATTTAAAATGTGATTTAGATCACTATGCTCAATAGGACACAGAAGTCTATTAAGAGACGAGGATTCGTTTATTACGGTCCAGCCATAAAAGGATGAGATTTCTTAACCAACCCGGCTTTCGACATAGTAGCTCAGATGATACTTTGATATAGCATAGATGAAATTAGCTCATTAAGCATTTCATAAATAGAGAAAGATGTTTGTTGTCTTGTCACGAGCGTGGGACCAAAGAAAAATTTCTGAGTCCCCATGAGGAATCGAACCTCAGACCTCCGGATTCTGCATTCCGATGCTCTACCACCGAGCCACGGAGACTCTACGGTGAGCAAGGTCTCTATTTTCCAAGTAATTGCATGAATAAGAGATTGATTGACTGACTGCATGAATGAATGAATGAGTGAATGAAAGCACTGAACGAATGGAAGCTTGACTGTACGAACCATTAAGTGATTGACAAACGATTGATTAACTGATTGACAATTTACTGACTGTTTTACGGACTGACTGACTGACAAACTGACTAGTTGACAGAGTGACTGACTGACAGGCCACTTACATATTACCTTTAACTGACCGACCCCTTACCGACAGACTGAATGACTCTACTGACTGACTTAGTGACAATGAAAATGGAGAGCCTTGAATAATCAAATATATTTTATATTGTTTGCTTTTTGTTTTGTTCTTTTTTTTTCAGGTTTACCTCGAAAAATCTCTACGATGATACCTGGCAACACGTGTGTCTCACCTGGGGAAACACTCAGGGAGTAACGAAACTCTATAAAGATGGCCAATTTACTGGACAGGAAACGAATAATGCCACTAAGAATTATGCACTTAAGGCTGGCGGCTCCCTGGTGCTTGGACAAGAGCAAGACTCTGTCGGCGGAGGCTTTGATCGTAACCAAACTCTTCATGGCCGATTGGCAAGTGTCAACATGTGGGATAAAGTTCTCTCCGAAAGCGACATTGCCGCTCAGTACACAAATTGCAGCGTACCTCATGGTTCTGTTATTAACTGGTCTGCATTCAAAAATCTTACTCATGGCAATGTTGCAGTTGAAGAGCCATGAACTACATTGGTCAGTGATAAAAACTCTTGTAGAGCCTAAAATCGTAACTCGCGTGATGTAAATTCCTAATATTAGTGAATGCACCATATGCCTGGCTGGATCATGTGACATAGCATTAAAATAGCAATATTATAGAAAACCAAAATATGAAATGATATTGCGTTGAAACGCTGCTTTTGTCTGAGCGGTTGGAAAATATTTCATTTATTTATTTACCTATTTACTCAGATGTTTGCCATTACGTTAAGACAGCTACTTGTTTTATAATATATTGTAAGCAGCCTTAATGACAGAAAAATTTTTCTTCTCTGTTCTGATTCATTCATGACACTCGAGAAGGAATTTAGAGGGCCTTTCAAGATCTTTAAAGATCCCAAAGAAATTTCAAACATTGAGAGGCTGACAAGACGAGCGCTGATACTTTGAATGTGCGGCTATGAAAGCCTTATAAAATGATAATCACATATGTCCTGCCGCATGTGATAAGTTGCGATTAGGAGAAAAGCCCGCATGTCCCCAATAAACTACCGTGCTCTATCGCTTTTCGCAACCTCTTCAAATACTTAGGGTGTTTCTGTTCAGTTTTTTTCTTGGAGTCCATGTCACTTGCCATCGAAAAACATCGCATGTCCTATAAGGGCCACAGAAGAAAAAAGATATAGGTAGGTTCTTTACAAATCTGATGTAAGCTTGCAGTAGTCTAGAAAATTCCAGAGTAAAATTAACAGAATCTGGAAATTCTACCGTTGACATCGTAATTTTAGAACTAGGGTAGGTACAATAAATGGATGGGAAGCCTCTAGAGGGAAAGTTTTATTGTTGCCTGGCCTACATTTTTAATGTTACCTGTTATGTAAACCCCCTCCCCCCTCCCCCTCCTCCCCCATATAGGATCTTGCACTACATCCCTTTTCTATTGTTACTTGAAAACTGCATTATATTTGTCTTAGTCAATCAGAATGATGAATTTTTTCATGCATGTTTTCAATGCAAATCCTTGGGCTTAAGATTGAGCACTTTTTGATTGAGCATCGTAAAAGTGTGAAAAAAGGGTCTGTAAAAAGGAGAGACCAAAAACCGCTAAAAGAATTCAGATTAGAATCTGGCTAAGGGCTTCTGAAATAACAAAAACCCACCTAGCGGTGTCTGCAAGCAATAAAGCTTAATATGTACAATAAAAAAACAAAAAAACAAAAAAACAGACGCTCTAAACAAGCGCTCTAAAACCATAGGAACTAAAAAGAGAAGTAAAGACACCGGTGGATGCAAGAAAACATTACAGAGGAAGACAAACAGGAGCAAAACAGGAAGCCAAACGCTTAAAATAGGAAAATAGATGAATAATTAGTCACAAGATAACGTGTCATTACCAGAAGCAGATGTTTGCAAAGCCCATAGAAAAGCTAAATGTTGTGTGTCTGTGGCACTGCGAGGTCGTGTATCACCATGGAAATCACTTCTGTTTGAGCTAAAAGAAGAACATGGGTTTTTTCCATTTATCCGCCAATGTTCTTGCTCTGTTTGTGACGGCGAGTTGTGTGCAGACTTCAAAAGGTATCATCTTTTTTCCGTTGCAGTGATACTTGCGTTCCTTTTTGCTTTATTTTCCTGATATCTACGTCGTAGTATAAGGAAAAACAATTTTAATTGGTCATCTTCATTTCTTTATCGAACACAGGACGAACACTAAACGATAAGTTTGTCTTCGCAAATTTCCTTGCTCATGAAAGCTTCTACTTGAACATAACAAGTGTTGGGACAAAACTGGTCCAACACACCTCTGAGTGCGCGTTCAAGTGTCTCCAGAAGTTTGTTTTTGCAAACAGAAGTTTTCCCATTTTAATTCATTTTCTCTATTCTTTTTACACCAGTTGCAGCTGTTCATCAGGCCCGGAAGGAAAACAGAGATGCAAAATAGGTCAGTTAATATTCCACCTTCGAGTTGAGGTAGCTTGAAATTGTCTTCCGAGACACCTACCGAATATATACTAAAGTGCTCAAAAAGTGTCTTTGCATTTACGACGTCCAACGAAATTTACAAAGTCCAACGAAATTTACGAAAGTGAGACGTGTTTAAAAAATGATTAAAGTTTGAATTGGGAGTTTCAAGGCAACCATTGATATGCTAAAACGTGGGGAAATCTCTCTTTTCACAAGTTTTTGGATCAATCACGTAAAATCTTCTATAGATTCTTTCCCAGTTATAGAATTTTTTTTTTAGCTGTACGTCGCTGTCGAGTGAATGTCATCACGAAATTTAAATTCAGCCGCTTCAAAATCATGATTCCGTTGAGTTTACTCTTTCTGCTTCAAGTGAACAATTTACAGTAAAAGCAAGCTACAAATCAACTTTTACTGAATATATCACAATAACCTTACATCTGACGAATTTTCAGTGCGTTCTGAGCTATTATGTTAAATTTCAAACCAGTTCACAAATTAGCAAATTAAGAGTATTCTTTCATCATAACATCTCTTGTTCACTAATTTACATTTTGTTTTGTTTTGTAAACCCTGCAAATGCAAAATTATGCAAAAAAAATTACATTTTTGTTTTGTTTTGTTTCGGAAATGGCTCTATAAAATTTGTCCTAACTTTCCTTTCTTGGAATAAAGCAGTTTACATTACATTAACTTTTTTTTAACTTAAAGACACAGTGAAATAGTACCTATTTGCATACGTCGTTTCCCTGTTCAACCGGATGGTAGGTATTTGGCAGCTTTTATCGTTTCCTTTTGTTCTAAGATAAATGCCGTCAACTCTAATTTGCGTAAATATTCAACTTCTAAGCACGTTTTCGTCGGATGGAAATGCAAATGTATGACTGACAATGTATTTAAGTTTTTGAACAGGATGATTGAATATCGGCTTCGTTCTTTCTTTCTTTTTTTATGGACCTTGACAGTCAATGGAAAAAAGGGAGAAAAAGAAAGAAGCCAATATTCAGCCATCATGACCATATAAGCTTTGTCAATAAAAGATTTATTATTTAGCAAGCGATTTCGCTTTATTTTAAAAGAATCAGGAATCAAGAATGACTTTTCTACTTCGAGAGCCGTGTTTGTAGCACAATAAACCCACGAGAGTCGATTATGTTTTATTTGTTTTGTCTGTCCTCACTGCCGGCATTGTCTAAAATCTACGAACTCTCTTAGTCCGCTCGGGTAGTCAATCTGAACTCAGGATTCGCTACATATTGCCCACGGACGCTTTCAGCGATATGATGTATGATTCCATCTATTGTATTTTGCTGTAGTTTTGTCTCCTTCGTTACGCGATTAGTGTGAATATTCTAAGAAAAGTTTGTTCTTTTCCTACTGTGGCAAAATAGAAATGATCATTGAAAAAGGTTTACAATAGCTAAGAACACGTTGAAAATTCGTCAGATGAAACGTTATTGCGACAAATTTAATAAACTTGATTTAGAGCTTGGTATATGAATAATTTCGAGTAGCTAAAAATTTTGTGTAATTTTGAAAGGGCTTGATTTGATTTGTTGTTGTTGTTGTTTCTCGAATGCCAGGATATAACCTCAACTGCGAAAGAGGAAATTTTGTTTTGAGCGCTTTGAATGCAGCCGATAGGTTTCTAGGAAAACTGTTCCCAACTAAATTCTTCATCGACTTGTAAGAGATAGAGAAACCCATGGACTTTCCACTCGGATGAAACCTATACTGACAGAGTCAGAGCCTGGAGTCATTTTGGCTCCTTGTCAGCGGTGTGATCGCCAAACAATGACCTCTGAGAGAATGAAAGTTTTACCCCAGAAATCGTGGGATTCTGGTCTTAGCTGTGCATGACAACATCCTTAAGTAATGGCTTTCGATTGACTGCAGCGCATGCTCAAAACAGAGCACATGGTCCTCTACACCAGCGGAAGAAAAGAAGAACGTAAGTTATTTTAGTGCACGTGAACTTAAAAGTCATCGTAACTGATCGAAAGTAGAATCTATATACCAGAAGAAAACACCGAATTTTTTCCCAGTGTGCCATCCGGTGCTCCTGGAAGTTTGGAAGTGAAAGATGAAAGGAAAAGTAATGGCCCTCTACCCAGTTTTTTGCTGTTTTCAGGTTCATGCGCGGGTTAAAGTCGATTGCAAGCTAGTTAGTTCAGTAAAGATGGACTTTGCGCGACTGTGAGTTCGTCTTTAAGAAAATTGGGCTCAGAGGAAAAAGAGAATGAGGAAACGGGACAACGGCAAACCGTAGAATCGATTGATTTAGATTCCAGAAACGGCCTCCTGCTTCTACTCCTAATGCAACAGCTGATGATTGTATGGGTGACTGCACTTGAGCTGGAATCGCTACTAAACAGAGAAAAACAGCAGCGTTTTGAAACTCTTGATCTCGCCCATAACAATCAACATACAAGCTTTCCAACCTTTTCTTGACCTACTTAACAATGACAACATGCCAAACACGTTTTTTTGATACTGCTTTGAAATTTTCGTGTTTAAAAAATGATCTTTTGACCCCTCGAAATCTACTTTGTTATAATTTCGAGTGAGAACGATTGATTTAACAACTATTGCACTATTTACCTGTTCCAGATAACTTTAGGAAGCAAAAATAAAGTTATTATTATGTGTTATATTTGGAAACCTTTTACGACTAATACTTGACCCTGAGTCTACTGAAAATACCTGCATATGAATCGAATATCCACATCCCTCTTGGAGATCAAGGGAAACAGTGATGCAATGATATAGTTTGTACCTCAAAAATTATTTTACATGATTCAGTTTGCTAAATCAAGTTAGGGTTGGTTGTTTTTTATACCGCTGACAAGGAGGCAAAATGACCCTGGGCTCGAGAGTGACACAAAGGCCGAAAGGGATACATAACAAACAATTGCTGACACGCAAAATATCCGGAAAAGCCTAGTGAAACTGTTATAGAAATCTGTAGAGAGACACAAAAGTAAAGCAGACTTTTCAAATTTAAAACTTATTTAATCATGGAAAAGGGGGTAAGTTTCTAAAGAAACTGTGGCGCTGCATCGCTACAAGAGTATAACAAGGTAATTTGGTATTATCAACTGAGTTGATAACGTATACTGGCCGACCGATAAGACTTTCAAAGCTGACGTTTCGAGCGTTGGCCCCTTGTCAGAGGGAAGGGCTAAAATCTTAACAGTGGCCCTTCTACGTTATCAACTCAGTTGATAATACCAAATTACCTTACCTTATCATGTGTTTCCTGGCGAGTGAAATAAAAGTCGTGATGCAGTAACGAAAGCAAGAAAAGACACAAGCGCGCGCACGCACCCACACACGCTCACTATGTGCGCACGAAAGTGCATGCAACACACTCACAAACAGAAGCGCCCATACACGCACCATGTGTGTGCATAAGTGCACGCAACACACTCACCAAGCACCCACACACGCACATACACAGGCGGAGGATAAGCTATGCGATGCGTTCATGTTTTGCCTTATGGGACTGAATAGCAAGTAAAGTAAGAGTCGAAGTATAGAAGGAGGGCATGCACTCATCAATGCACGCACGCATACATGTACACGGAAATTCAAAAGAGGTGAATAGGCTAAGAGACACCTCCGAAATTCTATTCACTAGAGAGTGATAACTTCGTGTTTTGCCTTCTTTACCCTATGCTATAACTATGACATATATACGGCGATCTTCATATTCTACATTGTTAATAATTATATTATGGCCTTACATTGTTGATAAAGGCACAGCCCGAACCAGCTACCTTGCTAAGAAGCGGGGGCAAACTGTGAGTTGCCCTTATAAAAAGTTGCGGGTCATTCAAAACTGAACAGCAAAGCAGGATTGTGACTTATTCTATGTTTCTTACAATTAAACACTGGTTGGCTATCGTCTTCGATAAACGTGTGGCATTTGAGAAGAACATTAGAAGATTTTATACAAATACTGGATACTTCTGAAGAGAAAAAACTTTTAAAGAATGCGTGGTTGCTCAAACAAGTGTCTAAAATGTTTGCAATTTATTTCTTCTGTTATAGAGTACCTTATGGTGTTTCCGGAGCTGCGTTCTACAGAAAATTACGCCATGAAGAATCCAGCCATAGCTTCGGATCTCAGCCAGTTGTCGTTGTGTTTTTTCATCAAACTTGTTCAAGACCAAGGGGATCAGATGGTCGTCAGCTATGCCACTGTAAACCATCCCAATGAGATACTTCTCGAAGTTTATCCAACACTAACAGATTTTTATGTTGGCAACGAGTTGTTCCGGTAATGTTGCATACATCTTTTAAAAGTCGGTCGGGGAATTTCTTACTCGAGCCACTATAAGCCATGACAGAGGAAATGTTACGATCGGCTTCTTCCTCTTAGATAGTTAATGTCTAACAGTTGGAGAGAGGGAGAAAGGTAAACATGGAAAAAAACGAAAAGCTTTGGCTTCTATCTATTTTCTTATCATGATTTCAATACTAAATATGTTAATCTTTGACCGAAAAAAATCTAGACGTATATTCCTTACGCTTTGCAAATACCCATTCTGGTTCTTTATTTGAAATGTGATTTAGGTCACTTTGCTTAGTAGGACACAAAAGTCTTTCAAATGGCAAGGACTCGCTTATTACGGGTCTAGCCATACAAGAATAAGGTTTCTTAATCGACCCGGCTTTCGACATAGTAGCTCAGGTAATACTTTGATATGGCAGAGATGAAATTAGCTCATTAAACATTTTGTAAGTAATCACATGATAAGAGATTGACTGAATGAATTAAAGAAAGCAATGAACGAATGGAACCTTAAATGTATGAAAGATTAAGTGATTGATAAGCGATTGATTGATTGACTGACTGGCTGACCGACTGACAGTTCATTGACTGACTTACTGACCGGCCGAGTTGCTGACAGATTGACTGACTGACAGGCTACTTACGCATTACTATAACTGACTGACTGACAGACTGGATTACTCTACTGACTGACTTCAGGGGAGGGTCTTGAATGATAGAACATATTCAATATTGCTTGTCTTTTGTTTCGTTTTGTTTTATTATTTTTTTTGTCTTTTCAGGTTTAACTCACACGGCTCAACAAATCTCTACGATGATACCTGGCAACACGTGTGTCTCACCTGGGAAAACACAAAAGGAGTAGCGAAACTCTATAAAGATGGCCAATTTACAGGACAGGATACGTATTATGCCACTGAGAACTTTAAAATTACGGCTGGCGGCTGTCTGGTGCATAGACAAGACCAAGACTCCATTGGCGGACGATTTGATCGTGAGCAAACTCTTCATGGCCGATTGGCAAGCGTCAACATGTGGGATAAAGTTCTGTCCGAAAGCGACATTGCAGCTCAGTACACAAGTTGTAGCGTACCTAATGGTTCTGTTTTTAACTGGTCTGTATTTAAAAATCTTGCTCATGGCAATGTCACAATAAAATTGCCGTGAACTACATTGGTCAGTGATCAAAACCCTTAACGAGCCATAACTCGCGTGATGTAAATTTTTAATGTTAGTGAATGTACCATATGCATGGCTTAGTACTAAAATAGATACCAAAATATGAGAAGATATTTCGTTGAAACGCTGTTTTTGGCCAGTTATTTGAAAAACATTTCATTTGTTTATTTATTCACCCATTTACTCAGATGTTTAATAAAATAAATTAAAATAAAGGTAAGTTTTTAGGTGACCGGTGTTCGGAGTTTGTTTCCTGGAGTCCACATTAATTGCCAACGAAAAACATCGCATGTCCCATAAAAGCCCCCGTAGAAGAAAGATATAGGTAGGTTCTTTATGTATGCTTGCAGTAGTCTAGAAAATTCCAGAGTAAAATTTAAAGAATCCGGAAATTCTGCCTTCGACATCTTTATTTTAAAACTAGGGTATTTGCTATAAGTGGAGGACAAGGTTAGATGTAACAGTGAACGTTTAACTGTTGGCTGACCTAAACTTTCAATGTTAGCTGTTATACAGCTATATGCTTCCGAAATGACAAAAACCCTGCAAGCAATAAAGCTAGGTAAGTACGATTGGAAAAAAAAAAAAAAAACTTAAATAAACAGACGCTCCATTATTTTCTGAAACTTTCTGTGGCAGCAGAATTAAAACGAACTGAACTGGAGCTCTTCTGTACCATTGTTTTCTCCTGAATTTACACATCAAAAACTAGTGCGCTAATTGAATTAACAGCGACGAGAAAGAAAAATGAAGAAACCCAGAGGCGCTAGAAAACATTTACAGAGAAGACAAAAAAAAAACAAAACAGGAGGCCAAACGCCTAAAAAGGGAAAAAAAAAGGTTAATGGCAAGATATCGCAGCGTTTCATTAACAGAAGCAGATGTATGCTAAGCCCCATTTATCTTTGAGCTACAAGAATACGATGGCTTTTTTCTATTTATCTGCCAATTTTCTTGCTCTGGTTGTATCGGCGAGTTGTATGAAGACTTCAAAAGGTATCATCTTCCGTTGTAGTGATACTCACGTTCCTTTTTACTTTATTAGTTCCTGATGTCTACATCATGTTTTTAAGAAAGTATGGGCCAAAACCGTTTTCATTGGTCATCTTCATTTCTTTATCAAATACAGGACATGCGCCAAACATTGGGTTTGTCTTCACCAATTTTCTTTCTCACAGAGGCTATTATTTGAACATTACAACTGTTGGTAAAGAACTGGTCCAAGACTCCTCTGAGTGCGCGTTCAAGTGTCTCGAGAAAGATCCATGTTTGTCCTTCAACCTGGCAGATTTGGATGATAACATGGACAATCTGCTATGTGAACTGCTTGCATCAGACCATTACACCCATTCAGACAAGTTCATCACCAACCATCTTTGGTATCATCACAGTATTGCGGTAAAATTAGTTATCTTATCATCACGTTTTTTTTTTCATAACATCCTGATAATAACTAAAACCAGTTGAAATTGTTTGAGAAAAGTGTATTCAAATTTTCAACGATAATATATCTCTCTATGGCTTTATCTTTACTTTTTTATTCTTCGCAGGCCATTTTCGAGTCGTTTTATCGATCCGTCATCGTAGTTTGTTTAACTGGTTTTATTAAGGGAGTAAGTAATTGATTTTCTCGGTCTTAGTCTCCATGCTCGAAGTTGCCCTGTCAGAATGATGGAACTTGTGTACCTCTGTACCGGACAAACAGCTACAAGTGTCGCTGTTCGAAAGCATACACAGGAAGCCATTGCGAAAAAGGTAAAGTTTTGATTTCTAGAACAATATTTTCAGAAATATTTCGCGCGCGTGCATGTGGTGTCTGATTCCCACTGAGCCATCATTCATCGTCATTTTACTTCACACAGATTTGTTTTTGTAAACAGAGATTTAACCATTTTAATTCATTTTCTCTATTCTTTTACATCAGTTGATAATGGCTGCAGCTGTTCCTCAGGACCAGAAGGAAAACAGAGATGCAAAATAGGTCAGTTAATATTCCACCATCAATTAAGGTAGCTTGAAACAGTTTTCCGACACACCTAGCTACAATAAAAACTTTCTCTTTACGAAGTCGCACGAAAGTCATACGTGTTCACAGTGATTGAAGTTTGAAGTAATGGGCGTTTCAAGGCAATTGATATGCTAGTACATGGGGAAATCCCGTCACACAGCTTTTTGTGTCGATCCCGTTAAATCTTTCATATATTTTTCTCAACTTAACAATTCTGTTTTCTGAGCTAGACGTCGTTATTGAGTGAATTTCATCATATCATATTCAACCGTTTCGAAATCATGACTCCGTTGAATTAACTCTTTACCGTAAAAGCAAGCCTCAAATCAAGTTTTACTGAATAAATCACAATAATATTACATCTGACATATTTTCAATGGGTTCTGAGCTATTGTGTTAAATTTAAACCAGTTCCTCGTGTCGAGAAGAAACTACAAACTAGCTACTTAAGAGTACTTTTTTATAATTACATCACTCGTTCACTAATTTACAGTTATCTGTTGGTTTTCTTTCGGAAATAACTCTATAAAATTTGTCCTAATTTTGCTTTCTTGAAATACAGAAGTGTACATTACATCAGAATCAAGAATGACTTCGAGAGCCGTGAAAGAAAGCCAACTGTGTTTCATGGTAGCGCAATAAACCCACGACAGTCCTTTATGTTTTCTTTGTTTTGTACGTCCTCTACCAATTTTTGCGACTCAACCGCCGGCATTTTCTAAAAATTGGGAACTCTGTTAGTCCGCGCGGGTAGCTAATTCGAACTCAGGATTCGCTTAACTTCACATTGTCCACAGGCGCTGCTAGCGATATAACGCATGGTTTCATGTATTGTATTTTGCTGTAGTTTTATCTCCTTCGTTACGCGCTTAGTGCGACGGTTAAGTAAGAGAAGTTTGTTATTATCCTACGATAAAATAGAAACTATCTCGGAAGAGAAAATTTAATTTCACGGCAAAGTTTTGCAATGGCTAAGAACACATTGAAAATTCGTCAGATCAAACGTTATTGCGATAAACTCCGTAAACTTGATTTAGAGCTCGGTATATGAATAATTTAGCGTAGAATCTGAAAAATTAAGAGTCATTTTGAAAGACAATGGTCTAATTTGTTGATATTTTCTCAAATTTGAGGATATGGCCCAAAAAGCATTTTCCTGCGGTTGAGGATAAAATCTATCAAACATTCTACGAGATCAAACCAAAAACCTCTTTAACGGTATTTCCCCATAACATACGCATATCACTAGTGATTGCCATGACACCCGCTACTTCAAACTTTAACCATTTGGTGATCACATGTGTTAAAGTCGTTCGACCGCAAATGAATGCAGTCGGTAGGTGTTTAGAAAAACCGTAAAAAGTAGACACAAACGCGCGCGCGCGCACACGCAGAATAGGCTAAGAGACGCGTCCGACATTCTGTTCACTAGTGAATGACAACTTCTTGTTTTGCCTTCTTTACCCTATGCTGTAACCATGACATCTATACGAAGATCTTCATATTCTTCATTGTTAAGAAATACATTATGACCTTAGATAGTTGATGAGGACGCAGCCCGAACTGCTACCTTGCAAAGATAGTGGGGGTAAAATTATCAGTTGCGTAGGTAGAGCTGCACATCGTTCAAAACTTGACAACAATTCGGGATTGAGTCTTATTCTATGTTTCTTGCAAAAAAACACTGTTGGGCTTTGTGCTAGACAAGCGTGCGCCATTTGAGAAGAACACTAGAATATTAGTACAAATACTGAATACTTCTGACGTGGAAAATTAATTAAAGAAAGCGCAGTTGCTCGAACAACTGTCTAAAATGTATGCAATTTATTTCCTCTGTCATAGAGTACCTGATGATATTTCCGGGGCTGCGTTCTACCGAAAATTACGCCATGAAGAATCCAGCCATAGCTTCAGATCTTAGTCAGTTCTCTCTGTGTTTCTTCATCAAACTTGTTCAAGGCCAAGGGAATCAGATAGTCGTCAGCTATGCCACTGAAAACCATCACAATGAAATGACTGTCGTAATCTATCCATCACATACACATTTATTTGTTGGCAACATGTTATTTCGGTAATGCTGCATATATTTTTTAACAGTCGCTCGGAGAATTTCTTATTTGAGCCACGATAAGTCATGATACAGGAAATGCTACGATCGGCTTCTTCCTCCTAGATAGTTAACGTCTAACAGTTGGAGGGACGGAGAAAGTTAATCATGGAAACAAACGAAAATCTTCTTTCTCTTTTCTAGTCAAGATTTAAATACCAAATATGTTAATCTTTGACCAAATGAATTTTAGACGTATTTTCCTTACCCTTTGCAAACAACTAACCACAGAGACTCTACGGTGAGCGAGGTCTCTATTTTATAAGTAATTTCATAAATAAGAGACTGAACGATTAAGTGAATGATAAACGATTGATTGACTGACTGACAGTTTACTGACTGTTTTATTGATTGATTACTTACTGACAAACTGAATGACTATTGACTGGGTTAGTGACAATTCAAAAGGAGGGTCTTGAATGATCGAATATATTTAGTATTGTTTACTTTTTGTTCCGTTTTGTTTCAGGTTTACCTCGACAAATCTCTACGATGATACCTGGCAACACCTCTGTCTCACCTGGGAAAACACTCAAGGAGAAGGGAAACTCTACAAAGATGGCCAAATCACCAGACAGCTAACAATCAATACCACAAAGAATTATACACTTAAGGCTGGCGGCGCTTTAGTGCTTGGACAAGACCAAGACTCTGTTGGCGGAGGCTTTGATCGTACGCAAATTTTTCATGGCCGATTGGCAAGTGTCAACATGTGGGGTAAAGTTCTGTCCGAAAGCGACATTGCCGCTCAGTACACAAAGTGCAGCGTACCCCACGGTTCTGTTCTTAACTGGTCTATATTCAAAAATCTTGCTCGTGGCAATGTCACAGTTGAATAGCCGTGAACTTTATTGGTCCATGATCGAAACTCTTGCAGAGCCTAAAATCATAACTTGCGTGATGTAAATTCCTAATATTAGTGAATGTACTATATGCATAACATAGTACTAAAATAGCCAAAATTTGAAATGATATTTCGTTGAAACGCTGCTTTTGGCCAGTTATTTGGAAAACATTTCATTTATTTACTCACCTATTTACTCAGTTGTTTGATAAAATATATTGAAATAAGATGTAAATTTTAGATGACCGGTGTTTGTCATAAAGTTGACACAGCTCATGGCAATGTCACAGTTAAAGAGCTGTGAACTACATTGGTCAGTAATCAACTCTTACAAAGCCTAAAATCATAACTCGCGTGATGTAAATTCCTAATATTAGTGAATGTACCATATGCGTGGCATAGTACTAAAATATATACCAAAATATGAAATGATATTTCGTTGAAACGCTGCTTTTGGCCAGTTATTTGGAAAACATTTCATTTATTTATTTATTCACCCATTAACTCAGTTGTTTGATCTAATGTATCAAAATAAAAGGTTAATTTTTTAGGTGACTGATGTTTGCCATAAAGTTAAGACAGCAACTTGTTTTATTGTAAAAAGCCTTAACAGCATAAAACGTTTCTTCTCTGTTCTGATTCATTCATGACACTTGAGAAGGAGCTTAGAGGGCCTTTCAAGATCTTTCAAGATCCCAAAGAAATTTCAAACATTGAGAGGCTGACAGGACGAGCGCTAATACTTTGAATGTGCGGCTATGAAAGTCTTCTAGAATGATCATCGCATATGCCCTGTCGCATACGATAAGTTGCGATTATGAGGAAAACCTGCCATAATAAGCCACCTCTACCAGTTTTTTGCAACCTCTTAAGATACTTAGGGTGTTTCGGTACAGTTTTCTTGAAGATCATATCCCTTTCCATTGAAAAACATCGCACGTCCCATAAGAGCCCCAGTAGAAGAAAGATATAGGTAAGTTCTATATAAATCTGATGTATGCTTGCAGGAGTCTAGAAAATTCCTGAGTAAAATTTAAAGAATCTGGAAATTCTGCTGTTGACACCGTAATTTTAGAACTAGGGAATTGGCTATAAATGGAAGGGGGGGAAGGGGGTTGTGACAAGGTTTGATGTATTAAACTGATACAGCGAAAGTTCAACTGTTGGCTGGCCTACATTTTTAATATTAGCTGTTAGGCAGACCCCCTCCCCCCTCCCCTCTCCCCCTCCCCCCCCTACAGGAATAAGATTGCTTTTTTCTATTTATCTATCAGTTTTGATTTTCAATAGCTTTATCTTTACCTTTTTATTCGCAAGCCATTTTTAAGTTGTTTTATTGACATAGAAATTCGTTAAAATGGTTTTTATCAAGGAAGTAAGTAATTGACTTCCTTGGTTTTGGTCTCCTTGCTCGAAGTTACCCTGTCAAAACAATGGAACTTGTGTACCTCTGTACCGGACAAACAACTACAAGTGCCGCTGTACGAAAGCATACATAGGAAGCCACTGCGAAAAAGGTAAAGGTTTGGTTTCTAGAGCAATATTTTCAAAAATGTTCTACTAGCGCGTTTGCCTGTAGTGTATAATTCCCACCAATCCATCACTCGTCCTCATTTGACCTCACACTGACTTATTTTTGCAAACAGAAGTTTTTTTCACTGTTACTATTTATTTTCTCTATTGTTTTTATATCAGTTGATAATGACTGCAGCTTTTTATCAGGACCAGAAGGAAAATAGAGATGCAAAATAGGTCAGTTAATATCTCACCTTCAATTAGGATAGCTTGAAACAGTTTTCCGAGACACCTATACCAAATACAATTTGTTAGATGTAAAAACTCGCACACTCGTTGTTTTGTTGTCTCTTTCTTTATTCACTCTTACTACTCAAGTTATTATAATGGGGACTAGCTCTGATCTCTTTGAGAAAGTGTGGGTCACCGCTTATAAAGATGACACTTACTGAGCTGTCAATCTCTAACTCTCGTTATGCTTCTACACTTAGCTAGCGAATCACGCTTAACTACTAAACTACGCAGAGCAGAGTTCGCATACTAAGTAGATACCTTCGCGATGTTTACGCTTTACAAAATAACTTTCTACCCTAAATTTCTGAGTCTTACGGTCAAGCTCGAGCAAAACAAAAACACGATTGACAAAATGAAAATTATAATAAACTTACTAACAGAATTAAAATCATACTTGGAAAGCTATCTTAAGAGAAAATAGTCTTTGAAGATTGTTGCATAGCAGCAGAATAAACAAACAATTCGGAGCAGAAAGGGCGTACCCAAGTTACCGCCCCTAAAAGAGCTACATGCTAGTCGTATATGTTATCTGATTACAAATTCAGCGCGGAAGATGAAAAGTACTTCCTTTTTTACACCTTAAGTCACCTTTAAGAAAAAGAGGTGTCGAACGTGCTAAACTAAAATTAAAAACTATTCTCCTGATCGGAAATTCGACATGGAATTAAACTAAAAACGAGAACATTAAAGAGGTAAAAGTATAAGAGAGGGTTATTTCCAGGAAATTCCTGTACGGGATCAATTTTTATAAGGTAGAGTCATTTTCTTAGTAATTAATCATCTTTTAGCAACATAATGGAAATATACTTATATATCTAGCCGCAAACCGCAGTTTACGCAAAAATATCTGTCTCCATGTCAAATTCACGATCACAATAAGGAAAAGTTAACCAAATTCTACCTGTAAGATAAGACCGCCAAAGCGAATACGAAATGATCAACTGGCTTATTACAATGTTTACTGAATGGCTTATGTTAATATTTTATTTCCATTAATTTTCCAACACTAATACAGGAGACCTTTACAATATTTTTAGATTAGATATATAACTATTTTTAGCGTTTAACAATTTAAAAGCGCTTAAAAAGTGATTATGCCTTAACGAAGTCCAATGAAATACAGACTTGTTCACAAACTGATTAAAGTTTGAAGCCGAGCGGTCGTTTCAAGGCAACCACAATTGATATGCTGATCCACGAGGAAATCCCGTCACACAGTTTTTTAGGTCGATCTCGTAAAATCTTCCATATATTGTTTCTCAGCTATAGAATTTTGTTTTTTGGGCTAGACCTCGCTGTTGAGTGAATTTCATCATATTAAATTCAGTCGTTTCAAAATCATGACTCCGTTGAGTTTTCTCTTTCTACTTTTACGTGAATCAATTTTATAGTAAAAGCAAGCACCAAATCAACTTTTACTAAACATATCACAATAATCTTACATCTGACAAATTTTAATGGGTTCTGAGCTATTGAGTTAAATTTAAACCATTTCCTAGTATCCACAAGGAACCATAAACTAGCCAATCAAGTGTACTTTTTATCATTACATCTCTCGTTCACTAATTCACATTTTTTTTTTTTCGTTTTGTTTTGTTTCGAAAATGGCCCTATAAAATTTGTCCTTGTCTTACCTTCTTGAAATACAGCAATGTATATTACATAAGCTTTTGAAGAAATAATACCTATTTACCTACGTCGTTTCCCTGTTAAACCGGAAAGTAAGTAATTGACAGCTTCTTTTTTGCTCTGAGCAAAATGCTGTCAACTCTAGTTTGTTTGATTCTGTGTATGTCACCGTTACCTTGTATCACGCCGTAAATATTCATCTTCCAAGCACGTTTTCGTCGGCTGAAAATGCAAATGTATGACTGAGAATGTATATGCGGGTTTGACCGTGATGACTGAATATCGGCTTCGTTCTTTTTTTCCCTTTTTTATGGACCTTGACTGACGGTGTTTGTAGCACAATAAACCCACAAGAGTCGTTTAATTTTTCTTTTTTTTGTCTGTCCTCTGTCGATTTTTGCGACTCCACCGCCGGCACTGACCAAAAATTGTGAACTCGGTTAGTCCGCTCGGATAGCTAAATCAAACTCAGAATTCGCTTCATATTTTCCACAGGCTCTGGCAGCGATTTTATGATCTCATGTATTGTATTTTACTGTAGTTTTGTCTCCTTCGTTAGACGCTTAGAGCGAATTAATTAAGTCACTATCCTGTTATGGCGAAAAAGAAATTCTCTCGGAATGAAAATTCAATTTGACGGCATGGTTTAAAAATTTTTACAATGGCTAAGAACACGTTGAAAATTCGTTAGATGAGACGTTTTGCGAGAAATTAAATAGAATTGATTAAGAGCTCGGTATATAAATAATTTCGCTTAGCAGCTAAAAAAATAAGAGTAATTTTTAAGGGTTTGATTTAATTATTTTATATTTTCTAAGATGCGAGGATAGAGCCCAAAATGCATTTTACTGGGGTTGAGAAAAACATCTATGGAATATTTTTCGAGATCAGATCGACGCAAAAAATTAACGTAACAATATCAATGGAATCCTTACCTTGATAAGAAAAAAGGTGATGAGGACAAAGACAATTACAAACTACAAGGCTTTTTAATGCTGGGCTTCCTTCATCATATGTTATTCACAATTTAATACCAAGATAATGGGGAATTAAAGACGTTCGTTGCTGTTTGTTTCAGTGTAATCAACTACTCCATAATATTCTTTAATATTACAAAGATTGATTCAAAATCCGTAATTGGTTCCCTGCACTTTCGTATATTTTTGACATAGGTATTGCCTATAAATAATAGCACAGACAACGCTTTCAGTCTGTTTGTGTTAAGATCATTGTCCTTATTATAGTGCAATAAAATAATGAGCTCTGATTGTATGAAGAGCTCTTCATGAAAAAAATCCGGATCAATTTCCTGCTAATTGATGTCCCATGATAGTAGATTAATCTACGTTACAATTCAATTTGTCTTTTGAAAGCCCTTATAGAATTTTTTCACAACTTTTCCTGGTTTCCAGTTTTCCATCTGATGTGAACATCGAACAAAATATAATGTTTGATTTGCGTTCATCAACAAATCTGAAGTAAGCGTACGAAGATGAAAACTCGTTTTTAGGCGTCTCTGAACAGCAACAAAGGTAAGCTAAAACCAATGACGTACAAAACGCATCAAAAAGAAAGCTAATCAAAAGAAAAGGAATAGATCATGGAAGAACTGATATTGCAAGCGGAGATCTTGATATCATCCTGTTTTTCCACTTGAGAATATCTTTGTGCGACTTGAGTCCTCTAATTCAAAATTCTGGTGACAAATGGCAAAATCCAAAACCCACCTGACGCCTAAACTCCTTTTGGAAGACCTAGACTAAAAAATCAATTTGTTTTTTATCTATAGAAGGTCAAATTGTAACCGTGGCTTTACTCAGATTGTAGCAAGGCCCTATCAGTGACAAGAAAAATATTTGTGTTTGTCTTCGCGATACATCAGCGGGAACATATCAAGAATTTCAAGCGAAGGTGATCGCACCCAGACTGAAGTCGCTCGAAATGATAACTCTACGTGGCTTCGTCTACTTTTTGACCGATATGCTGTTCGAACAAACCCACCTTACGAAACCGAATAAATTAAGTAAATTTGCAGATGATAAATGAAAAGCTAATTGCAAAATGTCTCAATGGGGTTAAGCGTTAGTCGAACCTTTTTCAATTTAGCCGTCAAGCGTAAAAACTGTCAAATTTCAACCGTTAGTCGTTAAAAAAATCAACCGTGAAATTTTTCTGGTGACCTCAACGGAAAGATAATAATCATTAGCCGTAAATTGGCTAAAATGTTAGCTGTAAAAGCCATCACTCCATAGAAAACCTTTGCGAAACTACCATTGCGATTAATGTTTGAATTGTTCTAAAAAATTGCTTCTTTTCTAGGATGTGGTAAGAAATAGACCAGAAATTGATGGACCAGGCAAAGATCATGTCCTTTTCCTGTCCTCATGATCAAACATTCACCTATTACCTACACGACAGAGCCTCCTTTCAAGCTACAGTAGTCATCACCCTCGTTACAATTCCTGCAACTATATCTTTAAACGTTTTACTGATCGTTGCCGTGATTAGAGAGAAATTACCGCAAAACCATACATTTATCTTACTCGGGAGCATGGCAATAGCAGATCTTATAATTAGCTCTTTATCAATGCCTATAACCGTTGCCATGGCAGTAGTGTTTCTTCATCACTTTTCCATTAAAACTATCTGCAAATTAGACTACATCAACTCAATAATATTGTACTTTGCTGGATCTTCAACTTTATATCATTTAGCTGTGATAGCTTGGGAGAGACATGTCGTCATAAACAGACCGTTAGAGTATAGAAATCTTATCACAAATACTCGAGTCAAAAGGTACGCTGTCTTTTCATGGCTTTTAGCGCCTCTAACGATAGGAACAACTTACATTCTGGAAGCCGCTGGTTTAGATTATCAATACATCGAGATCGTAAACAGCGTGGTTGCCTTGCCATCTCTGGGATGTGTTATAGCTATCCCATATTTTTATGCAAAAGTTTTTCTGAGAGTACGCCTACGGAAAGATGATGAAATGGTTTCAGTAAATGCTATAATTCAAGAGAAGCTCGAAGCTAAAGTCGCCAAGACTACCGGTATTTTGACAGTTATTCTGTTAGTTTCATTCCTTCCAGGATTTGCGTCACTAACCGTTGGAGTGTTATTACCTCCCCTTCGAGCAACTCCATATGTGTTGTGGACTCAGCTTCTCGCCCATCTCAATTCACTGCTAAACCCTATTCTGTACTGTTACAAAATTCGCCCTTTTAGAGATGCAATACTTGAAATGTTGCAGTTTAAAAAGCCACTGCAAAGGCAGCCTGTGGTACTAGTCCACAATAAAAACCAATTGGCGCGAAAGACCAAGCATGGCATTGGTCTTAATCTGCATCACGAGTCTAAGACGAGAACTCCAGGCCTTAAGGTCTGGCGGAGGCGAGCTCGATCGATCTCATTCGAGCCAACTGAGGCATTCAACACTGACGGTGTTAGATCCATGTCTGCCCCGCCCAGTTTCCAAGTGGCTTATCCTGTCAGAGATCCTGTTGAAAGAATTGACAATAAAGTAGAGATGTTGGTAAGTTGGAGTAGTTCCAGGGATGAGTATAAACCACCGACAAATTCCAAGACATTAAAGTTTCCTAGATCAAATTCGTGGCATGGCGAGGATCCATTTCCGCTGAGGTACTCAAAGACAGGAGTTGCCAGAAGCACATCATTAGTTCTATTGTTTTCAAAGAAAACAGTCTCACCTCCTGAGCCAACGGAAGGTACAAGGGAATTCAACACTCAAGTGTGAGACTATTTCTTCCTGTCATAGGTTGTTAGTTTGTGTAATTCTAAGAAGTGATGGTACTAAAGTAGACGAGCAAACGATTAACTTTTAACAAACTTTATCAACACATGCAAAAATAAAGGCGAAAAAATAGGAGAAACCATCACCTGACACATTCTTGGTATGTCGAAAGTTTCGTTCAGTTTCACTTCTTCATCGTTTACGGAGTAAGAATATTTAGATACAATAAAAAGGCATTACCATCTGGAAATTTCACGCAAAATTCATCGCAAACATAAAAATATTTCCTTTAAAACAAATTAAATTGGCCTGTAAAGTTACAAACAAAATCCGCAGGCTACACTTTGAAAAGTGTAGCCTGCGGATGTCGGTTGTTTTTAAGAGCAATAGTCTGTAACTTTCGAACTTTTTAAAAAAATCGGGGCCACTTAACCTTACTGATTTGGCTGAAATTTGGCATGAAGGCTTATTTTAGAGTCCTAACCACGAAATGGGTACTAAAAAGTTCCAGTTGTTTTTGCTTGGCAAAAAAAAATCGATAAAGCCGACCAAGTCTGCCCATACTTGCCTGCCTTAGGGTTCGACATCAGCCCTGTTTCCTAAAAACTCTTGATAAATGAAAAGATCTACCCTTGTTCTTAACATTTATTGGAAAAAATGTGGGAGATATCAGACTTTGATCACAGGTTATCTCAACGTTCGAAGGTCGTTTTGCGCCGCCTTGAACAGTAAAAAATTTATCCCAACTTGTTAGCATTATATCTCCACTGTTACCTCGATCCAGAAGTTGCCATTTATTTGGAACAATGTTTGTTTATGGACGAATTGATTCCATTAATAAAAAAATGGGGGAAATTTACAGGTCAAAGGAGAAAAGTTATTAATCTATGATGACTTAGCTATATTTGGGACTAGCTCCTAAATCAGCCTACCGGTGAGAAATGAAGTCCGAGTACTTATTTCCAGAAGTTTTCCTAATATTACGGAAGTATCTGTTGATTTTGGGAAAAAGCAAATATGTCTGTGCGACATTGTTGCAATGGGATAAACATTTGGTTAGCCAATAAATGTAAACAATCGATCCGGTCTTAACGTTTGGAAGGGTTGATTTCGCATACCGTTTTGAGAACGAAAATTTCGAAAAAGAAAAGATTCTTGTTAATTCCAACCTAGTTTATTTGGTGGTGATTGGTGACTTGCTCAAAATCTGAGCCTGTAAGCTACATTTGCAGTTGATCCTCCTTGTTACGCCAACGGTTTAGATATTCTTCGTTAGATATTACGTAAATTACATCATGTTTTTGAGTGGGTCATGATTTCGTTTTTCGTATGTTTCAATGTTCTTATCAGCAGAAAGGAAACCTAACCTTTCGGGATACTTCCTTCCCTTCCTTTTTTTCACCAGTGGTGAGCGCAAAATGCACACCTGAAGCGCCCTCGTTAAGGGCACAGACATGAATTGAGTGTTGTTTGAAATAAACGTCACCTTGTTGGAATGCGCGCGCAGTCGCTAATTGAGTTTGCTCTGAAATCTATTTTGCTTTGAGGGGGCTGTTCGTGAAGGATATTTTTAAAAACTTCTTTCGATGGCTTTAAACAAGCTCTACACCTAATCTATGTAAAAAACGAAACTATGAATTCGAATTGAATACCTGTTCATCACTGAACTGTCGGTTGTAGCGAAAACGGAGGTTAAGACCCAAGACCTAAGAAACCATATTTCACTTATTTTTTGATTAACAAATAGAGAAGCCTAGACTGTGCTCTGTTCTGTTATAAAGCACGCAGGAAGCGGCTAGAGCCGAGAAGGGTAGGGAGAAACACGAGACGTAGTCAAGTGTTTCTTCCCACTTCTTGAGTGCTCTAGCCGCTTCCTAAGTGCTTTTTAACAGAACAGAGCACAGTCAAGGCTTCTCTATTTGTTTTATAATAAAGAATCCGTTAAATTACCCAAGCATTACTTTCAATTTTCAAAACAAACTTTATTTCCAAAGCGAACAACAGTGTCGTCAGCATGCTCTATACTCTCATAAAGCACGCTACAATAAGCCAATCAGAATCCCTGTTAGAATGGTTCAAATAATCTGATTGGCTGTACAAGACTAAAGCTGTCAAAAGTGTCAAACCATCAAAGTTAAAAAACCATCAAAGTTCACATTCTACGATAGTTTACAAACTAAAATAGTTCGGCAAGTCGAATTTAACACTTTTGTTTGAAGTTTTTAAGTCTGTAATACAGAATCTTGAAGTGAAATGTTCAGTGAACTTCAGCCGAATTATGGCTCATAAAAACACGTGAGTTTTTTCACATGACAAGGTAGAAAACAAACTGTTCAAGGCGAGTGTTTTTTGAATGAACGACAGCCGAATTCACCGGAACATGAAGATCGCTCGGGATGACAGCGCCGCAAAACTCGGCTGCAGTGACTGATGTGACTTTCTATTCAATGCATCGGTAAGGATATCAGAGCAAGCTCTTATTTTTTCACTCGAAGGGCGGCCGATGTAGTTTCTGAGGCTTGCTTTACAGTGATGACCGGAGATCGCCATAATGAGCGAGCCGCGATGGACTTCAGCATGATCATATTCGCTCAGACATCGTCATGATTAGTATGAATTTTAACAGTTATGCCAGTTTGGTTATATTTTTCATCATTCTGTTTTGTTCTGTTTTGTTTTTGAACACTGAACTTTATATACTATACGAGTGTTAGCTGTGTTTGATTTTTATTACCGTACGTAAGCTTGCAATCTAACTGAGCGTGTAAATCTTGAAAACTCGGAATGTCTATTTTGTTTTTCCTTTGAGGATTTTCGTATCTGATCACGTTTTAATAACGTAAATTACGGCGCCTGGTATGTTTACAAACCTTTGTTTGGTTCTTCTGTTGCTACTTGCCGTCTCGCCTGTTCTGAAATTTCACTTTCAGTTATCGGAAAAAAGCTAAAAAGAAGTCCCGGAAAAGGTCGAACATAGCACACTTTGACAGACGGCGTGACAGCTTTAGCTCAGCTCTATGCTCTATACTCTCATAGAGCACGCTCTTTCAACCAATGACAGCACGCGTTATATCCGATCTTTATTATAATGGCAGTTAGAGAGGTACAGAAGCCGAAAAGGGACAATCCAAAAATATGTTGTAAATCCAAAAAAATATTCAGAATCGATATCCTTTAGACAAATCGCTTTTGAAAAGTTTGTCAAATCGACAAAACAAATTCAAATCCGTGACTTTCCACTTATTTACCGAGCTTTAAAACTCTAGACCTTGCAGACCTTTACTTCTTTAACCCTCTAGAAAGACTCACATTTCCAGCTCAAATTCCCCACCCCAGCCACGTAAGGTTCAAATTTCCCATTCCCCAGGCACGGTAAAGTAAAATACCCATGGGTTGCCCGAGTTTTCCCTTTTCAAAAAAAAAAAAAAATGAACTTGGGTAGGGCATTTGAACATAATTTTGGCCCCGTGGGTTGGAATTTGAAGAACTAATTTTGAAGAGTTCAATTTCCACGGGGTAGGGAAGTTGAAGTTTCGAATTGATCGATGCATAAGCGTGAAATTTGTCTCAGTCCCTACTCTAGCCCACAGTAATTGAATTTCGCTTCTCAAAGACACATCAACGACGTTTAAGCCCCCTAAATGAGGTTTTATGTCTCGAGTACATCGTAAAAGGGATATGCACTCGCTTGACTGCATGGTATGTCCAAAACTATCCTTAGCAACTCCAGAAACCGCTCTCGACCAACATTATTCTAGAGCATTCTCTTCACGCAAATAACTGCAAAATATGCTGAAGTAAAAAGGGAAGTTAATCACTAACATAATAAGTTTGGCTTTCTATTAAAAACGAGAACTTTTCCAATATTTTACCTCAATGAAACCAACATCTAAGTGTTCGTTACAAAATCAAAACAAATTTCAACTTTTGTACTTGTTGTGGGCTGTTCAATGCGGCCTAAAGTGACCTTAGAACGTTATTACACCTACGATTTTATTCAGCAGCTGATTGATTAAATGTTTAGCGTAGTGCTTTCTGGAGACTTAATAAATTAAAGGCTACCAAAGAAATTTTTTTGCTTTTCCAATTTGACTGAAATCACTTTGAAGATAAATCATGAAAGCGCGTGAGAGTTGGAAGTAAGATAACGTTAGTCGCATTTTCTGTTGTGGGGTGAAAAGCTTTTATTGATTTGAAAATTTGCTACTTTTGCAGACTTGCACAATGTGAAATAATCATGTCAGAGAGTTTTAATGACTTTCTCCATCTTTTCCAAACCTCAAAGTTCTGTAGCATTTTCCTTATTCTCGCCGATTATGGCCGGACGAATATTCTGATAAAACGATTGTCAATAGACCAACTTTCAAAGCGATTTACAGGGAATTTGATATTGTTTTGTTTTGTTTTGTTTTGTTTTTTTACTTCGCCCTGTGATTGGCTCAGAAAACATGAATCAAGTATGGCTTTTTTACTTCAAGAACCGAGAAAGAAAGCCAATTGTGTTTGTAGCACAATAAACTCACGAGAGTTGCTTATGTTTTCTTTGTTTTGTCACGGTCCTCTGCTGCTTTTTACGACTCCACTGCCGGCATTGTCCAAAAATTACGAACTCTGTAAGTCCGCTTGGATAGCCAGTCCGAACACAGGATTCGCTTCATATTGTCCACTGGCGTTGCCAGCGATATAATGATTTCATGTATTGTATTTTGCTGTAGTTTTATCTCCTTCGTTTCGCGCTTAGTGCGAATAGTTTAAGGAAAGTTTGTTCTTTTCGTACAATGGCGAAACTTCTAAACTACTATGTCTTGCTGTACGCCACAAGAAACAAAGATTCGTTCGTCCACTCGAAGAGCCTTGAACTATTTTCCATATAACCCATTTAAAAGGAAAGGATGAACTTTAAGTGGCCAGCAGAATGTTCTTCTCTCAGTTCACACCCCGAAGAGTTATGTAAATCCCTTTTGAAATTTTAATAAGAGTTACATAAAGAATTGATCATTACTGCATTTCAAAACAGTATAATTTAATTAATTTCCAGAGTAAAACTGCATATACGGAGTTGGCGTATATATTTACCATCATTGTAAAGTAAAATGAACTTGAAACTGTTGAAAATTTTCTATCCCGCCAAGTGTAAAAAAAAAATAATAATAATAATAAAAAATGTCAGATTACTTTTAAATTTTAGTCATCCATGAATAGCATTTGTGTTAAGGCCAAGCTAAGGCCAAGTTGAAGATAAATGTTTGTTCAGCTAACCGCTGAAGATTTTATCAGACCCCGACAACCGTGGCAGTCCGAAATACGTGCATACTAAATGCATGCATGATTTTTCGATGCCCTACTTGCTTCGCACCGGAAAAAAAAAAACAAACAAAACAAAAAAAAACTACCTAACCCAAGGAAAAAACATTTAATTATTGCAGGTGATGCTCAGTCGCCGTTTCTCCGATCACAGTGAGAGTTGCCAAATATATTTCAGAGAATTAACAACCAAATACTGGCAAGTTTTTGAGCTTTAATTATTATTTCCCTTGTACACTGATTATTATATCTGTTCTTCTATAATAAAATTTTTCATGCTGATCTTTGGAGACTTACTTCCCACCTAACAGCATGAGAAGTAGCCGTGAGTATAGCAAGTGAAATTGGCTGGCGAAACATTATGAACATAATGATTGCCATCTACGCGTTTTGGCTGGAAGTAAAACCTAAATTCAATATAAATAAAAGTACATTCTGTCATTCTTCTATCCTTAACAGAGTTTTAAATTCAAAACAAACAAAGTACATTTTGTCATTCTTCTATTCTTAACAGAGTTTTAAATTCAAAACAAACAAAGTAGATTCTGTCATTCTTCTATTCTTAACAGAGCTTTTAAAAAAACATGAGTGAATAAACGAAGTTCAACCCCTAATAATCCTGACTGTCTTCATTCAAAACTACGGACAATGCCATGTGGGACGAGGAAATCGGGTTTCTAAAGATTTCTTGTAAAACAAGGGCTTATGATTAAATTATTGCTCGTAAGTTTGATTATCAAACAACTACAGTACTGTATCTTCAATGCAAGGCTTCAGACTATGACAAGGAGGGGCAGGAAAACTGGGTTAAAACATATTTGCAAAGCTTTCTTTGAAGCAAGAGCTTCAAAAAGTAAAAAAAAACTTCCTCATTCGACCGACGAGAAAACCTTGAGTACCATTATTTTTCTCCTAAAATTAACATATCAAAACTAGAGCGCTCTAAAATAATAGCAACTATAAAGAAAAGTAAAGAAACGCAAGAGCTTCAAATAACAAATTAAAAAACTCCCCTTGTAGCTTAACTATCCGACATATCATCAGGAAACTTTCTCATTCAATGCATGAAATTTACATATCAAAAACTAGAGTGCTCCAAAATAATAGCAACTACAAATTAAAACTAAAGAAACCCAGGGACGCTTGAAAACATTTCAAGAGGAAAACAAAAAAAGCGAAACAAGAGGCCAGACGCTTAAAAAAAGGACCGCCAATTAATAATTGATGACAAGATATCGTGTCATTAACAGAAGCAGATGTATGCAAAGCCCCATTTCTATTTGAGCTACAAGAATAAGATGGCTTTTTTCTATTTATCTGCTAATTTTCTTGCTCTGGTTGTATCGGCGAGTTCTGTGAAGACTTCGAAAGGTATTTTTCTTCCGTTGCAGTGATACTCGCTTTCTTTTTGCTCTGATGTCTACGTCGTTTATTTAAGAAAGTATGAGCCAAAACCGTTTTAATTGGTCGTATTCATTTCTTTATTGAACACAGGACAAACGCCAAACGTTGGGTTTGTCTTCACCAATTTTCTTGCTCACGAAGGCTACCATTTAAACGTTACAACTGTTGGTACAGAACAGGTCCAAGACTCCTGTGAGTGCGCGTTCAAGTGTCTGGAGAAGGATCCATGTTTGTCCTTCAACCTGGCAGACTTGGATGATAACATGGACAATCTGCTATGTGAACTGCTTCCATTTGACTACTACACCCATTCAGACAAGTTCATCACCAACCATCTTTGGTATCACTACAATATTGTGGTAAATTCTTCTCCTGTTTCTACTTTATCTTTATCATCATTTTTTCTTATTATTTCATTCTGATTATAGCTAAAACCAGTTGAAATCATTTGAGCAAATTTTATTCAACTGTTCAAGTCGTTTTACCGATCCGTCATCGTAGTTTGTTTAACTGGTTTTTATCAAGGGAGTAAGTTATTGATTTTCTCGGTCTTAGTCTCCTTGCTCGAAGTTGCCGTGTCAGAACGATGGAACTTGTGTACCTCTGTACCGGACAAACAGTTACAAGTGTCGCTGTTCGAAAGCATACACAGGAAGCCACTGCGAAAAAGGTAAACTGAGTTTTGGTTTCTAGAACAATATTTTCAGAAATATTTCGCGCGCGCTTGTCGTATCTGATTCCTAAAGAGCCATTACTCGTCGCCATTTAACTTCACTCTGACTTACTTTTGCAAACAAAATTTTCCAATGATTATTTATTTTCTCTATTCTTTTTACATCAGTTGATAATGACTGCAGCTGTTCATCAGGACCAGAAGGAAAACAGAGATGCAAAATAGGTCAGTTAATATTCCACCTTCAATTAACGTGGCTTGGAACAGTTTTCCGACACACCTATACCAAAAGCGCTAAAAAAGCGACTTTCCCTTTACGAAGTCCATCCGCGTGCATCCAACGAATATTTCGACGAAGACTGACAAGAGTTTTTTGAGCAAGTTACGCATCTCTATAATTATCTTCAGAGTCAATGTCATTGTATTCCTGATGCTTTCTGTTCGTCGCTTACTTTCTGCATTTCAATATCAGTTAGATGCTCATTAAAATCTGCAGCAAGCGTTTCTGAAACAATGTATTTTGCAGAAAACTCCTTGATTGCCTTTTTATCTCCTGCTTGAGCTCACCCTCTTGAAACATCTGTTTTATTTGAGCTCGAGGCTCATAATTGTTGTGGTTCAATGTTATCCTTGGTTCAAATTTTATTTTCTTTTGTTTTTGGGTTTTGTAATATATGATAATGAGTTTGAACCCCAACATAATCATCAGGTTTGCGGCCACTCGTAGGTGTTTTTCGTACTCGGTAGGTAGCGGAAGTGTGCTGTAATTGAGAAAGGGTCGTGGAGTTGGTGTAGCTTGAAAGGACTTACTAAATCTCTAAGTTTATGCTTCCACATTCAAACTTCAGCTCCAAAACGTAGATATCCCACACTGATTGTTAGAATTTTCTTGTTTCAGCTTGCACATATTCAATATCGAGATATATTTATCATTTATCAAACATTTTGCGTTCACAAGCGGAATTTTCTGAGGTTTCTACGGCATGGAACATAACATGTAGTAGTGAGGGGAGGGTCGTGCTTTTTTCAGTCACTTATAGGTGGGGGATCAGGAGTTTTTTTTATCAAAGCGCCACGGAGGGCCAACAAAAAAATACCAAAATTCCCCAACCCCACCCATCCCCCCCACTCCCAAGAAAATAACGTACCTTCCCTAACCATGACATCTATACGACGATCTTCATATTCTGCAATGTTAACAATTACATTACGGCCTTAGATATTTGATGAGGGTGCAGCCCGAACCAGCTACCTTGCAAAGAAAGTGGGGGCAAACTGTGACTGTTACATAGGTAAAACTGCGGGTCATCCAAACTTGACAACAAGGCGTGATTGAGTCTTATTCTATGTTGTTGAACACTAGAAAATTTATACAAATACTGGATACTTCTGAAGTGGGAAAATTAATTAAACAAAGCCCAGTTTCTCAAACAACTGTCTAAAATTTCTGAAATTCATTTCCTCTGTTATAGAGTACCATATGGTGTTTCCGGAGCTGCGTTCTACGGAAAATTACGCCATGAAGAATCCAGCCATAACTTCAGATCTCAGCCAGTTGTCGCTGTGTTTCTTCATCAAACTTGTTCAAGACCAAGGGGATCAGATAGTCGTCAGCTATGCCCGTGAACATGGCAATGACATGATTGTCGAAATTTATCCAACACGAACAGATTTTTTTGTTGGCAACAAGTTGTTCCGGTAATGCTGCAAATATCTTTTAACATTCGGTTGGGAAATTTCTTGTTCGAGCCACATTAAGTTTTTATACAGAAAATGCTAAGATCGGCTTAAGCTTTTTCCTAACGCTTGGAGGGAGGGAGAAAGATGAACATACAAACAAACGAAAAGCCTTGGCTTCTTTCTCTTTTCTTATCATCATTTAAATACCAAATATGTTAATCTTTGACCAAAACAAATCTAGACGTATTTTTCTTGCACTTTGCAAATAACTATCCGGGTCCTTTTTTTAAAATGTGATTTAGATCACGATGCACAATCAGAATAAGAGATTGATTGAATGAATGACAACACTGAACGAATCGAAGCTTGAATGTATGAACGATTAAGTGATAAACGACTGATTGATTGATTGACAGTTTACTGACTGTTTTACTGATTGACTGGCTAACTGACAGACTGACTGACCGACTGGCTAACTGACAGACTGACTGACTGACTGGCAGGCCACTTACATATTACTATAAACTGACTGACTACTGACTGACTTAGCGGCAATGAAAAAAGAGGGTATTTAATGGTCAAATATATTTAATATTGTTTGCTTTTTGTTTTTTTTTTGTTTTTTTTTGTTTTTTTTTGTTTTTGTTTTTGTCTTTATTTGTTTGTTTTTTTCAGTTTTAATTCGACAAATCTCTATGATGATACCTGGCAACACGTGTGTCTCACCTGGGAAAATACTCAAGGAGCAACGAAACTCTATAAAGATGGTCAATTTACAGAACAGGTAACGAATCATGCCACTAAAAATTACGCACTTAAGGCTGGCGGCTTCCTGGTGCTTGGACAAGAGCAAGACTCTATTGGCGGAGGCTTTGATCGTCAGCAAACTTTTTATGGCCGATTGGCAAGTGTCAACATGTGGGATAAAGTTCTGTCCGAAAGCGACATTGCTGCTCAGTACACAAATTGCAGCGTGCCTCATGGCTCTGTTTTTAACTGGTCGGTATTCAAAAGTCTTACTCATGGCAATGTCACAGTTGAAGAGCCGTGAACTAAGTTGTTTAGAGATCAAACACTCACGACTCATAACTCACGTCATGTATAATAATGTATAATAAGCGTATTTACTATAGGCATTACTGAATCACGTGGTATAAGTACAAAATAGATAGCGAAAGCTAAACTGAGGGCACGATAAAATTGAGCAAAGAAAATTCAAGGAACAGAGATGTATGTTCCTGATCCCGGCCTAGATATAGAAAATGTGATCTCCACTAAAAGCATTTATAGATAGTCCCTCGCACGAACAGGTCGGTATGGGGGCTAATTGATCGTATGCACAGATATAAGAAAGCAACTGGTATTTTACACGAAATACTATTTAATTGTGTGACTTTCCAATTTTGAAGCCACTGCTGTTTCCGGAGGAAGTGGGACAGGGACATTTTTAATTTAGACAGTTTGAAACATTGAAAACATGGAAAAGGATAAGCGGTAACAGCTTTCTCTTTCAAACAAGTCTTGCTGCACTGCTTGTACTATTTAAAGCATTAAAACATCTGTAAACGTTTACGAATTTCTTTCCGCTTTTTCAATTTCGGGCAACTATTTCTTACATCGTATAATAATAATAATAACAATAATTATGATGATAATAATAATAATGTGTAATTTTGGCTTCTTGTGGAGGGAGAAAAGCCCTCGTAGCTGCAACGGAAGGAGGACAGTGAGGGCTCTCACTACTGCACCATCTCCGCTCCCCAATTTGACATTAAGATTGACAATAATCAAATTGATTAAGAGCCTCTTTGCTCCTCTCAAGTAAAAAGGAGAAAGCATGTGGCCTGATATCTTTAGGCCAAGCCAAACGCACGTGACGTTTTAAAGCAAGATCTTGCAAGCATTACGTAATTGTAGATGTTTATGTGCCCCAGGTTCCTGATGTTCTTGCCAAATTTTGACGTGCTCTGTGATCAGTTACTAAATAGAGCCACGGTAACATAGAGTACGTTTGTTTTCTACCCTAAAGACGTAAAATAATTATCATTAACGGTGACGTCATCTATAAGTCTGTCTCCTAATAGACTATATTATCGGGTATAATTCAGCTGATCTTATAAATCACTACGCTCGCGCAGCCGTGCTTTCATAATATGATATGTGCAATTGCATTTTGAGGCAAAGTTGCATTACTCTTCAGCCACGCGTTCTGTCTTCGTTTTTGTAAACTAATTTAAAGCCCTTGTCTCTAGGAAACGCACTAATACTAAACTTAGTTTAAATCAAACTGCTCATTTATCCCGTTTGAAGATTTCTTCACAAATTCTAGAAACAATCCTTCAGACAGGTTGCCAGATTTCTGCGATATAAGTTCTACAATGTTCTTGTAACATTCCTCTTCGTAGTCCTTAAAGACCTGCTTCAAGTTGAGCTCATGGTATCATTTTTATACCTTGGATGAATCTTTTTTACTTTAAACCTTCTGGGAAAAAAATAACCAAAATACAACAGAGTTATATTCCAGTTTCTCATTATGAGTGCTTGTCGTGTTCAATGAAAATCTCTGGGAGAGAGGGTGGATTTTTGTTCTAATTGTAATAATGTACACGAAAAATTCCCACTCTTATAACAAGCTGAAAAACGAGTGCATTTTTCATATAACACAAGTGCAAAGTTGAAACAGGAGTGCAAATTACAAATAGCACCGTCGAGCCGTCAAAATTTCGTCTGTTTTGACTTTCCGTGATGTTTTTTTCAAGTAATTTATTAATAAGAATGTAAACGAGCACAATTTTTTTGCCTTTGAAAAATGTAATAGTGCTTATCAACACCAAATTGTACTCAAAATCATGTTATTACCTATTTTAATAAATCTTAGCTTATCCTGCAAGTCATTACATGAGCTGAACCTTCCTGAACGACTCAGAATTCCTTCCACCGTAATTCTCCTAAAAAAGTAACCAAAATGAAACAGATTTACCGGTAAGTGTCTCTTTCTTATTTCGAGTGCCAAACGTTTGGAATAGAAATCTCTTAGAAGAAAGGCAGGGGATAGGGGTGGGTTTTTAATAACTTTAAGCTCATCCTACAAGTCATTACATAGTGCCTGCCGTGTATGATGGAAATCTCTAGGGGAGAAGGCAGCCATTAGGATTAGGCTTTTTGTTCTGGTTGTAATAAATATTAGCTCATCCTACAAGTCATTACATAATCTGAAAATTAATAAAATTAGAATGCTAGCCGCCAGCAGAGTAGCTGGTCGATATAAATATTTAAAAGCAGGGTATATCACAGGTCCAAAAACAAGGACTTAAAAATTATGAATAAATAATTTACCTTGAGCTTGACTATCACGCAATCTTCAATGCAAGGCCTCGGACAACCTGTTAAAAACTGGTTCTTCTCGATAGTTTACAAACTAAAATAGTTCGGCAGGTAGAATTTAACACTTTTGCCTGAAGTCTCTAATGCAGAATCTTAAATTGAAATGTTTGGTGAACTTCAGCCGAATTATGGTTCATAAAAACACGCGAGTTTTTTCACATGGCAAGATAGAAGACAGACTGTTCAAGGCGAGTGTTTTATGAATAAAGACAGCCAAATTCACCGGAACATGAGGATCGCTCGGGATGAGAGCGCCGCAAAACTAAGCTGCAGTGACTGATGTGGCTTTCCACTCAACGCATTGCGATGACCGGAGATCGCCATGATGAGCGAGCCGCGATGGACCTCAGCATGATCATATTCGCTCTGCCACCGTCATGATTTGTATGAATTTTAACAGTTATACCAGTTTGGTTATATTTTTCGCCATTCCTGTTTTGTTCTGTTTTGTTTTTCAACACAAAACTTTATATACTATACGAGTGTTAGCTAACTGCGCGTGAAAACCTTTAAAACTTGCACTGTCTATTTTGTTTTCCATTTGAGGATTTTCGTCTCTGCTCACGTTTTATAACGTAAATTACAGCGCCTGGTATGTTTACAAACCTTTGTTTGGTTCTTCTGTTGCTACTTGCCGGCTCGAATGTTCCGAAATTTCACTTTCAATTATCGAAAAATAGCTAGAAAAAAGTCCCAGTAAAGGTCGAACATAGTACAATTTGGCAGATGGCGTTACAGCTTTAGCTCAGCTCTATGCTCTATACTCATAGAGCACGCTCTTCTAACCAATGACGGCGCACGTTATATCCGAACTTTATTACAAAGAAAAATAAAGAAACCTAGGGACGCGAGAAAACATTTACAGAGGAAGACAAACAGGAGCAAACCAAATTAATAATTGATGACAAGATATCGCCTTTCATTAAAAGAAGCAGATGTTTGCAAAGCCCATGTAAAAGCTTAATGTTGCATGTCTGTGGCATTGTCAAATCGTGTATCACCATGAAAATCATTTTTTTCTTTGAGCTACGAGAATAAGATGGCTTTTTTTCTATTTATCTGCCAATTTTCTTGCTATGGTTGTATCGGCGAGTTCTGTGCAGACTTCAAAAGGTATCATCTTTCTTTCGTTGCAGTGATACTCGTGTTCCTTTCCTGATATCTACATCGTGTTTTAAAGAAAGTATAAGCCAAAACAATTTTAAGTGGTCATCTTCATTTCTTTATCAAACACAGGACATACGCCAAACAATGGGTTTGTCTTCACCAATTTTCTTCCTCACGATGGCTACTTCTTGAACATCCCAACTGTTGGTATAGAACTGGTCCAAAACTCCCGTGAGTGCGCGTTCAAGTGTCTGAAGAAGGATCCATGTTTGTCCTTCAACCTGGCAGATGTGGATGATAACATCGACAATCTGCTATGTGAACTGCTTCCATCTGACCATTACACCCATTCCGACAAGTTCATCATCAACCATGTTTGGTATCATTACAGTATTGCGGTAAAATTATTTCCTTTGTTCTATTTATCTTTATTATCACGTTTATTATTATCATCATTATTATTTTATCCTAATAAGAACTAAAACCGGTTGCGCTGCCTAGCCAATATAACAATCGCACTCGCGTAGAAGTTTTCGCGCTGTGTAAACCGTGTCACTCTCTGGTAAAATACAAGTAACAAAAGTCTGCTTTTATTCCTCTGAGCCACGTCTAAGAGGGCGAAAACCACCAAAATCGGATTAGCTTGCCGTGTGAACGGTGCTTGGTTACAAAATTTCCGCTGTCCGACTTATTTTAGTTTACAAACTCTGTTCAACCACGTTCTCGTCAATGAAGCTGGTGGACGGACACTCGAAAACATTTACGGCGGTGGTAGGTTGAAGGCAAAACTTAGAGAAAATAGCCAATCATGCAAACGCATCGTCTTTTAGAAAAAAGTTCAGACATAACGCTCGCTGTCATTAATAGAACGAACGTGCTCTATCAGATTACAAAACATGGAGCTGAGCTAAAGCTGTCACGCCAATTTTTTCTATGCCCGACCATTTTCCGATCTTCTCTCTAGCTTTTTTTTCCCCGTTAATTAAAAGTGAAACTTCGGAACAAGTGAGCCGGTAAGTAGCAACAAAAGAGCCAAACAAAGGTTTACAAATATGCCAAGCGCCGTAACTGACGTTATTATAGCTTGAAAATCCTCAAAGAGGAAACGAAATGAACTGTCCAAGTTTTGAAGTTTTTCACGTAAACTTGCTTACGGTGATAAATATCAAACACATCTAACACACGTATAGTATATATAGTTTCGTCTTCATAAAGTTTCTGCAGTTTCGTCTTTGAAGAAGTGGGGAGAAACACCCCTCTACGTCTCGTGTATCTCCCTACACTTCTTTCCAGCTCTAGCCACTTCCTCCGTGCTTTACAACAGAACAGAGCACGGTCAAGGCCTCTCTATTTGTTCATTAGTACAACTATCGGATAATTATAGAGATGTGTAACTCACTCACAAACACTCTTCATAGCGAAAGTGGTGGTGTGGTAACAAAGGCAAAAAGTAGACACAAACGCCCGCGCGCGTACTCACTCACACACTTGGGTGCACCCAGACGCAAACACGACAGAGGTAAATAGGCTAAGAGACGCGTCCGACATTCTATTCACTATTGAGTGACAACTTTCTGTTATGCTTTCTTCACCCTTTGCGATAACCATGACATCCATACAAAGATCTTCATATTCTACATTGTTAATAATTACATTATGGCCTTAGATAGTTGATGAGGACGCAACCTGAACCCGATACCTCACAGAGAAAGTGAGGGCAAACTACCAGTTACCTAGGTAGAACTGCAGGTCGTTCAAAACTTGACAACAAGGCGGGATTGAGTCTTATTCTATGTCATAATTGAGCACTGTTGGGTCATCGTCCCCGATAAGCGTGCGACATTTTTGAAGAACTCTAGAAGATATACACAAATACTAGATCCTTCTGAGGAAGGAAAATTAATTGAAGAAGGCGCAGTTGCTCAAACAACTGTCTAAATTTCTGCAATTTATTTCCTCTGTTATAGAGTACCTTATGGTGTTTCCGGAGCCGCGTTCTACCGAAAATTACGCCATGAAGAATCCAGCCATAGCTTCAGATCTCAGCCAGTGGTCGTTGTGTTTTTTCATTAAACTTGTTCAAGACCAAGGGGCTCAGATAGTCGTCAGCTATGTCAAGAAACGTAACAATGAGATGCTTGTCGAAATTTATCCAACTCGAACAGATGTTTATGTTGGCAACAAGTTGTTCCGGTAATGTTGTATATATTTTTTAAAGTCGGACGGGGTATTTCTTAAGCGAGACACGATAAATCATAATACAGGAAATGCTCTCTCCTAGAGTTAATGTCTAACACTTTGCGGAAATGAAGAAAGTTAAATATACAAACAAAAGGAGAGCGTTGAGCTTCTTTCTCTTTTCTTATCGTGATTTCAATATTTTAACCTTTGACCAAAACAAATCCAGACTTATTTTCCTTTCGCTTTGCAAACAACTATTCGGGTCCTTGTTTAAAACGTGATTTAGATCACATTGCTTGATAGGGCATTCAAATCTCTCAAGTAACGAGGACTCGCTTATTACGGTTCTAGCCATAAAAAGATGAGGTTTATTAACCGACCCGGCTTTCGAAATAGCACCTCAGATCATACTTTTGATATAGCAGAGATGAAATTAAGAGATTGACCGAGTGAATGCAATGAATGAACGAAAGTAAAGAACGAATGGAAGCTTGAAGATTGACTGACTGACAGATTACTGACCGACTTGCTGACAGACTCACTGGTTGACAGATTGACCGAGTGACAGGCCACTTACATATAACTATAAACTGACTGACTTCTGACTCACAGACTGAATGCCTCCTCTGACTGACTCAGTGACAATGAAAAAGGAAGGTCTTAGATGTCTTAAATGATTGAATATAATTAATAGCGTTTACTTTTGTTTTGTTTTGTTTTGTTCTGTCTTTTTTTTCTTCAGGTTTACCGCGACAAATCTCTATGATGATACCTGGCAACACACGTGTGTCACTTGGGAAAATACTCAAGGAGTAACGAAACTCTATAAAGATGGCCAATTTACCGGAAAGCTAACGCATAAAGCCACTAAGAACTTTAAACTTACGGCTGGTGGCTTCCTGGTGCTTGGACAAGACCAAGACTCTATTGGCGGAGGTTTTAGTGTTAAAGAAACTCTTCATGGCCGATTGGCAAGTGTCAACATGTGGGATAAAATTCTTTCCTAAAGCGACATTACCGCTCAGTACACAAATTGCGGCGTACCGCATGGTTCTGTTTTTAACTGGTCTGTATTCAAAAGTCTTACTCATGGCAATGTCACAGTTGAAGAGCCTTGAACTCAATTGTCTAGTGATCAAACACTCAAGACTCGTAACTCACGTCATGTAAAATCATGTAAAATTCCTTGTGTTAGTGTACTTACTATAGGTATGACTAAATCACGTGGTATAAGTACAAAATAGATAGAGAAAGTTAAACTGAGAGCACGATAAAATTGAGCAAAGAAAACTCAAGGGACAGAGATGTATGTTCCTGATCCAGGTCAAGATCTAAAATGTGTGATCTCCATTAGAGCTATTTATAGATAGTCCCTCGCACGAACAGGTCGCTATGGGGGCTAACCTCGATCGTATGCACATAGATAGGAAAGGAACTGGTATTTTACACGAAATACTATTTAAATGTTTGACTTTCCAATTTTGAAGCCACTGTTGTTTCCGGGGGAAGTGAAACGTGCTGAGACAGTTTCAATTCAGACAGTTTGAAGTATTAAAAACATGAACAAGGATCCGGATAAGCGGTAACAGCTCTCTCTTTTCAAACAACTCTTGCAGCACTGCTTAAACTATTTAAAGCATTAAAACATCTGTAAACGTTAACGAATTTCTTTCCGCTTTTTCAATTTCCGGCATCTATTTAGCATATCGTATAATAATAATAATAATAATAATAATAATAATAATATTATTAATAGTGATAATAGGAACAATGACAATTTGCTAGTTGACATTCCTTGAGGTGACTCCTCTTGATTTCCTTCCGCCGTAATTCTCCTAAAAAAAGTAACCAAAATGAAACAGGTTTACCGGTAAATGTCTGTTTCTTATTTCGAGTGCCAAACATTTGGAATAAAAACCTCTTGGTAGGAAGGCAGGGGATAGGGGTGGGCTTTTGATCAATTTAAGCTCATCCTGCCAGTCTTTACATAGTGCCTGCCGTGTATAATGGAAATCTCTGGGAGAGGAGGCAGCCATTGGGATTAGGCTTTTTTCTCTGATTGCAATGAATCTTAGCTCATACCACAAGTCATTACATAATCTAAAAATTAATAAAATTAGAATACTAGCCGCCAGCAGAGCAGCCAGTCCATAGAAGTATTTAAAAGCAGGGTATATCACAGGTCCGAAAAATGAATGAATCGTAAGTTGGAAGTGGAAACCATAAGAAGCGCACACATAGATTTCATCGAACACCAGCCCAAGTCTAAACACTGCTTTAAACACGTTTAGCCGTACAGTAAATGAAAGGTTAGTGCTCGGAGTATCAACAAACAGTGATTAGATCAGTGGAAGGTAAAAACACGGGAAAATGAAGGGTGGGGTTGGAGGGAGGGGGGAGAGGGAAGGGGCTGCTGAACGACAGCAGCTACTTAACTGCTTGTAAACTCAACAAGTAAATAAATGAAGTTAACCACCCTAATAATCATGCGACTGTCTTCAATTCAACTCTACGGACAACCTCTTGTGGGTTAAGGAAACTGGGTTTCTAAAGACTTCAGGTAAAACTAGGACTTCAACATTATGAAGAAATAGCTGCCCTTGAGCTTGAATATCACGTAATCTTCAATGCTAGGCCTCGGACAACCTGTTAAAACCGGTTGTTCTCGAAAAAACCGGTAAAAACATATTTTCAAAGCTTTCTCATGAAACAATAGCTTAAAAAATACATTTAAAAAACTGACTTTGTAGCTCAACTATTCAACATACCACCACGAAGCTTCCTCATTCAATGCATGGCTTCATAGGGTGACATGAGCGACGAGAGAACATTTTGAAACATTATTTTCTCCTGAATTTCCATATCAAACACTAGACCGCTCTAAAATAATAGAGCCTGGAAAGAAAAATAAAGAAACCTAGAGACGCGAGGAAACATTTACAGAGGGAGACAAACAGGAACAAACCAGAAGGCCAAAGGCCTAAAAAAGGGAAACCAAATTAATAATTGACGACAAGATATCGTGTCATTAAAAGCAGATGTTTGCAAAGCCCATGTAAAAGCTTAATGTTACATGTCTGTGGCATTGCGAAATCATGTATCCCCATGAAAATCATTTCTCTTTGAGCTACAAGAATATGATGGCTTTTTTCTATTTATCTGCCAATTTTCTTGCTCTGGTTGTATCGGCGAGCTCTTTGAAGACTTCAAAAGGTATCATCTTTTTTCCCGTTGCAGTGATACTCGCGTTCCTTTCTGCTTTATTTTCCTGATATCTATATCATGTTTTAAAGAAAGTATAAGCCAAAACAATTTTAATTGGTCATCTTCATTTCTTTATCAAACACATGACATACCCCAAACAATGAGTTTGTCTTCACCAATTTTCTTGCTCACAATGGCTACTACTTGAACATCACAACTGTTGGTACAGAACTGGTCCAAGACTCCTGTGAATTCGCTATCAAGTATCTCCAGAAGGATCCATGTTTGTCCTTCAACCTGGCCGATTTGGATGATAACATTGACAATCTGCTATGTGAACTGCTTCCATCTGACCATTACACCCATTCAGACAAGTTCATCACCAACCATCTTTGGTATCACCACAGTATTGCGGTAAAATTCTTCTTCTTTTTCTACATTATCTTATTATCACGTTTTATTATTATCATTATTATTATTATTAACTAATCTGCCAATTTTCTTGCTCTGGTTGTATCGGCGAGCTCTGTGAAGACTTCAAAAGGTATCATTTTTTTCCGTTGCAGTGATGCTCGCGTTCCTTTCTGCTTTATTCTCCTGATATCTAATTATGATTTAAAGAACGTATAAGCCAAAACAAATTTAATTGGTCATCTTCATTTCTTTATCAAACACAGGACATACGCCAAACGGTGGGGTTGTCTTCACCGATTTTCTTGCTCACAATGGCTACTACTTGAACATCACAACTGTTGGTACAGAACTAGTCCAAGACTCCTTTGAGTGCGCGTTCAAGTGTCTCGAGAAGGATCCGTGTTTGTCCTTCAACCTGGCAGATTTGCATGATAACATTGACAATCTGCTATGTGAACTGCTTCCATCTGACCATTACACCCATTCAGACAAGTACATCACTAACCGTCTTTGGTATCACTATAGTATTGCGGTAAGTTTTTTATTTTCTACTTTATCTTATTATTTCGTTTCTTTGTTATTATCATTTCATCCTGATAATAACTAAAATCGGTTACAGTCGTTTGAGCAAATTTTATTCAACTGTTCAACATTAATATCTCTCTTTAGCTTTATGTTCACTTTTTTATTCCTCGCAAGCCATTTTTAAGTCGTTTATCGATCCGTCATCGCAGTTTGTTTGACTGGATTTTATCATGGAAGTAAGTAATTGATTTTCTCGGTTTCAGTCTCCTTGCTTGAAGTTGCCCTGCCAGAACGATGGAACTTGTATACCTCTGTACCGGACAAACAGCTACAAGTGTCGCTGTACGAAGGCATACACCGGAAGCCACTGCGAAAAAGGTAAAGGTTTGGTTTCTAGAACAATGTTTTTAAAAATATTTCGTGCGCGTGCTTGTCGTATCTGATGCCTACTGAGCTATCACTCATCTTCATCTGACTTCATACTGACTTGTTTGTACAAACATGAATTTTTTTCCCATTATTATTCATTTTCTTTGTTCTTTTTACATCAGTTGATAATAACTGCAGCTGTTCATCAGGACCAGAAGGAAAACAGAGATGCAAAATAGGTCAGTTAATATCCCACCTTCGAGCCACTTCCTCTTCACGAAGACCAACGAAATTCGCGCACGCACACGCACACACACACACACACGCACACACGCATGAACAGGCGGTGGATAAGCTATGCGATGCGTCCATGTTTTGCCTTATGGAACTTTATAGCGAGTGAGGTAAGGGTCGAAGTATAGAAGAGAACCCATCCAGGCACCCGCGCAAACATGCAGACACAAACACAAAAGAGGTGAACAGGCTAAGAGACACGTCCGACATTCTATTCACTTGAGAGTGACGACTACTTGTTTTGCCTTCTCCACCTATGCAATAACCATGACATCTATACGACGATCTTCATATACTCCACTGTTGATAATTACATTAGGGCCTTAGATAGTTGTTGAGGACGCAGCCCGAACCCGCTACCTTGCAAAGAAAGTGAGGGAAAACTATCAGTTACCTGGGTAGAACTGCGGGTCGTTCAAAACTTGAAAAGAAGGCGGGATTGAGTCTTATTCTATGTTGCTTACAATCGAATATTGTTATGCTATCGTCGCCGATAAGCGTGCGGTATTTATGAAGAACACTAGAAGATGTATACAAATACTGGATCCTTCTGAGGAAGGAAAATTCATGGAAGAAAGCGCAGTTCCCCAAACAACTCCAAATTTCTGCAATTCATTTCCTCTGTTATAGAGTACCTTATGGTGTTTCCGGAGCCGCGTTCTACCGGAAATTATGCCATGAAGAATCCAGCCATAGCTTCAGGTCTCAGCCAGTTGTCGCTGTGTTTTTTCATCACACTTGTTCAAGACCAAGGAACTCAGACAGTCGTCAGCTATGCCAAGAAACGTAACAATGAGATGCTTGTCGAAATTTACCCAAAAAGGACAATTGTTTATGTTGGCAACAAGTTGTTCCGGTAATGCTGCATATATTTTTTTTAAAAGTCGGTCGGGGTATTTTTTAATCGAGCCACGATAAATCATGATACAGGAAATGCTATGATCGGCTTCTTCCTCATAGATAGTTAATGTCTAACGCTTTGCGGAAAGGAAGAGAGCTAAACATACAAATAAACGAAAAGCCGTGGCTACTTTCTCTTTTCTTACCATGATTTAAACACCAAATATGTTAATCTTTGACAAAACAAATCTAGAAGTATTTTCCTTGCGCTTTGCAAATAACTATTCGGGTCCTTCATTTGAAATGTGATTTAGATCACAATGCTCAATAGGGCATTAAAATCTTTCAAGTAACGAGGACTCGATTATTACGGTTCTAGCCACAAAAGGATGAGGTTTCTTAACTGACCCGGCTTTCGAAATAGTAGCTCAGATCATACTTTTTGATATAGCAGAAATTGAAATGAATGAATGAAAGCAATGAACAAATGGAAGCTTGAAGATTGACTGACCGACAGATTATTGACCGACTTCACTGTTGAATGATCGACAATATTATTATTTACTTTTGTTTTGTTCGCATTGTTTTTTCTTCAGTTTTATCTCGACAAATCTCTACGATGATACCTGGCGGCACGTGTGTCTCACCTGGGAAAATACTCAAGGAGTAGCGAAACTCTATAAAGATGGTCAATTTGCCGGACAGGTAACAAATAATGCCACTGAGAACTTTACACTTACGGCTGGCGGCTTCCTGGTGCTCGGACAAGACCAAGACTCTATTGGCGGAGGATTTATTCGTAGGCAAACTCTTCGTGGCCGATTGGCAAGTGTTAACATGTGGGATAAAGTTCTGTCCGAAAGCGACATTGCCGCTCAGTACACAAATTGCAGCGTACCTTATGGTTCTGTTCTTAACTGGTCTGTATTCAAAAATCTTACTCATGGCAATGTCACAGTTGAAGAGCCGTGAAGTAAATTGTTTAGAGATCAAACACTCTAGACTTGATGTAAAATTCCTTATGTTAGAGTATATATTATAGGCTTGACTGAATCACGTGGTGTACCTACGAAATAGATAACGAAAGTAAAAAAAGCATGATGTAAGTAAGCAAATGAAACTTCAGGGACAGAGATGTATGTTCCTGATCCAGGCCTAGGATATGTGATCTCCACTGAAGTTATTTATAGATAGTCCTACGCACGAACAGGTCGATATGGGGACTAACCTCAATAGTATGCACAGAGTTAGGAAAGGAACGGGTATTTGACTCGAAGCTCGAAGTACTGTTTAAATGTTTGACTTTCCAATGTTGTTTCCGGCGTAAGTGGAACGTTCTGGGACAGATTCGATTTAGGCACATTGAAACATTGAAAACATGAAAAAGGGCAAACGGTGACAGCTTTTCCTTTTCAAACAACTCTTGCTGCACTGCTTGTACTATTTAAAAGCATTTAAACATCTCTAAACGTTAACGAATTTCTTTCCGCTTTTTAAATTTCTGGCATCTATTTCGTACATTGCACAATAATAATAATAAAACTAATGATAATAATAGGTATCAGAAACAGCTGCTGTTACAGCGATTCAAAAGATCTGCATGCTGGGATCTGCACGAATCCTCAGAAAGGTGCTTGGTGTATGAACAAAATGATTGACTTGAGTGACTGATGCCCTCGGTGCATGGTTTGCGTCTAGCTGATGCACAAGAATGTAAATATATACAAATATAAATCATAATCATTGTCATAATAAAAATCGTAATAATGAGAACAAAAAGAATTTGATGATTAACATTCAATGAGATGGCTATTCTTGTCCACTGTTTCCGAGTCGAATTGGATTGTGGAGTTTTGGTTTTTTGTGGAGGGAGAAAAGCCCTCGTAGCAAGGACGTGAACAAAAATAAACTCAACCCACATGTGGCGCCAGCAGGTCCAGGAATTGACACTAAGCTGCAACGGTGGTAGGACAACGAGTACTCTCAGCACTGCGCCATGTCCGTTCCCTAATTTGACATTAAGGTTGACAATAACCATATTGACTGAGAGACTCTTAGCTCCTCGCAGTCGTAAATAGAAAAAAAAAATGGTGTAGCCTGATTCTTAAGGCCAGGCCAAACGCACGTGACGTTTCAACACAAGATCTATCAAGCATTTACGTATTTGTAGATGTTTATGTGCCCCAGGTTCCTCGCCCGCTCGGACGTGAACACCATACTGAATATTAATGCCTCGAGTGGCGATGCTGAAGATATATCCACTTCGTCGGAATTTTGCTCTTCACTGAATTTCTAGGCGCTACTTTACGCGGATAATAAAAGAGAAGGGAAAAGAGGATAAAGGGATAAAACTCGCCAATGAAGCTAGGGAAGAAAAGAGAGGGATCACTATGCAAATTGCAGTCAAACCTGTATTAAGCAGCTAAGCACGGGGAATGGTGGGGTGACCGCTTAATAAAGAAAGAAAGAAACTGACACACAGTGCGCAGCTGAGTGTGTCACTGATTTTCTTACCAAATTTTGATGTGCTTCGTGATCAGTCACTAAAAAGAGCCACGGCAACATAGAATCCATTTGTTTTCTACGTTGTGAAGACGTAAAATATCGTTGACAGTAACGTCATCTATTCGTCTTTCTATAAAAGACCTTAAAAACTAATCAAAACTCAGACATAGTTTGATGCTACTCTGGTTTAAAGATTTAATGAATGTAACCGAAGAAGTTGCGATTTATAGACCCAACATTTGTACACTCCTGTCTAGTGCCTTCATCAGGGGTGATCTTAACACTGCCACAAGAGGTCCTTTTATACGATCACTTATTAGCTGCCTTTTTTATGACGAAGTGTATTATTTGTATTTCAATCACCTATGTAAAGAAAACTATGTGTTTCCATCGAGTTTAAGGTTTCGGCCTCCTTTGCGGAGTGCTAAAAGTGCTTATTCTTTTCTAAAGTTACGAATAGATGAATATCACAGTTCCAAACTGTGTTTGCGTGCGTTATTCTCTCGTTCACTCAGTGAACTCTGCTTTGATCAACAACTCCGAAACTTCCTGGGTCGAGGAGTTCTGCTGTTCGAAAGAACAACAGACATTTACCAAACAGAGAGAGAAACACGGCAGAAAATTCCGCCATTTGCTCAGTAAGAGGTCTCCTGTTCATTAAGGCTTATCTCTGAAAGATAAATGGGTCATGAACCTTTCCTCCGAGTAGTTATCCGCGCTAGAACGGAGTGGTTTAGAGAAGGGTCTGAAGTTTGCTATTGCTCCTCGCAAAATGCCGACTGCTGAAATTGTCGCCGCTGTCGAGGAAAGCATCTCTCAACTCAACGATGACCGTTACTCAGGCGTGCTAAACCTCCTCCCAAAAACATTCAAAAGGATGTTTTCAATGCGCTTATAGCTATTAAAAAGGATTCGGACAGGCTCGTATTATCTGCTGACAAGAGTAACTATGCTGTGCTTATGGACAAACAGTAATATCACCTCAAAGCTTTGTATCTGCTTAATGAGGAAAGTACGTATGCAGTCTTAGACTCTGATCCTACCGGTAAAACTCAAAGAAAGTTAAACAAAATGTTGCTTGATTTGAAAAAAACCTGTAAGAGTGGTGACTATACCTAAAAGATATTTTACATTAGTGACGGTTTATGTCCACGTTTTTGTGGCTCACCTAAAATTCGTAAACCGGGAATTATTTTGAGACCTGTCGTCTCTTTTTTTAATTCTCCGACTTATGCATTTCTGGTTCTCTTGCGAAAATATCGTCGCCTGTTGTTGGGGATACTTATTACACTCTGTCAAAAATTCCTGCGAATTTGCGCATTTCTTTAGACATAAAACTCTTAACGCTTGTGAAGAATTACTATCTTTCGACGTTGTTTCGCTCTTCACTAAAATCCCACCTGATCTTGCCGTTAAGGTTGCGGAGGAGAGACTCAGAGAAGATGCTTCCCTAGGACAAAGAACTGGAGGATATGATTCATCTGCTGTCTTTTTGCCACAAAGCCACGCAATTTGCACACAACGGCACCTACTATCAATGGCAATGGAAGACGTGGAACAAAAGGGCCTTGGCCACTTCACCGGTTAAACCTTTTTTTCTGGAAACGATATGTCGATGATGTTATTTCTGCGGTATCCGGAAATGAATCAGAGCGCCTCCTATCGCATTTGAATTCAATAGAGCCGTCTACTCAATTTACCCTTGAGCGTGAAAAAGATGACATGGCTGCTTCACCGATAAACGAAATGTTTTGGACTGCAGTGCACTGTTTCTTGTTTATCTTAGAGTACTGAGAGACGTGGTTCGACGTGAATTGCATTATCTAGTTATATATGAATTATATAGAGAATTATTTGAAGTGAAAATTGCTACGAGTTGTCGGGAGGTTCGAGTTATCGAGGTGATCGAGTTATCTGGAGTCAACTATATTTGTGTTTTTCTAGATAAGCGTTAGGAGACTCAAAAAGCATATCATTAAGACAAAAAGCATACAAAGACGTAAAGTAAAAAATGTCGAACACTTCGAAATAACTTGAAGGCAGGTATTTTCATAAAGCACCTGAATTCATTTGAAAGGCGATTTTTCCAGTTTAATCCTCTCTAATCTTTCAGGTGAAAAGCTGAAAGAAAAAACGAATTAAATGCATAAGCATAGCGCCAAAAACACTCTTTTCAACAAGACATAGAGTTGGAATTGCGAGATATCCAGCAACTTAAGCAAAAGTCTGTTCTGCCAATGCGAATTGAATCATGACATTGATGAGAAAAAAGGTGACGAGGAATCCAATAACAAACTACAGGGCCTTTTATTGTTGGGCTTCCTTCATCATATGTTATTCACAATTTAACACCAAGATAATGGGGAAATTAAAGAAGTTTGTCGCTGTTTGTTTCAATGTAATCACCTGCTCCATGATATTCTTTAATATCACGAAGACCCATTCAAAATCCGTAATTGGTTCCCTGCACTTTCGTATATTTTTGACATAGGTATTGCCTACAAATAATAGCACAGACAACGCTTGCAATCTGTTTGTGTTAAGATTATTGTCCCTATTATGGTGCAATAAAATAATGAGCTGTGATAGTATGTAGAGCTCTTCATGAAAAAATTCGGATCAATTTCCTGCTAATTGATGTCCCATGATAGCAGATTAATCTACGCTACAATTCAATTTGTCTTTTGACAGCCCCTGAAGAATTTTTCTACAACTGAAGCAAGTATACGAAGATGAAAGCTCGTTTTTAGACATCGCAGAACAGCAACAAAGGTAAGCTGACACCAACGACTTACAAACGCATCAAAAAGAAAACTAATTAAAAGAAAAGGAATAGATCATGGAAGAACTGATATTGCAAGCGGAGATCTTGATGTCATCCTCTTTTTCCACTCGAGAATATCTTAGTGCGACTTGAGTCCTCTAATTCAACATTCTGTTGACAAATGACAAAATCCAAAACCCACCTGACGCCTAAACTCCTGTTGGAAGACCTAGACTGAAAAATCAATGTTTTTTTAAATCTAAAGAAGTTCAAATCGTAACCGTGGCTTTACTCAGATTATAGCAAGGCCCTATCAGTGACAAGAAAAATGTTTGTTTGTCTTCGCTATACATCAGCGGGAACATATCAAGAATTTCAATCGAAGGCGATCACACTCAGACTGAAGTCGCTCGAAATAATAACTCTGAGTGGCTTCGTCTACTTTTTGACCGATATGCTGTTCGAACAAACCCACCTTACAAAACCGAATAAATTAAATAAATTTGCAGATGATAGATAAAAAGCTGATCGCAAAAGGTCTCAACGGAGTTAAGCGTTAGCCGGACCTTTTCCAATTTAGCCGTGAAGCGTAAAAACTTTCAAATTCAACCGTTAGTCATAAGAAAAAATCTACCGTAAAATTTTTCTGGTGGCCTTAATGGAGAGATAATAATCGTTAGCCGTAAGTTGGCCAAAATTTTAGCTGTGAAAGCCATCACTCCATTGGAACCCTTTGCGAAACCCCCAATTTTCTATGGTTCGATTATTCTTCGAATTGTTCTAAAAAATCGCTTCTTTTCGAGGACGGAGTAAGAAATAGACCAGAAATTGATGGACCCAGCAAAGATCATGTCCTTTTCCTGTCCTCATGATCAAACCTTCACCTATTACCTAGATGACAGAGTCTCCATTCAAGCTACAGTAGTCAGCACCCTCGTTGCAATTCCTGCAACTATATCTTTAAACGTGTTACTGATCGTTGCAGTGATTAGAGAGAAATTACCGCAAAACCATACATACCATGCAGGTTCCGAGCGCTACTACTAACTGAGTTATGAAGCCACACTTTGGGTGTATGAGGGTTCTTCCACCCAGTAGAGGAATCTGATCTGTGAAGCTTTATGCGAGATAATGGTAATCACTATATTTCCACGCACCCTGGTATTTTTCAATATTTCGGGACCGTTTAGATTATCTATAATCGGGGTTTATTACACCTACGATTATACTCAGCACCTGATTGATTGAATGTTTAGCGTAGTGCTTTCTGAAGACTTAAAAAATTAAGGGCTACCAGATAAATGTTTTGCTTTTGCAATTTGACTGAAATCACTTTGATGATAAATCATAAAAGCGTGTGAGAGTTAGAGGTAAGATAACGTTGGTCACATTTTCTGTTGTGGGGTGAAAAGCTTTTATTGATTGAAAATTTGCTACTTTTGCAGACTTGCACAACGTGAAATAATCATGTCAGAGAATTGTAATGACTTTCTCCATCTTTTTCAAACCTCGCACTTCTGTAGTATTTCCTCATTCTCGCCGATCATGGCCGGACGAATATTCTGATAGAACGATTGTCAATAGACCAACTTTCAAAGCGATTTACAGGGAATTTGATATTGCTTTGTTTTTTTGTCTTTTCTTTTACTTCGCACTGTGATTGGTTCAGAAAACATGAATCAAGAATGGCTTTTTTGCTTCAAGAACCGAGAAAGAAAGCCAATTGTGTTTGTAGCACAATAAACTCACGAGTGTTGCTTATGTTTTCTTTGTTTTGTCACGGTCCTCTGCTGATTTTTACGACTCCACTGCCGGCATTGTCCAAAAATTACGAACTTTGTTAGTCCGCTTGGGTAGCCAGCTCGAACACAGGATTCGCTTCCTATTGTCCACGGGCGCTGCCAGCGATATAATGATTTCATGTATTGTATTTTGCTGTAGTTTTATCTCCTTCGTTGCGCGCTTAGTGCGAATAGTTGAAGGAAAGATGTGAAGTTTTATATGAAATAATTCATATTTGTACTGCGGTTGTAGATGAAAGTGAAATGTGATCATCGCAGTAAATTTTCCAATTTAAGCAATTTGGAAAGAAGAAGCCTGAAAAAAATCAGGGCTTCAACGGGATTCGAACCCGTGACCTCCGCGATACCGGTGCGATGCTCTACCAACTGAGCTATGAAGCCACACATTGGGAGCGAGGTCAATTTATTGAGTTCATATCTTCCCGTGCAGTGAAATGGAAAATTTACTGCGATGATCACATTTCACTTTCAGTTGAAGGAAAGTTTGTTATTTTCGTACAATGGCGAAACTTCTAAACTACTATGTCTTGCTGTACGCCACAAGAAACGAAGATTCGTTTGTCCACTCGAAGAGCCTTAAACTATTTTCCATATAACCCATTTAAAAGGAAAGGATGAACTTTAAGTGGCCAGCAGAATGTTCTTCTCTCAGTTCACACCCCGAAGAGTTATGTAAATCCCTTTTGCAATTTTAATAAGTGTTACATAAAGAATTGATCATCACTGCATTTCAAAACAGTATAATTTAATTAATTTCCAGAGCATATACGGAGTTGGCGTACATATTTACCATCATTGTAAGGTAAAATGGACTTGAAACTGTTGACAATTTCCCATCCCGCCAAGTGTAAAAAAACATAGTAATAATAATAAAAAATGTCAGATTACTTTTAAATTTTAGTTATCCATGAATAGCATTTGTGTTAAGGCCAAGCTAAGGCCAGGTTGAAGATAAATGCATCTTCAGCTAACCGCTGAAGATTTTATCAGACCCCGTCAACCGTGGCAGTCCGAAATACGTGCATACTAAATGCATGCATGATTTTTCGATGCCCTACTTGCTTCGCACCGAAAAAAAAAAAAATTACCTAACCCCATGCAAAAACATTTAATTATTGCAGGTGATGCTCAGTCGCCGTTTCTTCGATCACAGTAAGAGTTGCCAAATATATTTTAGAGAATTAACAACCAAATACTGGCCAGTTTTTGAGCTTTAATTATTATTTCCCTTGTACACTGATTATTCTATCTGTTCTTCTTTAATATAATTTTTCATGCTGATCTTTGGAGACTTACTTCCCGCCTAACAGCATGAGAAATAGCCGTGAGTATAGCAAATGAAACTGGCTGGCGAAACATTATGAACATAATGATTGCCATCTACGCGTTTTGGCTGGAAGTAAAACCTAAATTCAATATAAATAAAAGTACATTTTGTCATTCTTCTATTCTTAAAAGTGTTTTAAATTCAAAACAAACAAAGTACATTCTGTCATTCTTCTATTCTTAACAGAGTTTTAAATTCAAAACAAACAAAGTACATTCTGTTATTCTTCTATTCTTAACAGAGTTTTAAATTCAAAACAAACAAAGTACATTCTGTCATTCTTCTATTCTTAACAGAGTTTTAAATTCAAAACAAACAAAGTACATTCTGTCATTCTTCTATTCTTAACAGAGTTTTAAATTCAAAACAAACAAAGTACATTCTGTCATTCTTCTATTCTTAACAGAGTTTTAAATTCAAAACAAACAAAGTACATTCTGTCATTCTTCTATTCTTAACATAGTTTTAAATTCAAAACAAACAAAGTACATTCTGTTATTCTTCTATTCTTAACAGAGCTTTCAAAAAAACATGAGTAAATAAACGAAGTTCACCCTCCTAATAATCCTGTCTTCATTCAACACTAAGGACACTGCCAAGTGGGACGAGGAAATCGGGTCTCTAAAGATTTCTTGTAGAACAAGGGCTTATGATTAAATAATTGCTCGTAAGTTTGACTATCAAACAACTACAGTACTGTATCTTCAATGCAAGGCTTCAGACTATGACAGGGAGGGGCAGGAAAACAGGGTTAAAACATATTTGCAAAGCTTTCTTTGAAGCAAGAGCTTCATAAAAATAAAAAAAAAACTTCCTCATTCGATGCATGGCTTCAAAGTGTGCCATGACCGACGAGAAAACCTCGAGTACCATTATTTTTCTCCTAAAATTAACATATCAAAACTGGAGCGCTCTAAATTAATAGCAACTGCAAAGAAAAGTAAAGAAACGCAAGAGCCTCAAATAATAAATTAAAAAACTCCCCTTGTAGCTTAACTATCCGACATATCATCAGGGGACTTTCTCATTCAATGCATGACTTCAGAGAGTGCCATGGGCAACGAGAAAACCTTGTGTACCATTATTTGTCTCCTGAATTTACATATCAAAAACTAGAGCGCTCTAAAGTAATAGCAACTACAAAGAAAACTAAAGAAACCCAAGGGCGCTTGAAAACATTTCAAGAGGAAGACAAAAAAAGCGAAACAAGAGGCCAGACGCCTGAAAAAAGGACCGCCAATTAATAATTGATGACAAGATATAATGTTATTAACAGAAGCAGGTGTATGCAAAGCCCCATTTCTCTTTGAGCTACAAGAATAAGATGGCTTTTTTCTATTTATCGGCTAATTTTCTTGCTCTGGTTGTATTGGCGAGTTCTGTGAAGACTTCAAAAGGTATTTTTCTTCCGTTGCAGTGATACTCGCGTTCTTTTTGCTCTATTTTTGCTGATTTCTACGTCGTGTATTTAACAAAGTATGAGCCAAAACCGTCTTAATTGGTCGTCTTCATTTCTTTTTTGAACACAGGACAAACGCCAAACGTCGGGTTTGTCTTCACCAGCTTTCTTGCTCACGAAGGCTACCATTTAAACGTTACAACTGTTGGTACAGAACTGGTCCAAGACTCCTCTGAGTGCGCGTTCAAGTGTCTGGAGAAGGATCCATGTTTGTCCTTCAACCTGGCAGATTTGGATGATAACATTGACAATCTGCTGTGTGAACTGCTTCCATCTGACCATTACACCCATTCAGACAAGTTCATCACCAACCATCTTTGGTATCACTACAGTATTGCGGTAAAAAAATTTTTCTTTTTCTACTTTATCTTTATCATCATTTTTTTCTTATTATTTCATTCTGATAATAGCTAGAACCAGTTGAAATCATTTGAGCAAATTTTATTCAACTTTTCAACGTTAATACATCTCTCGTCGGAAGCCATTTTTAAGTCGTTTTATCGATCCGTCATCGAAGTTTGTTTAACTGGTTTTTATCAAGGGAGTAAGTAATTGATTTTCTCGGTCTTAGTCTCCTTGCTCGAAGTTGCCCTGTCAAAACAATGGAACTTGTGTACCTCTGTACCGGACAAACAGCTACAAGTGTCGCTGTGCGAAACCATACACAGGAAGCCACTGCGAAAAAGGTAAAGTTTTGGTTTCTAAAACAATATTTTCAGAAATATTTCGCGCGCGTGCTTGTCGTATCTGATTCCTAAAGAGCCATCACTCGTCGCCATTTGACTTCACTCTGACTTATTTTTGCAAACAAAAATTTTACAATGATTATTTACTTTCTCTATTCTTTTTACATCAGTTGATAATGACTGCAGTTGTTCATCAGGACCAGAAGGAAAACAGAGATGCAAAATAGGTCAGTTAATATCTCGCCTTCGAGTTAAGGTAGCTTGAAATAGCTTTCCGAGACACCTATACCGGATATATATAAAAAGCCCTAAAAAGCGCCCTCCCTTTACGAAGTCATAGGAAAGTCACACTTGTTCACAAAATGATTAAAGTTTTAAGGCAAACGTGACCACAATTGATGCACTTATACATGGGGAAATCCCGTTACACAGTTTTTTGGGCCGATGTCGTAATATCTCCAATAGATTTTTTTCTCAACTTAAGAATTTTGTTTTTTGAGCTAGACCTCGCTGTTGAGTGAATTTCATCACATTAAACTGAGTCGTTTCAAAATCATGACTCCGTTGAGTTTACTCTTTCTCCTTCAAGTCAAGTGGATCAATCTAAAATAAACGCAAGCTCCAAATCAACTTTTACTGATTATATCGCAATAGTCTTACATCTGAAAAATTTTCAATGGGTTCTGAGCTGTTGTGTTAAATTTAAAACAGTTCCTCGTATCGATAAGAAACCGCAAACTAGCCAATTAAGAGGAATTTTCTATCATTACATCATTCATCCACTAATTTCCACTGTTTTGTTTTTTTTCGGAAGTGGCTCTACAAAATTTGTCTTAATTTTGCATTCTTGAAATACAGCACATGTACATTACATTAACTTTTTTGAAGACTCAGAGAAATAGTACCTATTTACCTACGTCGTTTCCCTGTTCAACTGGAAGGTAGAAATTTGACAGCTTTTATCTTTTACTTTTGCTCTGAGCAAAATGCCATCAACTCTAATTTGCATAGGTCTGCATGCGTCACAGTTTCCTAACACGGTTTCGTCGGCTGAAAATGCAAATGTATGACGGACAATGTATATACGTTTTTGACCATGACAACTGAATGTTAGCTTCGTTCTCTTTTGCCCTTTTTATGGACCTTGACATCCCCTCGGTCAATGAAAAGAGGGAGAAAAAGAGCGAAGCGAATGTCCTGTCATCTTGACTGAACAAGCTTTGTCAATAAAGGATTTATCATTTAGCAAACGATTTCGTTTTATTTTAAAAGAAGCAAGAATGATATTTTTACTTCCAGAGCCGAGAAAGAAAGCCAAATGTGTTTGTAGCACAATAAACCCACGACAGTCGTTTATGTTTTCTTTGTTTTGTCTGTCCTCAGCTGATTTTTGCGACTCCATCGCCGGCATTGTCGAAAAATTGCTAACTCTGTTAGTCCACTCGGGTAGCCAATCGGATCTCAGGATTCGCTTCAGTTTCCTATTTCCCTACTATGGAGAAAAAGAAATTATCTCGGAAATGAAAATTCAACTTGACGGCATGGTCTGAAAAATTTTTACAATGCCAAAGAATACGTTGAAAATCCGTTAGATGAAAAGTTATTGCTACAAATTCAACAAACTTGTTTTAGAGCTCGGTTTTTGAATAACTTCGCCTGGAAGCTGAAAAATTAAGAGTACTTTTGAAAGAGCTTGATTTAATTTGTTGCCTTCTTCACCCTGCGCATAAGGGAAGGTACGTTTTTTCTCGGTGGGGGGGGAGGGCTGGGACCTCGGAGGGGAGGGTCATCTGTGAAAGTAAACAAAGGGAGGGTCGTACCTCTTTATAGGCTATTTAAGGGGAGGATTACACACCTTATGCAGAATTTTTCTTTTTTGTGATGTTGCTTTCTATTATTCTTACAGATTAAATTTTTCTTTTCACCCCTTTGATTTTAATTTGGTGTTTTATTATAGGTTCTATGCTACATTTCTACGTGTATATTATGCTATGGCACATAGTTTTCTCAGAGGACTCTTGTCCTTTTCCATCCGTATCGAGACGTACTAGACTCAGGTATCGTTTCTTCAGCTTCTTGCTTCTGTTAACTATCCGCTGCCTGATCTCCTGAGTCATTTAGTTCTGAATAGTTACTTCTAGATTCAACAAAGCGCTCTACCCTGTCACTGTCAGACTCTGACGTTGATCAGAGGCCAGAGGCTGGTTTAATGTTGTTTAGACTGTCCTGCACAGTAGAGGTCAAAATCTTACCGCCAGTATGTGCCTTCACCACCCTCACTTTTTCATATTTCTTTACTTGAAATGCAATATTGTGGTGATTAATATAAAGTTCAAGTTTACCTACTCTGAGGGAAGTCAACTGATCTACGTAATAGAGATCTTCTCAGTCAATATCATTGTATTCCTGTTGCTTTCTGTTCACCGCTTATCTTTTCGTATTTCAATATCAGTTAGATGCTCAATAAAATCTGCAACAAGCTTTTTGAAACCATGTATTTTTCAGAAACCTGTTTGATTGCCTTTTTATCCCCTGCTTTGAGCTTACCATCTTGAAACATCTGTTTTATTTGAGCTCGAGGCTGATAATAATCGGGTTTGCGGCCACTCGTAGGTGTTTTCGTACCTGGTAAGCGGTAAAAGTCAGGAAGTTTGCTGTAATCGGGATAGGGTCGTGGAGTTGGTGTAGCTGGAGAAGGAATTACCAAGTCTCAAAGTTTATGCTTCCATATTCAAACTTCAGCTCTAAAACACTGACTGTTCGCATTTTCTTGTTTTAGCTTGCTCACATTCAATATCGAGATGTATTTATATCCAAACATTTTGCGTCCACAAGCGAAATTTCGTGAGGTTTCTATGGCATAGAACATACCGTGTAGTAGTGAGGGGAGGGTCGCACTTTTGTCAGTCACCTAGAGGTGGGGGGTCAGGAGTTTTTTTTTATTAACACGCAAGGGAGGGCTAACACTTCTTTTAGAAAAAAAACCAAAATTTTCCAAACCCCCCACCACTCCCAAGAAAAAACGTACCTTCCCTAATCATGACATCTATTCAACGATTCTTCATATTCTACATTGTCAATAATTGCATAATGGCCTTAGATATTTGATGAGGATGCAGCCCGAACCAGCTACCTTGCAAAGAAAGCGGGGCAGAGTATGAGTTACCTAGGTAGAACTGCGGGTCAGACAAAACTTGACAACAAGACGGGATGGAGTCTTATTTTATTTTGCTTACAATTGAACGCTTCTGGGCTATCGTCCCCGATAAGCGTGCGGCATTTCTGAAGAACACCAGAAGATTTATACAAATACTGGATACTTCTGGAGTGGGAAAATTTATTAAACAAACACAGTTTCTCAAACAACTGTCTAAAATTTCTGCAATTCATTTCCTCTCTTATAGAGTACCTTATGGTGTTTCCCGAGCTGCGTTCTACAGAAAATTACGCCATGAAGAATCCAGCCATAGCTTCAGATCTCAGCCAGTTGTCGCTGTGTTTTTTCATCAAACTTGTTCAAGACCAAGGGGATCACATGGTCGTCAGCTATGCCCGTGTTCATAGCAACGACATGATTGTCGAGATTTATCCAACACGAACAGAGTTTTATGTTGGCTTCAAGATGTTCCGGTAATGCTGCATATATTTTTTTAGATGCCGCTCGGGGAATTTCTTTTTCGAGCCACGATAAGTCATGTTACAGGAAATGCTACGATTGGCTTCTTTCTAATGCTTGGAGAGAGAGAGAAAATTGAACATACAAACAAACGAAAATCCTTGGCTTCTTTCTCTTTACTTATCATAATTTAAATATCAAATATGTTAATCTTTGACCAAAACAAATCTAGACGTATTTTCCTTACGCTTTGCAAATAACTGTTTGGGTCTTTTTTTTTTTTAAATTGGATTTAGATCACTATGCTCAGTAGGGCATAATAGTCGTCTTTCCAGTGACGGGGACGCGCTTAATATGGTTCTAGCCATAAAAGTATGAGGTTTCTTAACCGACCCGGCTTTCAAAATAGTAGCTCAGATGATACTTTGATATAGCGGAGATAAAATTACCTTAGTAAGCATTTTATAAGTAGAGAGAGACGTTTTTCGTCTTGTCGCGAGCGTGGGACGAAGAAAAAATTCTGAGTTCCCATGAGGAATCGAACTTCAGACCTTCGGACTCCGCGTTCCGATGCTCTACCACTGAGCCACAGAGACGCTACAATGAGCGATGACTCTATTTTATAAGTAATTGCATGAATAAAATATTAACTGAAAGAATGAAAACACTGAACGAATCGAAGCCTGAATGTATGAACGATTAAGTCATTGATAAAAGATTGATTGACTGATTGAAAGTTTACTGACTGTTTTACTGATTGACTTGCTAACAGGCTGACTGACAGATTGACTGACTGACAGGCTAATTATATGTTGTTATAAACTGACTGACTACTGACTGACAGACTGAACGACTCTACTGACTGACTTAGTGACAATGGAAAAGGAGGGTCTTGAATGACCAGATATTTTAATATAGTTTTTTTTCTGTTTTTTTTGTTTTGTTTTGTTTTTTGTTTTTGTTTTTATTTTTTTTTTTTTTTTTTTTTTTTAGTTTACCTCGACAAATCTCTACGATGATACCTGGCAACACGTGTGTCTCACCTGGGAAAACACTCAAGGAGTAACGAAACTCTATAAAGATGGTCAATTTACCGGACAGGTAACAAATCATGCCACTAAGAACTATACACTTAAGGCTGGCGGCGCTCTGGTGCTTGGACAAGAGCAGGACTCTATTGGCGGAGGCTTTAATCGTAAGCAAACTCTTCATGGCCAATTGGCAAGTATCAACATGTGGGATAAAGTGTCCGAAAGCGACATTGCCGCTCAGTACACAAATTGCAGCGTACCTCATGGTTCTGTTTTTAACTGGTCCGTATTCAAAAGTCTTACTCATGGCAATGTCACAGTTGAAGAGCCGTGAATTAAATTGTTTAGTGATTATACACTCAAAACCCATAACTCACGTCATGTAAAAAATTCCTTGTGTTAGTGTATTTACTTTTGGCATGACTAAATCACGTGGTATACGTACACATTAGATAGCGAAAGTTAAACACGATAAAATTGAGCAAAGAAAACTCAAGGAACAGAGATGTATGTTCCTGATCCAGGCCAAGATCCAAAATACGTGATCTCCACTAAAAGTATTTATAGACAGTCCCTCGCACGAACAGGTCGGTATGAGGGCTAACCTCGATCGTATGCACAGAGATAGGAAAGGAACTAGTATTTTACACAGGATACTATTTGAATGTTTGACTTTGCAATTTTGAAGCCACTGTTGTTTCCGGGGGAAGTGGAACGTTCTGGGACAGCTTCAATTCAGACAGTTTGAAGTATTGAAAACATGAAAAAGGATAAGCGGTAACAACTTTCTCTTTTCAAACAACTCTTGCTGCACTGCTTGTACTTCTTAAAAGCATTAAAACATCTGTAAAAGTTTACGAATTTCTTTCCGCTTTTTCAATTTCCGAAAATCTTACTCATGACAATGTTGCAGTTGAAGAGCCGTGAACTACATTGGTCAGTGATCAAAACTCTTGCAGAGCCTAAACTCATAATTCGCGTGATGTAAATTCCGAATATTAGTGAATGTACCATATGCATGTTATAGTACAAAAATATATACCAAAAATGTTAGTTAGCTAGTTATTTGTAAAATGTTTCATTCGTTTATTTATTCACCTATTTACTTAGTTTTTTGATAAAAAATATTAAGATAAGGGGTAAATTTAAGGAGACCGGTGTTTGCCATAAAGTTAACATAGCTCATGGCAATGTTGCAGTTGAAGAGCCGTAAACTACATTGGTCAGTAATCAACTCTTACAAAGCCTAAAATCATAACTTGCGTGATGTAAATTCCTAATATTAGTGAATGTACCATATGCATGGTATAGCACTAAAATAGATATCAAAATATGAAATGATATTTCGTCGAAACGCTGCTTTTGGCCAGTTATTTGTAAAACATTTCATTTATTTATTCACCTATTTACTCAGTTGTTTGATCAAATATATCTAAGTTTTAAGGTGACCGGTGTTTGCCATAAAGTTAAGACAGTTACTTGTTTTATTGTAAGCAGCCTTAACAACATAACACGTTTCTTCTCTGTTCTAATTCATAACACTTGGGAAGAAATTAAGAGGTCCTTTAAAGATCTTTCAAGATCCCAAAGAAATTTCAAACATTGAGAGGCTGACAGGACGAGCGCAAATACTTTGAATGTGCGCCCATGAAAGTCTTCTAGGATGATTATCGCATGTGCCCTATTGCATATATATGATAAGTTGCGACTATGAGAAAAGCCGGCATGTCCCTAATAAGCCACCGTATTCTACCGCTTTTTGCAACCTCTTAAAACACTCAGGGTGCTTCTGTACAGATTTCTTGGAGTCCATATTACTTGACATCGAAAAACATCGCATGTCCCACAAGGGCCACAGTAGAAGAAAGATATCGGTAAGTTCTTTACAAATCTGATGTATGCTTGCAGTAGTCTAGAAAATTCCAGAATAAAACTTACAGAATCTGGAAATTCTGCGGTTGACATCGTAATTTTAGAACTAGGGTATGTGCTACAGATGAATGGGGGTGGGGGTTGGCTATGACAAGGTTTGATGTATTAAACTGTTAGAGCGGAAGTTTAGCTGTTGGTTGGCCTACATTATCAATGTTAGCTGTTATGCAGACCCCCTACCCCCTCCCCCCTTACTCCATGGTGGACCTTGCATCACATCTCTCCTGTATTGTGTAACATGAAAACTACATTATCCAAGGCAATTAAGATGAAGAATCTTCTCATGCATGTTTTCGATGTAAATCCTCAGACTCAAGATAGAGCACTTTTCGCTTGAGTATCGTAAAAGCGTCAAAACAAACCTGTAAAAGGAAAGACTAAAAATATCCAAAATAATTCAGAGTAAAATTAGGCTTAGGGCTTCCCAAAGAACAAAAACCCACTCAGCGTTGTCTTCAAGCAACAAAGCTAGATAAATACAATAAAGAAGAAAATTAAATAAACATACGCTCCATTATTTTCTGAAACTTTCCGTGGCAGCAGAATTAAAACGAGCTGAACTGGAGCTCTTCCCTTCCATTATTTATCTCCTGAATTCACACATCAAAAACTAGAGCGCTCCAAAATAATTAACAGAGACTAGGACTGAAAAAAAAAATAAAGCCAGGAGCACTTGAAAACATCTACAGAGACTAACAAGAGCAAAACAGGAGGCCAAACGACTAAAAAGGAAGAAAAATATAGTAATTGATGAAAAGATATCGTGTCTAGTTTATCGTGTTGTAAGTTTTCTATTGCCTACCGTATCTGCACACACTTTATACACACACTTTATTTTTCTTTTTCTTACAAAATAATTTAGATTATGTTGACCCGCAGATAGCAAATTTGCTATTCGAGGCGGGTCAATCATCAACAAACATCATTTACAATATATAAAGAAAATTAAAAACTAAATAGTTAGATATTGTTAAATTATAAAGAGAAGCATAACTGATAAATACATCAATAGTTGTTCAATAAAGTATAGAAGCAAATAAATTAGTACTGAAAGCAATCGGATCAATTTGTTTTAATTATGCAGTCCTTAAGTTTAGAGGAGATCTTTTCAACATCAAGATAAGAATCTTCATTATCTAGTACCTGAAATAAAGACGTTTTTATTTGTTTATTAAAGGAATGTTTTGATAACGTTTTGAATTCTTTCGGTATCTTATTCCAAATTTTGACACCAACACGCTAGAAAGCCTTTTTTTGTAGGTTAAGTCTAGAGTACTTTGTACTAAAGAGCTGCGATTTGGATGATCGAGTATTGTAGGTATGAATATGAGATGTTTTAGTAAATAGTTTCAAAATATTAATGGGAGCCCTCTGGTTGTGCACGTCAAACATAAGTTTACTTACGGCTTCATAATATAGGAACGTAACAGGCAGAATTTTTGCTTTAGCAAATAAAGGGATGGCATGCTCTCTTCGATCGGTGAAATAGATTAAGCGCAAAACTCGCTTTTGAAGAACTAAAATCTTGTTTAAATAAGCATTTGACGCATTGCCCCAGGCAAGGAGTCCATAAGTTATATAAGGTAGAATTAATGAATTGTAAATATTTACAAGGACAGTAGAGGGAACGAAGTACCTCAGCTTTGCAATCATCCCTATTGTTTTACTTATTTTTACGAGTCAACATGGTTTTTCCATGACAAATTTTGATCAATTAAAACGCCTAGATATTTAATATAACTTTTTTTCTCTAAACTAACTCTTCGGTTTGTCTCACAATCTAAAATACCTATTTGTGGAGAAAAATGCATTTTTTTCTGACGAGGACGAAAAATTAAGAAATTTGATTTTTTTGTATTCAATGTCAACCTATTTTTAGTTAACCAGTCATGTACGTTATTCAACTCTACATTAACCGTTTGCTCGATCGCCTTAAGATTCTTATCAGCATAAAGTATATTAGTATCATCCGCAAAATAGGTCAGTTAGTAGTCCACCTTCGAGTTAATATAGCTTGAAACAGTTTTCCGCGACATTAATCATTAAGAATGATTTTGTTTTACCTCGAGGGTCGTGTTTGTAGCACAATAAACCCACGAGAGTCGTTTATATTTTCTTAGTTTGGTCTGTCCCCTGTCGATCTTTGCGACTCCACCGCCGGGTAGCCGATTCGCACTCAGGATTCGATTCATATTCTCCACAGGAGCTGCCAGCGATATAAAGCATGATTTCATGTATTGTATTTTGCTGTAGTCTTATCTCCTTCGATACGTGCTTAGTATGAATTAAGTAACAGAAGTTTTTTAGAACTGTCTAAAATCTCTGCAATTATTTTCTCTGTTATAGAGCACCTTATGAAGTTTCCGGAGCTGTGTTCTACAGAAAATTACCCCGTGAAGAATCCATCCATAGATTCAGATCTCAGCCAGCTGTCGCTTTGTTTTTCATCAAACTTGTTCCAGACCAATTAATGCAAATGATCTTCAGCTCTGCCACTGAACAAGACTCCAGTGCTATGGCTGTCGAAATTCATCCAGCAAAAACATATCATTGCTGGCGACGAACTTTTTTTAATAATGCGGTGTTGATTTTTGAAAACTGGGTCGACGAAGAAAGAAACTTAAACATGCAAACTAACGAAAAGTTTTGGCTTCTTTCTGTTTTCTTAGCATTAATAAAATTCAAAATGTGTTAAGCTATTGCTAAAACAAATCTAGACGTACGCATTTTTCTAACGCTTTGCAGGTCACGTTTGGATCCTTTTTGGGGAATTCGAAATATGAATCGGATCAATATGCTAACCAGGGCACAAAAGTTTGTCAATTGTCGAAGGTTCGCATTTTACGGTTCTGGCTCTAAAAGGACGAGTTTTTTTAACCTACCTGGCTTTTGAAATAGTAGCTCACTCAAAGAAAGACACTACTTTGATAAAACAATAATAATAATAATAATGGGAACAATGAGAATTCGATAGTTGACATTCCAAGAGGTGGCTCTTCTTGTCCACTGCTTCCAAGTCGAATTGGAATGTAGAAATTTTGGTTTTATGTGGAGGGAGAAAAGCCCTCGTAGCAAAACTCTTCATGGCCGATTGGCAAGTGTCAACATATGGGATAAGGTTCTTTCCGAAAGCGACATTGCCGCTCAGTACACAAACTGCAGCGTATCTCATGGTTCTGTTCTTAACTGGTCTGCATTCAAAAATCTTATTCATGGCAGTGTCACAGTTGAAGAGCCCTGAACTACATTGGTCAATGATCAAAACTTCTGCAGAGCCTAAAATCAAAGCTCACGTGATATAAATTCTTAGTATTAGTGAATGTACCATATGCATGGCATAGTTCTAAAATAAATACCAAAATACGAAATGATATTTCGTTCAAACGCTACTTTTGACCAGTAATTTGAAGGAATTTCATTCATTTAGTCACCTATTTACTTAGTAAAATGCTTGCAGTAGTCTAGAAAATTCCAGAGCAAAATTTACAGAATCTGAAAATTCTGCTTTTGACATCTTAGTTTAAGAACCAGGGAATGTGCTATAAATGGAGGGGGGAGGGGGGAAGGGCTATGACATGGTTTGATGTATTAAACTGTCAGAGCGAAAGTTTAACTGTTGGCTGGCCTATATTTTTAATGTTAGCTGTATGAAGACCCCCCTCCCCCTCTCTTCTCCCTCATATAGGACCTTGCATTACATCTCTTCTGTATTGTATTACCTGAAAACTGCATTTATCTAAACCAATCAGAATAAAGAATTTTTCATGTATGTTTTCATTGCAAATCCTTAAGCTCAAGATAGAGCTTATTTCGATTGAGCATCGTAAAAGCGTGAAAACAAACCTGTAAAAGGAAAGTTAAAAAAGCGTTTGATAAAATCAGGATAAAATCAGCTCTGTCTTCAAGCCATAAAGCTAGATAAGTAAAAGTAAGTTAAATAAACAGACGCTCCATTATTTCCTGAAACTTTTCGTGGCAGCAGAATTGAAACGAGCTGATTTCAAGAACTGGAGTTCCTCTGTACCATCATTTATCTCCTGAATTTACAAATCAAAAAGTAGAGCGCTCTAAAACCATAGCAACTAGAAAAAAAAAAGATAACGAAAACTTAGGGGCGCTAGAAAACATTTATAGAGGAAGACAAACAGGAGTTAGACAGGAGGCCAAACGCCCAATAAAGGAAAACAAAATATCAATTGATGAAAAGATATCGTGTCATTAACTGTTCGAGCAGATGTTTGCAAATCCTGTGGAAAAGCTTTATGTTGCGTGTCTGCGGCATCGCGAGATCGTGTATCACAATGAAAATCACTACTCTTTGAGCTTCAAGAATAAGATAGCGTTTTTTCTATTTATCTGCCAATTTTCTTGTTTGTTTGCATCGGCGGTTTGTGTCCATACTTCAGAGGTTATCATCTTTCTTCCGTTTGCGGGAAAGACCAAAAAATGCTAAAAGAATTCAGAGTAAAATCAGTGAAAGGGCTTCCCAAATAACAATAGCCCACCGAGCGCTGTCTTCAAACAATAACGCTAGATAAGTTCGATAAAAAAGCCTTAATAAACAAACGCTCTATTATTTCCTGAAACTTTCCGTGACAACAGAATTAAAACGAGCTGAACTGGAGCTCTACTGTTCCATTATTTTCTCCCGAATTTACAAATAAAAAACTAGAGCGCTAAAATAGCATCAACTAGAAAGAAAAAAATAAAGAACTCAAGGACGCTTGAAAAAATTTTCAGAGGAAGACAAACAGGATTAGCATAGGAGGTCAAACGCCTGAAAAAAAAATTTACAGAGAAAGAAAACATTTTTGAAAACATTTACAGAGAAAGAAAACATTTTTGAAAACATTTACAGAGAAAGAAAACATTTTTGAAAACATTTACAGAGAAAGACAAACGGGAGCAAATTAGGAGGCCAAGCCCCCAAAAAAGGAGAACAAAATAATAATTGATGCGAAGATAAATTGTCATTAACAGAAGCAGATGTTTGCAAAGCCCATGCAAAAGAATTATGTTGCGTGTCTGTGGCATTACGAAATCGTGTATCACCATGAAAGTCATTTCTCTTTGAGCTACGAGAATAAGATGGCTTTTTTCTTTTTATCTGCCAATCTTCTTGCTCTGGTTGTATCGGCGAGTTCTGTGAAGACTTCAAAAGGTGTTGTCTTTCTTCCTTTTTGCTTTATTTTCCTGATATCTGCATCGTCTTTTTGAGGAAGTCGAAATCATTTTAAATGGTAATTTTCATTTCTTTATCAAAACACAGGACAAACGCCAAACGTTGGGTTTGTCTTCACCAATTTCCTTGCTCACAAAGGCTACTATTTGAACGTTACAACTGTTAGTACAGAACTAGTCCAAGACTCCTTTGAGTGCGCGTTCAAGTGTCTGGAGAAGGATCCATGTTTGTCCTTCAACCTGGCCGATTTGGATGATAACATTGACAATCTGCTATGTGAACTGCTTCCATCTGACCGTTACACCCGTTCAGACAAGTTCAACGCCAACCATCTTTGGTATCACTACAGTATTGCGGTAAAATTATTTTCCTTTTTCTACCTTATCTTTATCATCACGTTTTTTGTTATTGCTATTTTTCCATCCTAATAATAACTAAAATCGGTTGTAATCGTTTGAGCAAACTTTATTCAAGTGTTCAACGTTAATATTTCTCTCGTCGGAAGCCATTTTTAAGTCGTTTTATTGATCCGTCATCGAAGTTCACTGTTTTTATCAAGGGCGTAAATAATTGATTTTCTCGGTTTTAGTCTCCCTGTTCGAGGTTGCCCTGTCAGAACAATGGAACTTGCGTACCTCTGTACCGGACAAACAGCTACAAGTGTCGCTGTACGAAAGCATACAAAGGAAGCCACTGCGAAAATGGTAAAGGCTTTGGTTTCTCGAAAAAATATTTTCAAAAATATTTCTTGCCTTTCGTATCTGATTCCTACTGAGCCATCATTCATCGTCATTTTACTTCACACTGACCTGTTTTGACAAACATAAATTTTTTCCTATTATTATTAATTTTCTCCGCTGTTCTTCTATATCAGTTGATAATGACTGCAGCTGTTCATCAGGACCAGAAGGAAAACAGAGATGCAAAATAGGTCAGTTAATATTCCACCTTCAAGTTAAGGTAGCTTGAAACAGCTTTCCGAGACACCTATACCGAATATATATAAAAAAAAAAAAAACCCTAAAAAAGAGACTTTCCCTTTACGAAGCCAAACGAAATTTACACGTGTTCACAAAATGATTAAAGTCTGAAGTAATGGGCGTTTCAAGGCAACCACAATAGATGTACTTATATAAGGGAAAATCCCGTTACATAGTTTTTTAGATCGATCTCGTAATACGAAACCAATATCCAGCCATCATGACCGAACAAGCTTTTTTAATAAAGGATCTATCTTGTAGCGAACGATTTCTCTTTATTTTGAAAGAATCAAGAATGAATTTTTGACTTCCAGAGCCGAGAAAGAAAGCCAGCTGTCTTTGTAGCACAATAAACCCACGACAGTCATTTATGTTTTCTTTGTTTCGTTTGTGGTGGTCCTCCGCCGATTTTTGCGACTCCACCGGCATTGTCTAAAAATTGCAAACTCTGTTAGTCCGCTCGGGTAGCTAATGCAAACGATGGATTCGCTTCTCCACGGGTGCTGCCAGCGATATAACGCATGATTTCATGTGTTGTATTTTACTGTAGTTTTATCTCCTTTGTAACACGCTTAAAGCGCATTAGGTAAGAAAAGTTTGTTTCTCGGAAGTGAAAATTCAATTTGACGGCATATTTTGAAGATTTTTTACAATGACTAAGAACACGATGAAAATTCGTCAGATGAAACATTATTGCGACAAATTCAATAAACTTGATTAAGAGCTAAGTATCTGAATAACTTTGCGTAGAAGCTGAAAAATTAAGAGTTATTTTAAAGGGCTTAATTTAATTTGTTAATATTTTCTCAAATGCGAGGATATAGCCCAAAAAGTATTTTCTCTGAGGTTGAGAAAAATTCCTATCAAAGATTCTATTCCAAAAACCTCTTTGACGGTATTTCCCCATAACATACGCATATCAGCACAGGCGGCCCAAGCTCACGTCTCGAGAAAAAGCCAACGATGAATTCATGAACGCGTCACGCGTTGTGTGACTCGGTGTTAAAAACTTACTCATGCCCTGTGTATCCGTCGTAGTTTCTAGCGATTTCTGCTGTTTTAAGCTTGCTTTACCATCACTGTTATCCATGTCTACTTCGTCTTTTGACATGGATAACAGTGATGGTAAAGCAAGCTTAAAACAGCAGAAATCGCTAGAAACTTCGACGGATACACAGGGCATGAGTAAGTTTTTATTGATTTTACGTGTAAAATATTCAGATTTCGAAATATTTATCGTTATAAATCGACCATATTTCGTTCCCCATACTATGCCTTATAACGTGTTCAAATTTTCAACGGTTCCTCCCGTAACTTAACACCGAGTCACACAACGCGTGACGCGTTCATGAATTCATCGTTGGCTTTTTCTCGAGACGTGAGCTTGGGCCGCCTATGATATCAATAGTGATTGACACGACACCCGCTACTTCAAACTTTAAATATTGGTGAACAAAAGTGCGAAATTCGTTTGACTGCGAAAAGGGAAATTTATTTTTGAGCGCTATGAATGCAGCTGGTAGGTGTCTAGAAAAACCGAAGACCTTCTTTTCGGACGAAACTGAATTTACCTATGCTGATAGAGCTAGCACAGCGGTCATAAGTCGTGCATGCGCGCGGGGATCAGTTTTTGCCGTGCACGTGCCAATTTCTCACGCTAAGGCCAAAAAGAATACACAACAAACAACCCCTCACACGCAAAATATGAAGACAACCTCAGTGAAACTGTCATAGAAATCTGTAAAAAGATGCAAAAGTAGGGGGAAAAAATCTGGATCAATATCAATATCTGAGCAACTGCCCACCTACCCCTCCTCTATCTCAAAAGCAGTCAATTGACAACAAGTTAAGGTTTATGTTGGCTTAGGAGAGGGGTAGGTGGGCAGTTGCCCAGGTACTGATATTGATCATCATCAATGAAGCTGGTGGACGGACACTCGAAAACATTTACGGCGGTGGCAGGTTGAAGGCAAAACTCAGAAAAAACAGCCACTCATACAAACGTGTCATCCTTTAGAAAAAGTTCGGATATAACGCGCGCTGGTCATTGGTAGAAAGAGCGTGCTCTATCAGAGTACAAAACACGGAGCTGAGCTAAAGCTCTCACGCCAATTTCTTCTATGCCCGACCATTTTCCGGACTTCTCTCTGGCCTTTTTTTTTTCGTTAATTGAAAGTGAATTTTCGGAACAAGCGTGCCGATAAGTAGCAACAGAAGAGTAAAAAAAAAGTCTGTATAAACATGCCAAGCGCTGTAATTGACATTTATATAACGTGAAAATCCTCAAAGAGGAAACGAAGTGAACTGTCCGACTTTTGGAGGTTTTCATACGGTAATAAATATCAAACACATCTAACACGTATAGTATATATAGTTTCGTGTTCACAAAGTTTCTATGGTTTCGTCTTGAAAGAAGTGGGGAGAAACACTCCTCTACGTCTCGTGTACCTCCCTACTCTTCTTTCCTGCTTTAGCCATTTCCTCTGTGCTTTACAACAGAATGAAGCACAGTCATGGCCTCTCTATTTGTTAATTAGTATAGCTATCAAATAATTACAGAGATGTGTAACTTACTTACAAACACTCTTTATAGCGAATGAGGTAAAAAAGTGGTGGTTTAGTGACGAAGGCAAAAGGTAGACACAAACGTACGCGCTCGTACAAACGTACACACTTGGGTGCACCCAAACACAAAAGAGGTGAATGGGCTAAGAGACCCGTCCTACATTCTATTCACTAGTGAATGATAACTTCGTGTTTTGACTTCTTTACCCTATGCAATAACCATGACGTGTAAACGACGATCTTCATATTCTACATTGTTAATCACATTATGGCCTTAAATAGTTGATGAGAGCGCACCCGAACCAGCTACCTTGCAAAGAAACTGGAGGCAAATTACAAGTTACCTGGGTAGAACTGCGGGTCGTTCAAAGCTTGGCAACAAGACGGGACTGACTCTTATTCTATGTTGGTTACAACTGAACACTGTGCAGCATTCTTGAAGAACGCTAACACATTTTTACAAATAGTGCATACTTCTAAATAGGAAATTTTTATTAAAGCAAGCGCAGTTGCTCAAACAACTGTCTAAAAATTTGTGCAATTCATTTCCTCTGTTGTAGAGTACCTTATGGTGTTTCCGGAGCTGCGTTCTACAGAAAATTACGCCATGAAGAATCCAGCCATAACTTCAGATCTCAGCCAGTTGTCGTTGTGTTTTTTTATCAAACTTGTTCAAGACCAAGGGGATCAGATGGTCGTCAGCTATGCCAGTGACCATAGCAATGAAATGACTGTCGAAATTTATCCAACACGAACAGATTTTTATGTTGACTTCAAGTTGTTCCGGTAATGCTGCATATATTTTTTCGAAGTCGGTTGGGGAATTTTTTATTCGAGTCATGATAAGTCATGTTACAGGAAATGCTACGATTGGCTTCTTCCTAATGCTTAGAGAGAGAGAGAAAATTGAACATACAAACAAACGAAAATCCTTGGCTTCTTTCTCTCTACTTATCATGGACAGTCGTCAGCTATGCCCGTAAAGATAGCAATGACATGATTTTCGAAATCCTTCCAACACCAACACGATTTTATGTTGGCGACAATTTGTTCCGGTAATGCTGTGTATATTTTTTAGAAGTCAGTTGAAGAATTTCTTATTCGAGCCACAATAAGTTATTATACAGGAAATGCTACGATCGACTTCTTCCAAACGCCTGGAGAGAGAAAGTTAAACATACAAACAAAGGAAAGCGTTAAGCTTCTTTCTCTTTTTTATGATGATTTAAATACTAAATATGTTAATCTTTGATCGAAACAAATCTAGATGTATTTTCCTGTTGCATCGCATATAAATATTCGGATCCTTTTTTAAAATTTGATTTAGATCACTCTGCTCAATAGGGCTCAACAGTCGTCTTTAAAGTGACGAGGACTCGCTTATTACGGTTCTAGCCGTAAAAGGATGAGGTTTCTTAACCGACTCGGCTTTCAAAATAGAAGCTCAGATGATACGTTGATTTAAACATTTTATAAGTAGAGAAAGATGTTTTTCGTCTTGTCACGAGCGTGAGACAAAGAAAAAAATTCTGAGTTCCCTTGAGGAATCGAACCTCAGACCTTCGGATTTCGCGTGCTGAGCCACAGAGATTCTACAGTGAGTGAGGTCTCTATTTTATAAGTGATTGCATGAATAAGAAATTGCCTGAATGAATGAAAACACTGAACAAATCGAAGCTTGAATGTATGAATGATTAAGTCATTGGTAAACGATTGATTGACTGACTGACAAGCCTCTTACATAATACTATAAACTGACTGACTACGGACTATCAGACTGAATAACTCTCTTGACTAACTTAGTGACAATGAAAAAGGAAGGTCGTTTCGTTTATTGTTTTTTTTTTTTTTTTCCAGTTTTACCTCGATAAATCTCTACGATGATACCTGGCAACACCTGTGTCTCACCTGGGAAAACATTCAAGGATTAACGAAACTTTATAAAGATGGCCAATTTACAGAACAGGTAACGAATCATGCCACTAAGAATTACACACTTAAGGCTGGCGGCTTCCTGGTGCTTGGACAAGAGCAAGACTCTATTGGCGGAGGCTTTGATCGTAACCAAACTCTTCATGGCCGATTGGCAAGTGTCAACATATGGGATAAAGTTCTGTCCGAAAGCGACATTGCCGCTCAGTACACAAATTGCAGCGTACCTCATGGTTCTGTTATTAACTGGTCTGTATTCAAAAATCTTACTCGTGGCAATGTTTCAGTTGAAGAGCCGTGAACTACATTGGTCAGTGATCAAAACTCTTGCAGAGCCAAAAAGCATAAATCGCGTTATGTAAATACCTAATATTAGTGAATATACCATATGCATGGCATAGTACTAAAATAGATACCAAAGCTGTTAGTTAGCCAGTTATTTGGAAAATACTTCAGTCATTTATTTATTCACCTATTTACTTAGTTTTTTGATAAATGTATTGAAATAAGAGATACATTTTAGGTGACCGGTGTCTGCCATAAAGTTAACGCAGCTCATAGTAATGTTGCAGTTGAAGAGCCCTGAACTGCATTGGTCAGTGATCAAAACTCTTGCAGAGCCTAAAATCATAACTCGCGTGATGTAAATTCCTAATATTAGTGAATGTACCATATGCATGGCTTATTACTAAAACAGATACCAAAACATGAGAAGATATTTCGTTGAAACGCTGCTTTTGGCCAGTTATTTGGAAAACATGTCATTTTTTTACTCACCTATTTACTCAGTTGTTTGATGAAACATTAAAATAAGATGTAAATTTTTAGGTGACCGGTGTTTGCTATAAAGTTAAGACAGTTACTCGTTTTATTGTAAGCAGCCTTAACAACATAAAACTTTTCTTCTCTGTTCTAAGTCATTCATGACACTTGAGAAGAAGTTTCGAGGTTTCAAGATCCCAAAGAAATTTCAAACATTAAGAGGCTGACAAGACGAGCGCTAATACTTTGAATGTGCGCCTATGAAAGTCTTCTAGAATGATAATCGCATATGCCCTGGTGCTTCGCATAGGGTGCGACCTTGCCGCTCAGTACACAAATGCAGCGTACCTCATGGTTCTGTTCTTAACTGGTCTGCATTCAAAAATCTTACTCATGGCAATGTCACAGTTAAATAGCCGTGGACTGCATTGGTCAGTGATCAAAACTCTTGCAGAGCCTAAAATCATAACTCGCGTGATGTAAATTCCTAATATTAGTAAATGTACTATATACATGGCATAGCACTAAAATAGATACAAAAATATCAAATGATTTTGAGTTCAAATGCTACTTTTGACCAGTTCTTTGAAAACATTTCATTTATTTATTCACCTATTTACTCGGTAAAATGCTTCCGGTAGTCTAGAAAATTCCAGTGTGCTATAAATGGAGGCAAGGGGTGGGGGGGGGGGGACAAAACAAGGTTTGATGTATCAAACTGTTAGAGCGAATGTTTAACTGTTGGCTGGCCTACATTTTTAATTTTAGCTGTATGAAGACCCCGTCCCCTCTTCCCCCTCCCCCTCTACCCCATCTAAGACCTTGCATTACATCTCTTCTGTATTGTTTTACCTGAAAACTACATTTATCTAAGCCAATCAGAATAAAGATTTTTTTTAATGTTTTCAATGCAAATCGTAAGGCTCAAGATGGAGCTTTTTCAATTGAGCGTCGTAAAACCGTGGAAACAAACCCGTTAAAAGAAAGTTTAAAACGTGTCTAAAGAAATAACAAAAACCCACCCAGCGCTGTCTGCAAGCAATAAAGCTAGACAAGTACAAAAAAATTGAATAAACAGACGCTCCATTATTTCCTGAATCTTTCCGTGACAGCAGAATTGGAGCGAGCTGATTTCAATAACTGAAACTGTTTTGTACCATTACCTATCTCCTGAATTTACAAACAAAAAGTAGAGCGCTCTAAAACCATAGCAACTAGGAAAAAGAAAGATAACGAAACCCAGGGGCACTATAAAACATTTACAGAGGAAGACAAACAAGAGCAAAACAGGAAACCAAACCCCCGAAAAAGGAAAACAAAATAATTTATCTATTTATCTGTCAATTTTCTTGTTTGCTTGTATCGGCGAGTTGTGCGCAGACTTTAAAAATCATATTTCTTCCCTTGCAGGAAAGACCTGTCATGTTGGAGCACTTTTCGATTATTGTTCCCGTTATTTTCTGAAACTTTCCGTGACAGCAGAATTAAAACGAGCTCAACTGGAGCTCTACTGATCCATTATTTTTCTCCTGAATTTACAATCAAAACCTAGAGCGGTAAAATAAGAGGAACTAGAGAGAGAAATAGAGAAACCCAGCAGTGCTAGAAAACATTTCCAGGGGAAGACAAACAGGAGTAAATCAGGAGGCCAAACGCCTGAAAAAGAAAACAAATTAATAACTAATGACAAAACATCGTGTCATAACAGAAGCAGATGTTTGCAAAGCCCACGTAAAAAACTTAATGTTGCGTGTCTGTGGCATTACGAAATCGTGTACCACCATGAAAATCATTTCTCTTTGAGCTACAAGAATATGATGGCTTTTTTCTATTTATCTGCCAATTTTCTTGCTCTGGTTGTATCGGCGAGTTCTGTGAAGACTTCAAAAGATGTTGTTTTTCTTCCTTTTTGCTTTTTGCCTGATATCTACATCATCTTTTTAAGAAAGTGTAAGTCGAAACCATTTTAATTGGTCATATTCATTTCTTTATCAAAACACAGGACAAACGCCAACCGTTGGGTTTGTCTTCGCCAATTTCCTTGCCCACAAAGGCTACTATTTGAACATTACAACTGTTGGTACAGAACTGGTTCAAGACTCCTCTGAGTGCGTGTTCAAGTGTCTGGAGAAGGATCCATGTTTGTCCTTCAACCTGGCAGATTTGGATGATAACATCGACAATCTGCTATGTGAACTGCTTCCATCTGACCATTACACCCATTCAGACAAGTTCATCACTAACCATCTTTGGTATCACTACAGTATTGTGGTAAAAATTATTTTTCTTTTTCTACTTTATCTTATTATCACGTTTTATTATCATTATTATTATTTCATCCTAAGAATAACTATAATCGGTTGGAATCGTTTGAGCAAATTTTATTCAACTGTTTAACATTAATATATCTCTCTATGGCTTTATCTTTACTTTTTTATTCCTTGCAAGCCATTTTAAGTCGTTTTATTGACCCGTAATCGTAGTTTGTTTAACTGGTTTTTATCAAGGGAGTAAGTGATTGATTTTCTTGGTTTTAGTCTCCTTGCTCGAGGTTGCCCTGTCAAAACAATGGAACTTGTGTACCTCTGTACCGGACAAACAGCTACAAGTGTCGCTGTACGAAAGCATACACAGGAAGCCACTGCGAAAAAGGTGAAGTTCTGTTTTCTAAAACAATAATTCCAAAAGTTTTTCGCCTGCATGCTTGTCGTATCTGATTCCTACCGAGCCATCATTTGTCGTCACTTTACTTCACACCGACTTGTTTTTGCAAACATAAATTTTCCCATTTTACTTAATTTTCTCTATTCTTTTTACATCAGTTGATAATGACTGCAGCTGCTCATCAGGACCAGAAGGAAAACAGAGATGCAAAATAGGTCAGTTAGTACTCCACCTTGAATTAAGATAGCTTGAAACAGTTTTCCAACACACCTATACCGGAAGCGCTAAAAAGCGACCCTCCCTTTACGAAGTCCAACGAAATTCACTCTTGTTCACAATATGTTTAAAAATTTGAAGTAATGGGCGTTTCAAGGCAACCACAATTGATATGCTAATACATGGGGAAATCTCGTTATGGCTGTTTAAAAAAATCATGACTCCGTTGAATTAACTCTTCAGAGTAAAAGCAAGCTCCACATCAAGTTTTACTAAATATATTACAATAATCTTACATCTGACAAATTCTCAATGGGTTCTGAGCTATTGTGTTAAATTTAAACCATTTCCTCGTATCGACAAGAAACCACAAACTAGGCAATTAAGGGTACTTTTTTATCATTACATCACCCGTTCACTAACTGACATTGTTCTGTTTTGTTTCGGAAATGGCTCAATAACATTTGTCCTAATTTGGCTTTCTTGAAATACAGAACTGTGCATTACTTCAGAATCAAGAATGACTTTTTGACTTCGAGAGCCGAGAGAGAAAGCCAACTGTGTTTGTAGCACAATAAATCCACGATTGTAGTTTATGTTTTCTTCGTTTTGTCTGTCCTCTGCCGATTTTTGCGACTCTACCGCCGGCAGTTTCCAAAAATTGCGAACTCTGTTAGTCCGTTCGGGCAGCTAATTCGAACTCAGGATTCGCTTCATATTGTCCACAGGCGCTGCCAGCGATATAACGCATGATTTCATGTATTGTATTTTACCGTAGTTTTATCTCCTCCGTTACGCGTTCAGTGCGAATTAATTAACAGAAGTTTGTCATTATCCTACTATGGCATAATAGAAATGATCTTGGAAGTGAAAATTCAATTTGACACCATGGTTTTAAAAAGTTTTGTAATGGCTAACGTTAAAAATTCGTCAGATGAAACGTTATGGCGACAAATTCAATAAACGTGATTTAGAGCTCGGTATATGATTAAAAAATCAATAATTTCGCCTAGAAGCTGAAAAATTAAGAGTAATTTTGAAAGAGCTTAATTTAATTGGTTGATATTTTCTCAGATGCGAGTATATGGCTGAGAAAACATTTTCCTGAAGTTGAGGAAAAAAATCTATCGAAGCTTCTTCGAGATCAACCCAAAAACCTCTCAAAAGGTATTTCCCCATAACATAAGCATATCAGTAGTGACACCCGCTACATTTGGTGAACCCAACTGTGAAATTTGTTCGACTGTGAAAAGGGAAATTTTCTTTTGAGCGCTTTGAACGCAGTCGCCAGGTGTCTAGGAAAACAGAAGACCTTCCACTCGGATGAAACCAAATTTACCTATGCTCACAGAGCCAGCACAGCGGTCATAAGCCGTGCATGCGCAAGGGGATCAGTTTTTGCCAGGTGTGTGCCAATTTCCCACGCAAAGGCCAAAAGGAATACATAATAAACAATCGCTGACACGCAAAATACGCGGAAAAAATTAGTGAAACTGTTATAGAAATCTGTAGAAAGATGCAAAAGGATGGAAAAGGAAACTTCAAGACTTTTTAGAACCCAAAACATATTTAATCATGGAAAGGGGCCTTAGTTTAAAGAGACTGTATTACTGCGTCGCTGGGAGAGTATAACAAGGTAATTTGGTATTATCAACTGAGTTGATAACGTATACTGGCCGACAAATAAGACTTTCAAAGCTGACGTTTGGAGCGTTGGCCCTTGGTCAGAGCTAAGGGCTTAACTCTTAACAGTGGTCAGTTTGTGTTATCAGCTCAGTTGATGATACCAACTTACTTAATCATGTGTTTCCTGTTAATTTACCATTTTGATTTGAACTTTATCAAAAACGGTATACACCTAAACTTACAATTTTCTGTGGTGGTTTAAAGCTTCTACTAAACAAATTGGTTCTGACAACTTGAAAGAACGATACCCAACCAATACTACAGTCGCACTTGCATAGACGTTTGCGCGCTCTGTTGACCGCGCCACTCTCTGGTAAAGTACAAGCAACAAAAATCCTGTTTTTATTCCTCTAAGCTACGTCTGAGAGGATAAAAACTATTAAAATATGATTAGCTTGCCGTGTGGACGGTGCTTGGTAACAAATTTTCCGTATTTCGACAAAATTAAGTTTATAAAATCCGTTCAACCACCTTCTCATCAATGAAGATGGTGGACGGACACTCGAAAACATTAACGGCGGTGGCAGGTTGAAGGCAGAACTCAGAAAAAATAGTTAATTATGCAAACGTATCATCTTTTAGAAAAAAGTTCGGATATAACGCGCGCTGTCATTGGTAGAAAGAGCGTACTATATCAGAGTACAAAACACGGAGCTGAGCTAAAACTCTCAGACCATCTGCCAATTTTTACTATACCCAACCACTTTCCGGACTTCTCTCTAGCTTTTTTTCATTCATTGAAAGTGAAAATTCGTAACAAGTGAGCCGGTAAGTAGCAACAGATGAGCCAAAAAAAGGTTTGTAAACATGCCAAGCGCCATAACTGATGTTACTATAACGTGAGACGAAAATCTTCAAAGGGGATACGAAATGAACTTTTTTCCGAGTTTTAGAGGTTTTCACGTAAACTTACATACGGTAATAAACATAAATCACGTCTAATACCCGTATAGTATACATAGTTTCGTGTTCACAAAGTTTTTACAGTTTCGTCTTCAAAGAAGTGGGGGGGGGGGGGGACACACTCCACTACGTCTCGTGTGTCAACCTTTTCTTCTATCGTGCTCTAGCCACTTTCTCCGCGCTTTACAACAGAACAGGACACCGCCAAGGCCTATCTATTTGTTCATTATTATGATTATCGAATAATTACAGAACTGAGTGACTTAATCACAGGCGCACTTTATAGCGAATGAGGTAAACGTCGTAGTGTAGTAACGAAGGCAAAAAGTAGCAACAAACGCGCGCGGCACGCACGGACACACCCAGACGCAAACACAAAAGAGGTCAATAGGCTAAGAGACTATTCACTAGTGGGTGACAACTTCGTGTTTTGCAGTCTTCACCCTATGCAATAACCACGACATCTATACGACGATCTTTATATTTTGCATTATTAATAATTACATTATGGCCTTAGATAGTTGATGAAGACGCAACCCGAACCCACTACCTTACAAAGAAAGCGAGGGCAAACTATCAGTTGCGGGTCGTACAATACTTGACAACGAGGCGGCATTGAGTCTTATTCTATGTTGCTGACAATCGAACACTGTCATACTATCGTCCCCGATAAATGTGCGGCATTTTTGAAGAACACTAGAAGACATACAAATACTGGATCCTTCTAAGGAAGGAAATTAATTGAAGAAAGCGCAGTTGCTCAAACAACTGTCTAAAATTTATGCAATTTATTTCCTCTGTTATAGAGTACCTCATGGTGTTTCTGGAGCCGCGTTCTCCAGAAAATTACGCCATGAAGAATCCAGCCATAGCTTCAGATCTCAACCAGTTGTCGCTGTGTTTTTTCATCAAGCTTGTTCAAGACCAAGGGGCTCAGACAGTCGTCAGCTATATCAAAAAACATAACAATGAGATCCTTGTCGAAATTTATCCAACACGAACAGATGTTTATGTTGGCAGCAACTTGTTCCGGTAATGCTGCTTATATTTTTTTAAAGTCGGACGGGGTATTTCTTAATCGAGCCACGATAAATCATGATAGGGGAAGTGCTACGATCGGCTTCTTCATCCTAGCGTTAATGTCTAACCCTATGCGGAAAGGAAGAAAGTTAAATATACAAACACTCAAACGGAAAGCGTCGGGCCTCTTTCTCTTTTCTTATCGTGATTTTAATACTTGGTATGTTAATCTTTGATCAAAACAAATCTAGACGTATTTTCCTTACGCTTTGCAAATAACTATTCGGGTCCTTGTTTAAAATTTGATTTAGATCACATTTCTCAATAGGACATTTAAATCTTTCGAGTAACGAGGACTCGCTTATTGTGGTTCTAACCATAAAAGGATGAGGTTTTTTAACCGACCCGGCTTTCGAAATAATAGCTCAGATCATACTTTTGATATAGCAAAGATGAAATGAAGTGATTGGCCGAATGAATGCAATTAATGCCATGAATGAATTAAAGCAAAGAACGAATGGAAGCTTGAAGATTGACTGACTGACAGGTCACTGGTCAACTTGCTGACAGACTCACTGGTTGACAGATTGACCGACTGACAGGCCACTTACATATAACTTTAAACTGACTGACTACTGACTGACAGACTGAATGACCCTACTAACTGACCTAGTGACAATGAAAAAGGAGGGTCTTAAATGATCGAATATAATTAACATTCTTTGCTTTTGTTTTGTTCTGGTTTTTGTTCCTTTTTTTTTTTCTTCAGGTTTACCGCGACAAATCTCTATGATGATACCTGGCAACACCTGTGTCTCACCTGGGAAAACACTCAAGGAGTAACGAAGCTCTATAAAGATGGCCAATTTACCGGACAGGTGACGCATCATGACACTAGCAACTTCATACTTACGGCTGGCGGCTCCCTGGTGCTTGGACAAGACCAAGATTCTATTGGCGGAGGTTTTCATGTTGAACAAACTTTTCATGGCCGATTGGCAAGTGTCAACATGTGGGATAAAGTTCTGTCCGAAAGCGACATTGCCGCTCAGTACACAAATTGCAACGTACCTCATGGTTCTGTTCTTAACTGGCCCGTATTCAAAAATGTTACTCATGGCAATGTCACAGTTGAAGAGCCTTGACCTAAATTGTTTAGAGATCAAACACTCTAGACTTGATGTAAAATTCCTTATGTTAGAGTATATATTATAGGCATGACTGAATCACGTGGTGTAACTATGAAATAGATAACGAAAGTCAAAAGAGCATTATGGAATTAAGCAAATAAAACTTCAGGGACAGAGATGTATGTTCCTGATCCAGGCCTATAATATGTGATCTCCGCTAAAATTATTTGTAGATTATCCTACGCACGAACAGGTCGGCATGGGGCTAACCTCAATAGTATGCATAGAGTTAGGAAAGGAACTGGTATCTGACTCGGAGCTCGAAGTACTGTTTGAATGTTTGACTTTCCAATTTTGAAGCCACTATTGTTTCCGGCGTAAGTGGAAAGTTCTAGAACAGTTTCAATTGAGGCAGTTTGAAATATTGAAAACATGAAAAAGGATAAACTGTGAAAGCTTTCTCTTTTCAAAAAAACTCTTGCTGCACTGCTTGTACTATTTAAAAGCATTTAAACATCTTTAAACGTTAACGAATTTCTCTCCGCTTTTTCAGTTTCTGGCATCTATTTCGTGTATAGTATAATGATAAAAATAAAAATAATAATAATAATAATAATAGGTATCAGAAACAGCTGCTGTTACAACGATTCAAAAGGTCTTCATGCTGGGATCTGCGCGAATCCTCAGAAGGGTGTTTAGTGTATGAACAGAATGATCGACTTAAGTGACTGATGCCCTAGGTGCATGGTTTGCGTCCGGCTGATGCACAAGAATGTAAATATATATAAATGTAAATAATAACCAATAATAATCATTATCATAATCATAATCATAATAAAAATCGTAATAATGAGAACAAAAAGAATTTGATGATTGACATTCCAAGAGGTGGCTCTTCTTGTCCACTGTTTTCAAGTCGAATTGGAATGTGGAGTTTTGGTTTTTTGTGAAGGGAGAAAAGCCCTCGTGGCAAGGACGTGGACCAAAAATAAACTCAACCCACACGTGGCGCCAGCAGGTCCAGGAATCGACACCGGGCTGCAACGGTAGGAGGACTATGAATACTCTCACCACTGTGTCATCTCCACTCCCTAATTTGACTTTAGTGACATTAGTGATTGAGAGCCTCTTTGCTCCTCGCAGTCGTAAATAGAAAAAATGATGTAGGCTGATGTAGGCCAGGCCAAACGCACGTGACGTTTCAACGCCAGATCTTGCGAGCATTTACGTATTTGTAGATGTTTATGTGCCCCAGGTCCCTGGCCCGCTCAGAAGTGAACACCATGTTTAATATGACGGCCTTGAGTGGCAATGTTAAAGATATATCCACGTCTTCAAAATTTTGCTCTTAACTGAATTCCTGGGCGCTACTTTACGCTGATAATGAAAGAGAAGGGAAAAGAGGATAAAGGGATAAAACTCGACAATGAATAAAGAGAAGAAAAGAGAGGGACTACTATGCAAATTGCAGTCAAACCTGTATTAAGCGGCAACGCACGGGGAATAGTAGGGTTACTGCTTAGGAAAAAGAGAAAGAAACTGGCACACAATGCGCAGCTGAGTGTGTCACTGATTTTCTTACCAAATTTTAATGTGCTTCATGATTAGTTATTAAACAGAGCCACGGCAACATAGAGTTCATTTGTTTTCTACAGTAAAGACGTAAAACATCATTAATGGTGATGTCATCGACAAATCTGTCTCCTAATAAGTAATAATGTGTGTATAATTCAGCTGATCACATAAATCTCTATGTTCGCACATCCGTGCTTTCATAATATGACTTGTGCAATTGCATTTTGAGTCAAAGTCGTATTACACTTCAGACGCGCGTTCTATCTTCGTTTTTGCAAACTAATTCACAGCCCTTGTCTTTAGGAAATGCAATAATACTAAACCTAGTTTGGACCAAACCGCTCATTTATACCGCTTAAAGATTTTTTTCACAAATTCTAGAAACAATCCTTGGGGCAGGTTGCCAGATATAAGTTCTACAATGTTCTTGTAACTTTCCTCTTCGTATTCCTTAAAGACCTGCTTCAAGTTGAGCTCATGCTATAATTTTTTCACCTTGGATGAATCTCTTTTACTTTTATCCTTCTGGATAAAAGTAAACAAAATACAACAGAGTTATATTCCAATTTCTCATCACGAGTGCTTGTCGTGTACAATGAAAATCTCTGGGAGAGAAGGTAATCTTTTGTTGTAATTGTAATAATGTATAAGAAAAATTCACACTCTTATAATAAGCCGAAAACGAGTGAATTCTTCATGTAACACCAGTGCAAAGTTAAAACACGAGTGCAAATTACAAATAGCGCGCGCGAGCCGTCAAAATTTCGTCTGTTTTGACTTTCTGTGATGTTTTTCTCAAGTAATTTATTAATGAGAAATAAAATCACTTCTCGTGCAATTTCATGTAAATAAGCATTAGGATTAGGCTTTTTGTTCTCATTGTAATAAATCTTAGCTCATCCTACAAGTCATTACATAATCTGAAAATTAATAAAATTAGGATACTAGCCACCGCAGAGTAGCTGGTCGATATAGGTATTTAAAAGCAGGGTATATCACAGGTCCAAAAAATGAATGAATCGTAGTTTGGAAGTGGAAACCATAGGAAGCGCACACATAGATTTCATAGAACACCAGCCCAAGTCTAAACACTGCTTTTAACACGTTTAGCCGTAAAGTAAATGTAAAGTAAGTGCTTGGAGTATCCACAGACAGTGATTAGATCAGGGGAAGGCAAAAACAGGGGGAAATGGAGGGTGGGGCTGGGGGGGTAGGGGAGGGGCTGCTGAACAACAGCAGCTACTTAACTGATGGTAAACTCAGCAAGTAAATAAATGAAGTTAACCACCTTAATAATCATGTAACTGTCTTCAATGCAACTCTACAGACAACCTCTTGTAGGCAAAGGAAACTGGGTTTCTAAAGACTTCAGGTAAAACAAGGACTTCAAAATTATGAATAAATAATTCCCCTTGAGCTTGACTATCACGCAATCTTCAAAGCAAGGCCTCGGACAACCTGTTAAAAAAGGGGTTGTTCTCGGAAAACCGGTAAAAATATATTTTAAGAGCTTTCACTTGAAACAGTAGCTTCAAAAAATAAATTTAAAAATTGATCTTGTAGCTTAACTAACCAACATATCATCACGAAACTTTCTCAGTCAATGCATGGCTTCATAGGGTGCCTTGAGCGACAAGAAAACCTTTTGTAATTTCCATATCAAAAACTATAGATAATAAAGAATCCGTTGAATTCCCCAAGCATTACTTTCAATTTTCAAAGCAAACTTTATTTCCAAAGCGAACAACAGTGTCGTCAGCATGCTCTATACTCTCATAAAGCACGCTACAATAAGCCAATTAGAATCCTAGTTAGAATTGTTCAAAAAATATAATTGGCTGTACAAGACTAAAGCTGTCAAAAATGTCAAACCGTCAAAGTTCAAAAACCATCAAAGTTCACATTCTGCGATAGTTTACAAACTAAAATAGTTCGGCAGGTCGAATTTAACACTTTTTCCTGAAGTTTTTAATACGGAATCTTAAAGTGAAATGTTCAGTGAACTTCAGCCGAATTATGGCTCATAAAAACACGCGAATTCATTAATTTACATGATAAGGTAGAAGATAAACTGTTCAAGGCGAGTGTTTTATGAATAAAGACAGCCGAATTCACCGGAACATGAAGATCGCTCGGGATGACAGCGCCGCAAAACTAGGCTGCAGTGACTGATGAGGCTTTTCACTCAACGCATCGGAAAGGATATCAGAGCAAGCTCTTATTTTTTCACTCGAAGGGTGGCCGATGTAGTGTCTGACGCTTGCTTCACTGCGATGACCGGAGATCGCCATGATGAGCGAGCCGTGATGGACCTCAGCATGATCATATTCGCTCTGACACCGTCATGATTAGTATGAATTTTAACAGTTATGCCAGTTTGGTTATATTTTTCATCATTCTTGTTTTTTTTGTTTTGTTTTTGAACACAAAACTTTATATACTAGACGAGTGTTAGCTAACTGAGCGTGAAAACCTTTAAAACTAGGACTGTCTATTTTGTGTTCCCTTTGAGGATTTTCGTCTCTGCTCACGTTTTAAGGACGTAAATTACAGCGCCTGGTATGTTAACAAACCTTTGTTTGATTCTTCTGTAGCTACTTGCCGGCTCGAATGTTCCGAAATTTCACTTTCAATTATCGAAAAAAAGGCTAGAAAGAAGTCCCAGAAAAGGTCGAACATAGTACAATTTGGCAGATGGCGTTACAGCTTTAGCTCAGCTCTATGCTCTATACTCTCATCGAGCTCGCTCTTCCAACCAATGACGGCGCGTGTTATATCCGAACTTCACTATAAAGAAAAATAAAGAAACCTAGCGAAGCGAGAAAACATTTACAAAGGAAGACAAACAGGAGCAAATCAGGAGGCCAAAGGCCTAAAAAAGGAGACCAAATTAATAATCGATGACAAGATATCACGTGTCATTAACCGTAGCAGATGTTTGCAAAGCCCATGGAAAAAGCTTTATGTTGCATGTCTGTGGCATTACGAAATGGTGTATCACCGTGAAAGTCATTTCTCTTTGAGCTACAAGATTAAGATGGGTTTCTCTCTATTTATGTGCCAATTTTCTTGCTTTGGTTGTATGGGCGAGTGCTGTGCAAACTTCAAAAGGTATCATCTTTCTTTCGTTGCAGTGATACTCGCGTTCATTTCCGCTCTATTTTCCTGATATCTACATCATGTTTTAAAGAAAGTATAGGCTAAAACAATTTTAATTGGTCATCTTCATTTCTTTATCAAACACAGGACATACGCCAAATAATGAGTTTGTCTTCACTAATTTTCTTGCTCACAATGGCTACTACTTGAACATCACAACTGTTGGTACAGAACTGGTCCAAAACCCCTTTGAGTGCGCGTTCAAGTGTCTGGAGAAGGATCCATGTTTGTCCTTCAACCTGGCAGATTCGAATGATGGACAATCTGCTGTGTGAACTGCTTCCATCTGACTATTGCACCCTTTCAGACAAGTTCATCACCAACCATTTTTGGTATCATCACAGTATTGCGGTAAAATAATTTTCTTTTTCTGCTTAATCTTATTATCACGTTTTTTTTTTCTCACTATTATTTCATCCTAATAATAACTTAGAAGGTAATTTAGTGTTAACAACTGGGTTGAAAACGTAAATTAGCCACCGTAAAGAGTAAAAAAGCTGACGTTTCGAGCGTTAGCCCTTCGTCAGAGCGATAAGAGGAATTGTGGGTTGTGTATGGATTTATATGTAGAAAGTGGAGCTACGCCATTGGTGGGAATATGATGACGAAAAAACAGGAATAAATTAGTTGAATGAAAAGCGCTCGTTGATTCCGTGGGGATTAAGGGTGCCGATTTGAAATATAAATTTTTGTTCTAGTGTTTTACGGCTTTCTGAACTGCCTAGATGTAAGGAAAGGCCGCAAACTGCCATATGCTGTTTAGAATGATAAGGAAGATTAAAGTGTCTAGCGACTGGCTTGGATGCGTCCTTGTCATTTATTTCCACATCGCGAAGGTGTTCTCGGAATCGGTCACCCAGTCGTCTTCCTGTCTCGCCGATGTATAACTTATTGCAATAAGTGCAAGTTATGCAGTAAATAACATTGGCGGAGGTACACGTAAAGTGATCAATGATCTTAATGGATCTTTTGGGTCCCGATATTTTCTGTACGTTGTGAATGAAAGGACAAGTTTTGCATCGTGAGCGAGCGCATTTAAAAGTTCCAGATTGGTCATTGGTTTGAAATGAACTCCTGACTAAAAAGTTGCCTATGTTTTTGTCACGTTTGAATGAAATAAGTGGGGGTTGCGAAAAGATAGTGCCAGTCTCTGAATCGTTTTGGAGTAATTTAAAATTTTTAAGAATGATAGATTTAACTGCGTGGTTGTGAGGGTGAAATGTAAGAGTAAATGGAATGCGATCCGTGTTCTCCTTCTCGGCCGTTTGTAGTGCTGCCTGTCGATCGATTTGTTGGGCACGGTGGTAGCCCGCTTGAACGACAGAAACAGGATAGCCGCGTTTATCGAAAAACTGGCACATTGCCTCTGATTTTTCGGAAAAATCAGAGTCGTCACTACATAAACGACGAAGTCTGAGAAACTGTGAAAAAGGTATGGAGTTCTTGACGTGTGATGGATGTGAGGATGAATACAACAAGTAACTATGTGAATCTGTAGGTTTGTAGTAAACACTAGTACATAAGCCGTTGCCTTCAATTGAAATTTTGATGTCTAGAAAAGCCAAAGAATTGTCGGAAATTTCCCAGGTATATTTAAGAGCCGGATGAAAGGAATTGACGGCGGTTATAAATTGAGTGAGCTCCTCTTTGGTAGAGGAGGTAGCGCCGATGCAATCGTCAATGTAGCGGCCGTAGAGTTGAGGTTATAACTTATTTCCAGCTATTTCGACAAAATTATGGCACCTATCGTCAAAACTCTACCGTCTTACATTAAGGACAGCCAACACGCACTTGAAATTTTTCGTGACTTTAGTTTCCTCGACCAAAACAAACTTATTTTCACCATGGATATAACATCTCTTTACACTGTCATTCCCAATGACGAAGGTCTCCGGGCCCTCAAACATTTTTTCGATCAACGCACTGTTAAGGAACCTAGCTCTGAAACACTACTCCGTATGGCCGAACTAGTACTCACACTCAATTGCTTTTCATTCGGTGGTAACTACTACAAACAAACTAATGGCGTGGCCATGGGTACTAAAATGGGACCCAGCTACGCCAATCTTTTTGTAGGTTTTATCGAAGATCAATTTTTTAGCCAATACCACGGCCCAAAACCTCAACTCTACGGCCGCTACATTGACGATTGCATCGGCGCTACCTCCTCTACCAAAGAGGAGCTCACTCAATTTATAACCGCCGTCAATTCCTTTCATCCGGCTCTTAAATATACCTGGGAAATTTCCGACAATTCTTTGGCTTTTCTAGACATCAAAATTTCAATTGAAGGCAACGGCTTATGTACTAGTGTTTACTACAAACCTACAGATTCACATAGTTACTTGTTGTATTCATCCTCACATCCATCACACGTCAAGAACTCCATACCTTTTTCACAGTTTCTCAGACTTCGTCGTTTATGTAGTGACGACTCTGATTTTTCCGAAAAATCAGAGGCAATGTGCCAGTTTTTCGATAAACGCGGCTATCCTGTTTCTGTCGTTCAAGCGGGCTACCACCGTGCCCAACAAATCGATCGACAGGCAGCACTACAAACGGCCGAGAAGGAGAACACGGATCGCATTCCATTTACTCTTACATTTCACCCTCACAACCACGCAGTTAAATCTATCATTCTTAAAAATTTTAAATTACTCCAAAACGATTCAGAGACTGGCACTATCTTTTCGCAACCCCCACTTATTTCATTCAAACGTGACAAAAACATAGGCAACTTTTTAGTCAGGAGTTCATTTCAAACCAATGACCAATCTGGAACTTTTAAATGCGCTCGCTCACGATGCAAAACTTGTCCTTTCATTCACAACGTACAGAAAATATCGGGACCCAAAAGATCCATTAAGATCATTGATCACTTTACGTGTACCTCCGCCAATGTTATTTACTGCATAACTTGCACTTATTGCAATAAGTTATACATCGGCGAGACAGGAAGACGACTGGGTGACCGATTCCGAGAACACCTTCGCGATGTGGAAATAAATGACAAGGACGCATCCAAGCCAGTCGCTAGACACTTTAATCTTCCTTATCATTCTAAACAGCATATGGCAGTTTGCGGCCTTTCCTTACATCTAGGCAGTTCAGAAAGCCGTAAAACACTAGAACAAAAATTTATATTTCAAATCGGCACCCTTAATCCCCACGGAATCAACGAGCGCTTTTCATTCAACTAATTTATTCCTGTTTTTTCGTCATCATATTCCCACCAATGGCGTAGCTCCACTTTCTACATATAAATCCATACACAACCCACAATTCCTCTTATCGCTCTGACGAAGGGCTAACGCTCGAAACGTCAGCTTTTTTACTCTTTACGGTGGCTAATTTACGTTTTCAACCCAGTTGTTAACACTAAATTACCTTCTATACTCTCCCACCGACGCAGCACCACAGTTTCTTTAGAAACTTACCCCTTCATTCATTAATAATAACTTAAACCGGTTGCAATCTTCTTAGACTGTTCAACGTTAATGTATCTCTCAATGGCTTTATCTTTACAATTTTTTGGTTGTAAACCATTTTTAAGTCGTTTTATCGATCTTTCACGAAGTTTGTTTAACTGGTTTTTATCAAGGGAGTAAGTTATTGATTTTCTCGGTTTTAGCCTCTTTGTTCGAAGTTACCCTGTCAAAACGATGGAACTTGTATAGCTCTGTACCAGACAAACAGCTACAAGTGTCGCTGTGCGAAAGCATACACAGGAAGCCACTGCGAAAAAGGTAAAGTTTTGGTTTCTAGAACAATGTTTTTAAAAATATTTCATGCGCGTGCTTGTCGTATCTTACTCCTGCTAAGCCATCATTCATCGTCATCTGACTTCACACTGACTTGTTTTTACAAACATAATTTTTTGCTCCATTATCATTCATTTTCTCTGTTCTTTCTATATCAGTTGATAATGACTGCAGCTGTTCATCAGGACCAGAAGGAAAACAGAGATGCAAAATAGGTCAGTTAATAGTCCACCTTCAAGTTAGGGTAGCTTAAAGCAGGTTTCCGAGACACCTATACCGAATATAAATAAAAAGCCCTAAAAAAGCGAGCTTCCCTTTACGGAGATAAAGGAAATTCACACTTGTTCACAAACTATTAAAATTTGAAGCATGGGCGTTTCAAGGCAACCACAATTGATGTACTTATATATGGGGAAATCCCGTTACTCGGGTTTTTGGGTCGATGTCGTAATATTTTTTATAGATTTTTTTCAACTTAAGGATTTTGTTTTTTGAGCGTTTCAAAATCATGACTACATTGAGTTTACTCTTTCTCCTTCAAGTGGATCAATCTACAATAAACGCAAGTAGATATCTGACAGCTTTTATCTTTTCCTTTTGTTCTAAGCAAAATGCCGTCGTCGGCTGAAAATGCAAATATATGACTGACGTTTTTCAATATGATGACTGAATATTGGCTTCGTTCTGTTTTGCCCTTTTTATGGACCTTGACATCATTTAGCAAATGATTTCGCTTTATTTTAAAAGAATCAAAAATGACTTTTTTACTTCCAGAGCCGAGAAAGAAAGCCAACTATGTTTGTGGCACAATAAACCCACGACGGTTGTTTCCTTTTTCTTTGTTTTGTCTTTGCTCTGCTGATTCTTACGACTCCACCGCCTACATTGTCCAAAAGTTGCTAACTCTGATAGCCCGCTTGGGTAGCCAATTCGAACTCAAGATTCGCTTCAAATTGTCCCCAGGCATTGCCAGCGACACAATGCATGATTTCGCATATTGTATTTTGCTCTTGTTTTATCTCCTTCGTTAAGCGCTCAATGCGAATTAAGTAAGAGAAGTTTATCATTTTCCCACTATGGCGAAATAGAAATTATTTCGGAAGTGAAAATTCCATTTGACGGCATGGTTTGAACAAATTTTAAAATGCCTAAGAACACGTTGAAAATTCGTCAGATGAAACGTTATTGCGACAAATTCAATAAACTTGATATAGAGCTCGGTATTTGAATAATTTCGCGCAGAAGCTGAAAAATTAAGAGACCTTTTTGAAAGGGCTTGATTTGATTTGTTGATATTTTCTCAAATGCGAGGATATGGCCCAAAAAGTATTCTCCTGAGGTTGAGGAAAAAAATCTATCGAATATTCTACGAGATCAACCCAAAAACTTCTTTAACAGTATTTCCCCATAACATACGCATGTCAATAGCGATTGTCATGACACCCGCTACTTCAAACTTTAAATATTAGTGAACACATGTGTGAAATTCGTTCGATTGCGAAAAGGGTAATATTGTTTTGAGCGCTATGAATGCAGTCGGTAGCTGTCTAGAAAAACCGTAGACCTTCCACTCGGATGAAACTAAATTTACTTCGTTGACAGAGCCAGCGCAGTGGTCATAAGTCGTGCATCCGCAAGGGGATCAGTTTTTGCTTGGTGTGTGCAAATTTCCAACGGAAAAGCCAGAAGGAATACATAGCAAACAATCGCTGACACGTAAAATATGCGGAAAAGCTCAATGAATGTGATAATTGAGTGTGATAAAAAGCTGCAAAAGTGGGGAAAAGGAAATCTCAAGACTTTCTCGAACCCAAAACTTACTTAACCAAGGAAAAGAGTAGAAGTTTCAGAAAAGACTGTTTCGCTGCGTCGCTGGGAGAGTACAACAAAGTAATTTGGTATTATCAACTGAGTTGATGACGTAAACTGGCCGACCGATAAGATTTTCAAAGCTGACGTTTGAAGCGTTGGCAATTCGTTAGAGGGAAGGGCTAAACTCTAAACAGTGGCCAACTTACGTTATCAAGTTGACAATACCAAATTATCACACTCAATCATGTGTTTCATGTTAATTTACTATTTTGATTTGAGCTTTATCAAAAACTTTATACACCTAAACTTACAATTTGGTGTGGCGGTGTATAAGGCTTCTGCCAGACAAATGGGTCCTGAAAATCTAAAAGCGCGCTACACAACCAATACAACAGTAGCACTTGCGCAGACGTTTGGCCGCTGTGTTGACGGAGCCCCTCTCTAGTTAAGTACAGGCAAAAAAATCCCGTTTTCATTTCTCCAAGCTACGTCTGAGAGGAGAAATACTATCAAAATCGGATTGACTTTCGCGTGAACGCTGTTTGGTAACAAATTTTCGGTATTTCAACTTATTTTAGTTTACAAACTCCGTTCAACTACCTTCTCAGCAGTAAAGCTGGTGGACAGACACTCAAGAACATTAACGGCGGTGGCAGGTTGAAAGCAAAACTCAGACAAAACAGCCAGCCTTGCAAACGTATCATCTTTTAGAAAAAAAACTTCATATATAGCACGCGTTGTCATTGGTAGAAAGAACGTGCTCTATCAGAGTGCAATACACGGAGATGAGCTAAAGCTCTCGCGCCATCTGCCAATTTTAATTATGCCCGACCATATTCCGGACTTCACTCTAGCTTTTTTTCGTCAATTGGAAGGGAAATTTCGGAACAAGCGAGCCGGTAAGTAGCAACAGAAGAGCCAAATAAAGGTTTGTAAACATGCCAAGTGTCGTAATTGACGTTATTATGACATGAGACGAAAATCCCGGAGGAGGAACGAAATAAATTGCCCGAGTTTTGAAGGTTTTCACGTAAACTTACGTGCGATAATAAATATTAATCACAACTAACACCCGTATATTATAAATAGTTTCGTATTCACAAAGTTTCTGTAGTTTCGTCTTTATAGAAGTGGGGAGAAACATTCGACTAAGTCTCGTGTTTCTAGCCGCTTCCAACGTGCTTTACAACAGAACAGAGCGCTAGCACAATGAAAGCTTCTCTATTTGTTAATTCATTTGGTATAACTATCAGATAATTATAGCGATGTGTAGCTTGCTCACAAACACTATAAAGTCGTGGTGTAGTAACGAAGGTAAAACTAGACACAAACGCATGCGCGCTCACACACACGCACACGCACATACACGCACACACTCGGGTGCACCATTCACATGCATATTCACCAGCGAGTGATAGCTTCGTATTTTGCCTTCTGTACCCTACGCTATAAGGGAAGGTTCGTTTTTCCTGGAGGTGGGAAGGGCTGGGTCCTCACAGAGGAGGGTCATCAGTGAAAGTCAGCACCAGAAGGGGAGGTTAATACCTCTTTGTTAGCTATTCAAAGGGAATATATGCCTTCACAGCCCTCACTTTCTCATATTTCTTTACTTTGAATGCAATATTGTGGTGATTAATTTAAATTTCAAGTTCACCTACTCTGAGGGAAGACAACTGATTTATGTGATAGAGATCTTCTCAGTCAATATCATTGTATTCCTGTTGCTTTCTGTTCGCCGCTTATCTTTTCGTATTTCAATATCAGTTAGATGCTAAATAAAATCTGCAACAAGCTTTTCTGAAACAATGTATTTTTTCAGAAAACTCTTTGATTACCTTTTTATCCCCTGCTTTGAGCTTACTCTTTTGAAGCATCTGTTTTATTTGAGTTCGAGGCTGACAATCATCAGGTTTGCGGCCATGGCCACTCGTATGTGTTTTCGTACTCGGTAGGTAGTGAAAGTCGGGAAGTTTGCTGCAATTGGGATAGGGTCGTGGAGTTAGTGTAGCTGGAGAAGAACTTACGAATTCGCAAAGTTTATGCTTCCATATTCAAACTTCAGCTCTAAAACGTAAATATCCCACACTGATTGTTCGCATTTTCTTGTTTCAGCTTGCACACATTCATTACCGGGATACATTTATCATCAAATATTTTGCGTCCACAAGCGAAATGTTCTGAGGTTTCTATGGTATGGAACATACCATGTAGTAGTGAGGGAAAGGGTCGCACTTTTGTCAGTCACCTAAAGTTGGGGGGTCAGGAGTTTTTTTATTAAAATGCATGGGAGGGCCAACACTTCTTTTGGAAAAAAATACCAAAATTCCCCAACCCCACCCACCCCCTCCCCCTCCCAAGAAAATAATGTACCTTCCCTAACAATGACATCCATGCGACGATCTTCATATTCTACAATGTTAACAGTTACGTTGCGGTCTTAGATATTTGATAAGGGTGCAGCCCCCGAACCAACCACCTTGCAAAGAAAGTGGGGGCAAACTATGAGTTACCTAACTGCGGGTCGTTAAACACTTAACAACAAGACGGGATGGAGTCTTGTTCTATTTTGCTTACAATTGAACACTGTTGGGCCATCGTCCCGATAAGTGTGCAGCATTTTTAAAGAACTCTAAAAGATATTTACAAATACTAGATACTTCTGAAATGGGAAATTTAATTAAACAAATTGCAGTTTCTCAAACAACTGTCTAAAATTTCTGCAATTCATTTCCTCTCTTATAGAGTACCTTATGGTGTTTCTTGAGCTGCGTTCTACCGAAAATTACGCCATGAAGAATCCAGCCATAGCTTCAGATCTCAGCCAGTTGTCGCTGTGTTTTTTCATCAAACTTGTTCAAGACCAAGGGGATCAGATGGTCGTTAGCTATGCCCGTGTTCATAGCAATGACATGATTGTCGAGATTTATCCAACACAAACAGAGTTTTATGTTGGCTTCAAGATGTTCCGGTAATGCTGCATATATTTTTTAGATGTCGGTCGGGGAATTTCTTTTTCGAGCCACGATAAGTCATGATAGAGGAAATGCTAAGATTGGCTTCTTCCTAATGCTTGGAGAGAGAGAGAAAGTTGAAAATACAAACAAACGAAAAGCCTTGGCTTCCTTCTCTTTTCTTATCGTAATTAAATACCAAATATGTTTGACCAAAACAAATCTAGACGAGGACTCGCTTATTACGGTTCTAGCTATAAAAAGATGAGGTTTCTTTACCAACCCAGCTTTCAAATAGTAGCTCAGATGATACTTTGATATAGCAGAGATGAAATTAGCTCCTGAAGCATTTTATAAGTAGAGAAAGATGTTTTTCGTCTTATCACGAACGTGGGACAAAGAAAAAATTCTGAAATCCTATGAGGCATCGAACTTCAGACCTCCAGATTCCGCGCACTGGGCCACAGAGACAGTGAGCGAAGTCTCTATTTTATAAGTAATTGCATGAATAAGAGACTGACTGAATGAATGAAAACACTGAGCGAATCGAAGCTTGAATGTATGAACAATCAAGTCATTGATAAACGATTGATTGACTGACTGGTAATTTACTGACTGTTTTACCGACTAATTAGTTGACCGTGAGACTGACTGACTGACAGGCCACTTACATATTGCTATAAACTGACTGACTACTGACTAACAGACTGAATGACTCTATTGACTGACTTAGTGACAGTGGAAAAGGAGGGTCTTGAATGATCAAATATATTTAATATTGTTTGCTTTTTTTTTAATGCTGTCCTTTTTTTTTTGTTTGTTTTTTTGTTTTTTTTTGTTTTGTTTAGTTTTTTAATTTTTTTTTTTGGTTTCAGTTTTACCTCGACAAATCTCTACAATGATGCCTGGCAACACCTGTGTCTTACCTGGGAAAACACTCAAGGAGTAACGAAACTCTATAAAGATGGTCAATTTACAGAACAGGTAACGAAAAATGCCACTAAGAATTACGTACTTAAGGCTGGCGGCTTCCTGGTGCTTGGACAAGAGCAAGACTCTATTGGCGGAGGCTTTGATCGTAACCAAACTCTTCATGGCCGATTGGCAAGTGTCAACATGTGGGATAAAGTTCTGTCCGAAAGCGACATTGCCGCTCAGTACACAAATTGCAGCATACCTCATGGTTCTGTTATTAACTGGTCTGTATTCAAAAATCTTACTCATGGCAATGTTGCAGTTGAAGAGCTGTGAACTACATTGATCATTGGTGGGGGTGGGATATGACAAGGTTTGATGTATTAAACTGTTAGAGCGGAAGTTTAGCTGTTGGTTGGCCTACATTATCAATGTTAGCTGTTATGCAGACCCCCTACCCCCTCCCCCCTTACTCCATGGTGGACCTTGCATCACATCTCTCCTGTATTGTGTAACATGAAAACTACATTATCCAAGGCAATTATTATGAAGAATCTTCTCATGTGTGTTTTCGATGTAAATCCTCAGACTCAAGATAGAGCACTTTTCGCTTGAGTATCGTAAAAGCGTGAAAACAAACCTGTAAAAGGAAAGACCAAAAATTTCTTAAAGAATTCAGAGTAAAATTAGGCTTAGGGCTCCCCAAATAACAAAACCCACCAAGCGCTGTCTTCAAGCAATAAAGCTAGATAAATACAATAAAAAAGAAACTTAAATAAACATGCGCTCCATTCTTTTCTAAACTTTTCCGTGGCAGCAGAATTAAAATGAGCTGAACTGGAGCTCTTCCCCACCATTATTTATTTCCTGGATTCACACATCAAAATCTAGAGCGTTCTAAAATAATTAACAGCGACTAGGACTGAAAAAAAAAAGAAAAAAATCCAGGGGCACTAGAAAACATCTACAGCGGAAGACAAACAGGAGCAAAACAGGAGGCCAAACGACTAAAAAAGGAAAACAAAATATTAATTGATGAAAAGATATCGTGTCTTGTTCATCGTGTTCAGTGTCAGTTTTCTATTGCCTATCGTATCTGAAACACTGACTTGTTTTTGCAAACAGAAAATTTCCCATTTTAATTCACTTTCTCTTTTCTTTTTACATCAATCGATAATGACTGCAGCTGGACCAGAAGGAAAACAGAGATGCAAAATAGGTTAATTAGTATTCTACCTTCGAGAGTTAATATAGCTTGAAACAGTTTTCCGAGACTCCTATACCGAGTACTTATTAAAAGCGCTCAAAAAGCGATTATCCCTTTACGAGCTCCAACCAAATTCACACGTGTTCACAAATGATCTAAGTTTGAAGAAGTGGTCGTTTTAAGGCAACCACAATTGATATGCTTATACATGAGGAAATCCCGTCACACAGTCTTTTGGGTCGATCTCGTAGATTACATTAACTTTTTTGAACTTGAAGACACACAGAAATAGTACCTATTTACCTACGTCGTTTCCCTGTTCAACTGGAAGGCAGGTATTTGACAGCTTTTATCTTTTCCTTTTGTTTTGAGCAAAATGCCGTCAACTCTAATTTGCATAAGTTTGTATATGTCACCGTTACCTTCTATCACGCCGCGAATATTCAACTTGTCGGCTGAAAATGCAAATGTATGCTTGAGAATGTATATGCGTTTTTGACCATGATGACTAATTATTGGCTTCGCTCTTTTTGTCCCTTTTTATGGACCTTGACTTCCTCTCGGTCAATAAAAAAAGGGAGGAGAAGAACGTTGTCTACTGCTTCCAAGTCGAATTGGACTGTAGAAATTTTGGTTTTATGTGGAGGGAGAAAAGCCCCCGTAGCAACATTTTTCATGGCCGATTGACAAGTGTCAACATGTGGGATAAGGTTCTTTCCGAAAGCGACATTGCCGCTCAGCACACAAATTGCAGTGTACCGCATGGTTCTGTTCTTAACTGGTCTGCATTCAAAAATCTTACTCATGGCAATGTCACAGTTGAAGAGCCCTGAACTACATCGGTCAATGATCAAAACTTCTGCAGAGCCTAAAAGCAAAGCTCACGTGATGTAAATTCTTAACATTAGTGAATGTACCATATGCATGGCATAGTTCTAAAATAGATACCAAAATACGGAATGATATTTCGTTGAAACGCTGCTCTTGACCAGTTATTTGGAAAACATTTCATTCATTTATTCACCTATTTACTTAGTAAAATGCTTGCAGTAGTCTAGAAAATTCCAGAGCAAAATTTACAGAATCTGAAAATTCGGCTGTTGATATCGTAGTTTAAGAACTAGGGCGGGGGGGGGGGGGGGGAGGGCTATGACATGGTTTGATGTATTAAACTGTCAGAGCGAAAGATTAACTATTGGCTGGCCGACATTTTTAATGTTAGCTAACTTCAGAGGTTATCATCTTTCTTCCGTTTGCGGGAAAGACTAAAAAGTGCTAAAAGAATTCGGAGTAAAATCAGTGTAAGGGCTTCCCAAATAACAATAGCCCGCCGGGCGCTGTCTTCAAGCAATACAGCTAGATAATTTCAATAAAAAAAGCCATAATAAACAGACGCTCTATTATTTCCTGGAACTTTCCGTGACAGCAGAATTAAAACGAGCTGAACTGGAGTTCTACTGGTCTATTATTTTCTCCTGAATTTACAAATCAAAAACTAGAGCGCTGAAATAGCAGCAACTAGTAAGAAAATAAAGAACCCAGGGACGCTTGAAAAAATTTCCAGAGGAAGACAAACAAGAGCAATACAGGAAGTCAAACGCCTGAAAAAAAATTTACAGAGGAAGAAAACATTTTAGAAAACATTTACAGAGAAAGACAAACGGGAGCAAATTAGGAAGCCAAACCCCCAAAAAAGGAGAACAAAATAATAATTGATGACAAGATAACATGTCATTAACAGAAGCAGATGTTTGCAAAGCCAATGCAAAAGCTTTATGTTACGTGTCTCTGGCATTACAAAATCGTGTATCACCATGAGCTACGAGAATAAGATGGCTTTTTTCTTTTTATCTGCCAATCTTCTTGCTCTGGTTGTATCGGCGAGTTCTGTGAAGACTTCAAAAGGTGTTGTCTTTCTTCCTTTTTGCTTTATTTTCCTGATATCTGCATCGTCTTTTTGAGAAAGTCGAAACCATTTTAATTGGTAATTTTCATTTCTTTATCAAAACACAGGACAAACACCAAACGTTGGGTTTGTCTTCGCCAATTTCCTTGCTCACAAAGGCTACTATTTGAACGTTACAACTGTTGGTACAGAACTGGTCCAAGACTCCTCTGAGTGCGCGTTCAAGTGTCTGGAGAAGGATCCTTGTTTGTCCTTCAACCTGGCAGATTTGGATGATAACATTGACAATCTGCTATGTGAACTGCTTCCATCTGACCATTACACCCATTCCGATAAGTTTATCGCCAACCATCTTTGGTATCACTACAGTATTGCGGTAAAATTATTTTCCTTTTTCTACTTTATCTTATCATCACGTGTTTTTTTATTATTATTATTATTTCATCCTTATAATAGCTAAAATCGGTTGCAATTGTTCGAGAAAATTTATTCAAGTGTTCAAGGTTAATATATCTCTCGTCGGAAGCCATTTTTAGGTCGTTTTATTGATCCGTTATCGAAGTTTTTTTAACTGGTTTTTATCAAGGGAGTAAGTAATTGATTTTCTCGCTTTTAGTCTCCTTGTTCGAGGTTGCCCTGTCAGAACAATGGAACTTGTGTACCTCTGTACCGGACAAACAGCTACAAGTGTCGCTGTACGAAAGCATACAAGGGAAGCCACTGCGAAAACGGTAAAGGTGTTGGTTCCTAGAACAATATTTTCAAAAGTATTTCGCGCACGTGCTTTTCGTATCTAACTCCTACTGAGCCATCATTCATCGTCATTTTACTTCACACAGACTCGTTTTGACAAACATAAATTTTTTCCTGATATTATTCATTTTCTCTGTTATTCTATAACAGTTGATAATGACTGCAGCTGTTCATCAGGACCAGAAGGAAAACAGAGATGCAAAATAGGTCAGTTAATATTCCACCTTCGAGTTTAGGTAGCTTGAAACAGCTTTCCGAGACACCTATACCGAATATATATTAAAAAAACTCTAAAATAGCGACTTTCCCTTTACGAAGGCAAACGAAATTTACTCGTGTTCACAAAATGATTAAAGTCTGAATTAATGGGTGTTTCAAGGCAAACACAGTTGTGTACTTATATACTTAGTTGTGTACTTATATATGGGGAAATCACGTTACATAGTTTTTTAGATCGGTCTCGTAATACGAAGCCAATATCCAGCCATCTTAACCGCACAGGCTTTTTTGTATAAAGGCTCTATCTTGTAGCGAACGATTTCTCTTTATTTTGAAAGAATCAAGAATTAATTTTTGACTTCCAGAGCCGAGAAAGAAAGCCAGCTGTGTTTGTAGCACAATTATGACGACTTCCACTTGAGTGGGGTTCGTGCATATGTATGAGCACTGTTACCTAGTAACGCGTGACGTATTATACGTCACGTTCCACTGGGAGTCTTAGATGGAAGCTGTGTAGTAAAACCTGTTTGGATGCGGCCTAGCCTGAGAAACTAAGATCGAGAAATTCGAAGTGAACAACGTCTGGTGTTTTGACTGTAATTTCGAAAGCTTTGTTTGCTAAGTGGATAAAGATAAAGCAGATGTAGTTTAGAAAATGGTTTTGATCTTTGAAAGTCATAAAGATTTTGTCCATGAAAGATTATGCAAATTCACGCCTGAAATTGAAGCGAACCGTAATTTGAACTTTTTGTTTACATAAGTTTGGGTGATATTTAAAAGTAAAAGTCGGTTTTCGTAAAGCGAAGACATTGTTCACTGAAGGGAAAGGTTTCTTCGCTTTCTTTTCCGATCAGGCAATGTTCGATCTCTGATCTCTCGTGGATCACAGACGCGGCGATTCCACTCCGCATTCCAGCCGTCAAAGGAAACGATCGCGTAATCATCGTTTACTTCTTCAACCGTGCACGCACATCAAACTCTTTCTTTCTTTCTTCATCGACTGCTTCAGCTTTGAAGCCCACAGTTTGTGAAAGCGACATCACGTTTTTATTTAACCGTGCGTTTAGCTCATGCGATCAAAACAGGTTTGCGATTGATAAAGCAGGTCAACTTGTTACTGGGATACCTGTGGTAGCCCAGTCATAAAATGCCTTTGTTTTTTTGTCGTCTTTTTTTTTTTTTTTTTTTTTTTTTTTCCTCCGCCACAAAATGGAAAAACTGCGCAATAGTACCCAGAGGTCATTGGGCCCTCAACACCATGACAACTAACTGTGATCCAATGAGGTGTTCACATGCTGATCACGCGTGCTATCTTGATGATGATTGACGTTGTCATGCACGGACAGGGCCGGGTCACATGACGAACACGAGATTTTTGCCCATAAAACTATTTTGTCAGTCGTTTTGTATTTCAACGTAATTGGATTACGATCATCTGGAGCATTATGGGGCAAACGCTCAAAATACTTATAGACGCATACGCAATTCGTATTGTTCGCGGCCAATCCACACAAAAAGATGTTATTGAGCGGTAATTTTGGATCGGACAGAATCGCGAACGCTTGAAAGCCATGAAAGCATTGAATGCCTTGTATGTCTTGTATGCCAAGTATGCCAATGTCTTAGTTGAAAACGTAAACTCGTTGTAAAAAGCAAAATCTGAAATCTGAAACCAAACTGCATATACTCTATGCAATCTATTGAACAACACTACTACCGTGAGACTGAAGAACAAAATTCAAATGGATGCAAACTGCTAGTGAAGAAACATGTCATGTTAGATTCACTTGATGCCAGGGAACGTAGCTACGATAACAGTGCGAATGGTATTAATTTCACGATCAGAAAGGTGAATCTTATGTTTGTTTTCATTGTAGTTGTATGGATATTCTTTTTTAATAAGTACATGATCCAAAATCCCGTGTTTTTTGTGTATAATGTTATTATGTCAAGTATTGTTTACGCAATTGTCTTGTCACAGGCGACCCAAGGTCACGTTTCGAGAAAGAGCCAACGATTAATTCACGAACGCGTCACGCGTTGTGTGACTCAGAGTAAGTTATTCTAGGAACCGTTGAAAATTTGAACACGTTATAAGGAAAAGTATAGGGAACGAAATATGGTCGATTTACAACGATAAATATTTCGAAATATGAAGATTTTTCTCGAAAAATCAATAAAACTTACTCATACCCTGTGTATCCGTTGTAGTTTCTGGCGATTGTTGCCGTTTTAAGCTTGCTTTACCATCACTATTATTCACGTCATCTACTTTTATTACATTGGTAAAATCTGTACAGACATCACACCAACCAACTCGTGCGCAAAGTAAGAAGACTATGTTGAAGGCTTGAAATTATATTACGATCGGTTTTCATCAAGAAATGGGCCAGGAATTTTCCACAATAGTGCAAATAATCGTGAAGGCTGATCGCGGAAAAGCGATTGCGTGACGCTCGGTAAGCTGTAAGATGACATGTTATTATATACCAGACGTAAAAACTCTTCAGATTCTCAGTCTGCACTTTGTACTCACTCTGCAGTCTATATTTTGTACCTGGTCTGCAGTCTTCTGTCTACATTTTGTACTAACAGGTATCCGTGGCACAAATACAGTTTATTTTTGGTTACATTTATTCGCACAACACACATAATCTACCACAAAATACCTGTGTGTGAGGTAATTCGACATTTTCATTCTTTCCCGCGTTAATAATCTTCTTTCCTTTTGTAAGAATGTAGACCACTTACAATGTTTCAAGTAATCCACCCACCCTACAAAAAATAACTCTTGCATGCATAGCATGGCTATGTTTTGAGGCAGGTGTATGCCCTTGGCCAGACTTGAGCTCACTATTTCAGTATACTAGTCCGACACGCGTAGTATCACTACACTTGATTCCACGGATCCAGTACCATCCAGGTATCCCAGTTACCCTGCTCACAGGGTCTAGTTTTGATGAATCTGCAATCGGTCGCTAGGATACTTAGTGGTGTCCAGTGTCCCTTTCATTGCGCATGTGTCGATTTAGACCGGAATTCTTAATGAATTACACACCGTGTTGAAGTCGTAATGAAACCCACGTCAGTCGTTTAGGTTTTCTTTGTTTTGTCTTTCCTCTAACGATTTTTGCGACTCCGCCGCCGGCATTGTCTAAAAATTGCTGACTCTGTTAGTCCGCTCGGGTAGCTAATGCCAACGATGGATTCGCTTCATATTGTCCTCGGGCGCTGCCAATGATTTAACGGTATTTCCCCATAACATACGCATATCAGCAGTAATTGACATGACACCCGCTACTTCAAATTTTAAATATTGGTGAACACAAGTGCGAAATTTGTTCGACTGCGAAGAGGGAAATTTTCTTTTGAGCGCTATGAATGCAGTCAGTTGGTGTCTAGAAAAACCGAAGACCTTCTTTTCGGATGAGACAGAATTTACCGATGCCGACAGAGCCAGCACAGCGGTCATAAGTCGTGCATGTGCCGTGCGCGTGCCAATCTCTCACTCAAAGGCCAAAAAGAATACATAACAAATCATCGCTAACAAGCAAAATATGAAGAAAAGCTCAGTGAAACTGTTATAGAAATATGTAAAAAGATGCAAGAGTAGGGGGGAAAAAATCTCAAGATTTTTCGAACCCAAACTTATTTAATCATGGAAAAGGGTGTGAGTTTCAGAAGATACTGTGTTGCTGCGTCGCTGGGAGAGTATAACAAGGTAATTTGGTATTGTCAACGCGGTTCTTCAGTTCGTGGGGCTGAATCGTTCTCGCAACTTCCATCTCTTCTTTACTAGTAGAGTACGATGTATCAAAACTCTCGGTAGAGCTTGCTGACGGTAGGTATACATCGCTATCGGACATTGTTTCAAGAATATTTCAACGTTGACCGATACAAAATTACAAGAGATGTGAGAGATTTGTAAGTGTCAACGGAGCCGGTTTTCACAGTTTTCTACGTCATCACCCGCTAATTCGTTACCAGTCCACGGGACACTTTTAAGACAAAATAAGAGCTCTTTAGGGCTCGAAAAAATCAAGTTTTAAGTTTTTTGAAATCTTTCTTCTGTCAGAATTGGTTTGTATAAATGATAAGGTAAATATTTGCGCCAAAAAAGTTTTCGTGGCATTGGCACTTTAACAGTGGCTAATTTTCGTTATCAAGTAGATAATACCAAATTACCTCACTTAATCATGTGTTTCCTGTTAATTTTCTATTTTGATTTGAGCTTTATCAGAAACGTTATACACTTAAACTTACAATTTGGTGTGGCGGTGTAAGGCTTCTGCCAGAAAAATTTGTTCTGACAATTTAAAAGCGCTACCTAACTAATAAAACAATCGCACTTGCGTAGAAGTTTTCGCGCTGTGTAAACCGTGCCATTCTCTTGTAAAGTACAAGCAACAAAAGCCTTATTTTACTCCTCTGAGCTACGTCTCAAAGGACGAAACTACTAAAATTGGATTAGCTTGCCGTGTGAACAGTGTTTGGTTACAAATTTTCCGTAGTCAGACTTACTTTAGTTTACAATCTCTGTTCAACCACCTTCTGATCAATGAAGCTGGTGGAAGGACACTCGAAAACATTTACGGCGGTGGCAGGTTGAAGGCAAAACTAAGAAAAAACAGCCACTCATGCAAACGCGTCATCTTTTAGAAAAAAGTTCGGATATAACGCGCACTGTCATTGGCAGAAAGAGCGTGCTCTATCAGAGTACAAAACACAGAGCTGAGCTAAAGCTCTCACGCCAATTTCTTCTATGCCCGACCATTTTCCTCTAGCCTTTTTTTTCGTGAATTAAAAGTGAATTTTCGGAACAAGCGTGCCGATAAGTAGCAACAGAAGAGTCCAAAAAAGGTCTGTATAAACATGCCAGGCGCTGTAATTGACATTATTATAACGTGAAAATCCTCAAAGAGGAAACGAAGTGAACTCTCCGACTTTTGATGGTTTTCACGTAAGCTTACGTACGGTAATAAATATCAAACACATCTAACACACGTATAGTATATATAGTTTTGTGTTCACAAAGTTTCTACAGTTTCTTCTTCAAAGAAGTGGGGAGAGACACTCCTCTACGTCTCGTGTACCTCCCTACTCTTCTTTCCTGCTCTATCCACTTCCTCCGTGCTTTACAACAGAATGGAGCACAGTCCAGGCCTTTCTATTTGTTAATTAGTATGGCTATCGGGTAATTACAGAGATGTGTAACGTACTTACCAGCATTCTTTATAGCGAATGAGATAAAAAAGTGGTGGTTTAGTGACGAAGGCAGAAAGTAGACACAAACGCGCGCGATCGTACACACGCACACACTTGGCTGCACCCAAACACAAAAGAGGTGAATGGGCTAAGAGACGCGTCCGACTTTCTATTCACGAGTGAATGATAACTTCGTCTTTTGACTTCTTTAACCTATGCAATAACCATGACGTGTAGACGATCTTCATATTCTACATTCTTAATTACATTATGGCCTTAGATAGTTGATGAGAGCGCGCCCGAACCAGCTACTTTGCAAAGAAACCGGGGGCAAATTACAAGTTACCTGGGTAGAACTGCGGATCATTCAAAGCTTGGCAACAAGACGGGATTGGGTCTTATTCTATGTTGCCTACAAATGAACACTGTGTGGCATTCTTGAAGAACGCTAGAACATTTATACAAATAGTGTATACTTCTAAATAGGAAAATTTAGTTAAAGAAAGCGCAGTTGCTCAAACAACTGTCTAAAAAAATTTTTGCAAATCATTTCCTCTTTTGTAGAGTACCTTATGGTGTTTCCGAAGCTGCGTTCTACAAAAAATTACGCCATGAAGCATCCAGCCATAACTTCAGATCTCAGCCAGTTGTCGTTGTGTTTTTTAATCAAACTTGTTCAAGACAAAGGGAAGCAGAATGTCGTCAGCTATGCCAGTAAACATAACAATGAGATTACTTTCGAAATTTATTCAACATTAACACGATTTTATGTTGGCGGCAAAGACTTCAGGTAATGCTGCGTATATTTTTTAGAAGTCAGTTGAAGTATTTCTTATTCGAGCCACAATAAGTTATTATACAGGAAATACTTCGATCGACTTCTTCCTAACGCTTGGAGAGAGAAAGTTAAACATACAAACAAACGGAAAGCGTTAAGCTTCTTTCCCTTTTCTTATCATGATTTAAATACCAAATATGTTAATCTTTGACCGAAACAAATCTAGACGTATTTTCCTGTTGCGTTGCAAATAACTATTCGGGTCCTTTTTTAAAATATGATTTAGATCACTCTGCTCAATAGGGCTCAATATTCGTCTTTAAAGTGACGAGGACTCGCTTATTACGGTTTTAGCCATAAAAGGACGAGGTTTCTTAACCGACTCGGCTTTCAAAATAGTAGCTCAGATGATACTTTGACTTAAACAATTTATAAGAAGAGAAAGATGTTTTTCGTCTTGTCACGAGCGTGGGACAAAAATAAATTTTGAGTTCCCATGAGGAATCGAACCTCAGTCCTTCCGATTCCGCGCGCTGAGCCACAGAGATTCTACAGTGAGTGAGGTCTCTATTTTATAAGTAATTTTATAAATAAGAGATTGCCTGAATGAATGAAAACACTGAACGAATCGAAGCTTGAATGTATGAATGATTAAGTCATTGATAAACGATTGATTGACTGACTGACAAGCCACTTACATATTCCTATAAACTGACTGACTACAGACTAACAGACTGGATAACTCTCTTGACCAACTTAGTGACAATGAAAAAGGAGGTTCTTGAATGATCAAATATATATTTAATGCTGTATGCTTTTTGTTTTTTTTCGTTTCGTTTTGTTTTGTTTTGCTTTGTTTTGTTTTGTTTTGTTTCGTTCATTGGTTTTTTTTTTCAGTTTTACCTCGACAAATCTCTACGATGAAACCTGGCAACACCTGTGTCTCACCTGGGAAAACACTCAAGGAGTAACGAAACTCTATAAAGATGGCCAATTTACAGAACAGGTAACGAATGATGCCACTAAGAATTATGTACTAAAGGCTGGCGGCTTCCTGGTGCTTGGACAAGAGCAAGACTCTAATGGCGGAAGCTTTGATCGTAACCAAACTCTTCATGGCCGATTGGCAAGTGTCAACATGTGGGATAAAGTTCTGTCCGAAAGCGACATTGCCGCTCAGTACACAAATTGCAGCATACCTCATGGTTCTGTTATTAACTGGTCTGTATTCAAAAATCTTACTCATGGCAATGTTACATTTGAAGAGCCGTGAACTACATTGGTCAGTGATCAAAACTCTTGTAGAGCCTAAAATCATAAATCGCTTGACGTGAATTCCTAATATTAGTGAATATACCATATGCATGGCATAGTACTAAAATAGACACCAAAGCTGTTAGTTAGCCAGTTATTTGGAAAATATTTCATTCATTTATTTATTCACCTATTTACTTAGTTTTTTGATAAAATATATTAAAATAAGAGGTAAATTTTAGGTGACCGGTGTTTGCCATAAAGTTAACACAGCTCATGGCAATGTTGCAGTTGAAGAGCCGTGAACTACATTGGTCAGTAATCAACTCTTACAAAGCCTACAATTATAACTTGCGTGATGTAAATTCCCAATATTAGTGAATGTACCATATGCATGACATAGTACTAAAATATATACAAAAATATGAGAAGATATTTCGTTGAAACGCTGCTTTTGGCCAATTATTTGGAAACCATGTCATTTGTTTATTCACCTATTTACTCAGTTGTTTGATGAAACATATTTAAATAAGACATAAATTTTTAGGTGACCGGTGTTTGCCATAAAGTTAAGACAGTTACTTGTTTTATTGTAAGCAGCCTTAACAACATAAAACTTTTCTTCTCTGTTCTAATTCACTCATGACACTTGAGAAGAAGCTTCGAGGGCATTTCAAGATCTTTCAAGATCCCAAAGAAATTTCAAACATTGAGAGGCTGACAGGACGAGCGCTAATGCTTTGAATGTGCGCCTATGAAAGTCTTCTAGAATGGTAATCGCATATGCCCTGTCGCATATGATAAGTTGCGATTATGAAAAAAGCCCGCATTTCCTTAATAAGCCACTGTGTTCTACCGCTTTTTGCAACCTCTTAAAATATTTAGGGTGTTTCTGTACAGTTTTCTTGGAGTCCATATTACTCGACATCGAAAAATATCGCATGTCCCATAAGGGCCACAATCGAAGAAAGATATAGGTAGGTTCTTTACAAATCTTATGTATGCTTGCAGTAGTCTAAAAAATTCCAGAATAAAAGTTAGAGATTCTGGAAGTTCTGCTGTTGACATCGTAATTTTAGAACTAGGGTATGTGCTACAGACGGATGGGGGTGGGGGAGGGCTATGACAAGGTTTGATGTATTAAACTGTTAGAGCGGAAGTTTAGCTGTTGGCTGGCCTACATTTGTAACGTTGGCTGTTATGCAGACCCCCTCCCCCCTCCCCCCCTCCGGCTCCCCTCCTCCGTGGTAGACCTTGCATTACATCTCTCCTGTATTATGTTTCTTGAAAACTACGTTATCCAAGCCAATCAAGATGAAGAATCTTTTCATGTATGTTTTCGATGCAAATCCTCAGACTCAAGATAGAGCACTTTTCGATTCAGTATAGCAAAAGCGTGAAAAACAAACCTGTAAAAGGAAAGACCAAAAATTGCCAAAAGAATTCAGAGTAAAATTAGGCTTAGGGCTTCCCAAATAACAAAACCCACCAAGAGCTGTCTTCAACCAGTAAGGCTGAATAAATACAATAAAAAAGAAACTTAAAAAAACATACGGTCCATTATTTTCTGAAACTTTCCGTGGCAGCAGAATTAAAACGAGCCGAACTGGAGCTCTTCCCTTCCGTTATTTATCTCCTGAATTCACACATCAAAAACTAGAGCGCTCCAAAATAATTAACAGCGACTAGGACTGAAAAAAAAATAATAAATCCAGGGGCACTAGAAAACATATACAAAGGAAGACAAACAGGAGTAAATCAGGACGCCAAACCCCCCGAAAAAGGAAAACGAAATAATCATTGATGGCAAGATATCTGCAAAGCCCATGTAAAAGCTTAGTGTTGCATGTCTGTGGCATTACGAAATCGTGTATCACCATGAAAGTCATTTCTCTTTGAGCTAAAAGAATAAGACGGCTTTATTTTCTATTTATCTGTCACTTTTCTTACTCCAGTTGTATGGGCGAGTTGTGTGAAGACTTTAAAAGGTATCATCTCTCTTCCATTGCAGTGATACTCGCGTTTCCTTTTGCTTTATTTTCCTGATATCTACCAAGTATTATTTTAAAAGTGTAAGCCAAATACCATTTTAATTGATCATATTCATTTCTTTATCAAATACAGGACAAAACTTAACGTTCGATTTGTCTTCACCTATTTTCTTGCTCACAAAGGTTACTATTTGAACATTACACCCATTAATCAAGTTAATCACCAATCATCTTTGGTATCACTGCAGTATTGTAGTAAATTCTTTTTCTTAATATGCGTTTTTGACCATGATGACTGAACATTCGCTTAGTTCTTTTTTTCCCTTTTTATGGACCTTAACTTCCTCTCGGTCAATAAAAAAAGGGAGAGGAAGAACGAAGCCAATATCCGGCCATCTTGATCGAACAAGCTTTGTCAATAAAGGATTTATTATTTAGCAAACGATTTCGCTTCATTTTGAAATAATTAAGAATTAAGAATGATTTTGTTTTACCTCGAAGGTCGTGTTTGTAGCACAATAAACTCGTGAGAGTCGTTTATGTTTTCTTTGTTTGTCTGTCCCCTGCCAATCTTTGCGACTCCACCACCGGGTAGCCGATTCGAATTCAGGATTCGATTCATATTCTCCACAGGAGCTGCCAGCGATATAACGCATGATTTCATGTATTGTATTTTTCTGTAGTCTTGTCTCCTTCGATACGCGCTAAGTACGAATTAAGTAAGAGAAGTTTATTATTTCCTACTATGACGAAATAGAAATTATCTCGGAAGTAAAAATTCAATTTGACGGCACGATTTGACAAATTTTTACAGTGGCTAAGAACGCGTTGAAAATTCATCAGATGAAACGTTATTACGACAAATTTAATAGACTTGATTTAGAGCTCTGTATATGAATATGAAAAAGGAGGGTCTTGAATGATCCAATATATTTAGAATTGTTTGCTTTTTGTTTTGTTTTGTTTCAGGTTTATCTCGACAAATCTCTACGATGATACTTAGCAACACCTGTGTCTCACCAAGGAAAACACTCAAGGAGTAACGAAACTCTATAAAGATGGCCAATTTACCGGACAGGTAACGAATAATACATGCCACTAAGGATTATGCACTTAAGGCTAGCGGCTTCCTGGTGCTTGGACAAGAGAAAGACTCTATTGGCGGAGGTTTTGATCGTACGCAAACTCTTTATAGCCCATTGGCAAGTGTCAGCATGTGGAATAAAGTTCTGTCCGAAAGCAACATTGCCGCTCAGTACACAAATGCAGCGTACCTCATGGTTCTGTTTTTAAAAATCAATCAAAAAATCAAAAATCATAAATCTTACTCATGGCAATGTCACAGTTAAATGGCCGTGGACTGCATTGGTCAGTGATCAAAACTCTTGGAGAGCCTAAAATCATAACTCGCGTGATGTAAATACCTAATATTAGTGAATGTACCATATGCATGGCATAGTACTAAAATACATAACAAAATATGAAATGATATTTCGCTCAAACGCTGCTTTTGACGAGTTCTTTGAAAACATTTCATCTATTTATTCACCTTTTTATTCAGTAAAATGCTTGCAGTAGTCTAGCAAATTCCAGAGTAAAATTACAAGAATCTGGAAATTCTGCTATTGACATCGTAATCTTAGAACTGGGGAATATGCTATAAATAGGGGCGAGGGGGGGAGGGCTATGACATGGTTTGATGTATTGTATTAAAGGAAAGTTAAAAAATTGCTAAAAAAAATATAAAAAAAAACTCACCCAGCGCTGTCTGCAAGCAATAAAGCTAGATAAGCACAAAAAAATTAAATAAACAGACGCTCCATTATTTCCTGAAATTTTCCGTAACAGCAGAATTGGAACGAGCTGATTTCAATAACTGAAACTCTTCTGTACCATTATTTATCTCCTTAATTTACAAACAAAAAGTAGAGCGCTCTAAAACCATAGCAACTGGGAAAAAGAGAGATAGAGAAACCCAGGGGCACCAGAAAACATTTACAGAGGAAGACAAACAAGAGCAAAACAGGAAACCAAACTCCCGAAAAAGAAAAACAAAATAATAATTGATGACAAGCTATCGTGTCATTAACTGTTCAAGCAGATGTTTGCAAAGCCCATGGAAAAGCTTAATGTTGCGTGTCTGTGGCATTGCGAAATCGATTATCACCATGAAGATCACTCGTCTGTGAGCTTCAAGAATAAGATAGCAGAATTAAAACGAGCTCAACTGGAGCTCTACTGGTCCATTATTTCTCTCCTGAATTTACAAATCAAAAACTAGAGCGCTAATTGAATTAACAGCAACTAGAAAGAAAAATAAAGAAACCCAGGGGCGCTAGAAAACATTTCCAGAGGAAGACAAACAGGAGCAAATCAGGAGGCCAAACGCCTGAAAAAGAAAACAAACTAATAACTGATGACAAGATATCATGTTATTAACCGAAGCAGATGTTTGCAAAGCCCATGTAAAAGCTTAATGTTGCGAGTCTGTGGCATTACGTAATCGTGTACCAACATGAAGGTCATTTCTCTTTGAGCTACAAGAATAAGATGGCTTCTTTCTATTTATCTGCCAACTTTCTTGCTCTGGTTGTATCGGCGAGTTCTGTGAAGACTTTTAAAGGTGTTCCTTTTTGCTTTATTTTCCTGATATCTACATCATCTTTTAAAGAAAGTATAAGTCGAAACCATTTTAATTCGTCATATTCATTTCTTTATCAAAACACAGGACAAACGCCAAACGTTAAGTTTGTCTTCGCCAACTTCCGTGCTCACAAAGGCTACCATTTGAACGTTACAACTGTTGGTACAGAACTGGTCCAACGCTCCTCTGAGTGCGCGCTCAAGTGTCTGGAGAGCGATCCTTGTTTTTCCTTCAACCTTGCAGATTTGGATGATAACATTGACAATCTGCTATGTGAACTGCTTCCATCTGACCATTACACCCATTCAGACAAGTTCATCACCAACCATCTTTGGTATCACTACAGTGTTGCGGTAAAATAATTTTTCTTTTTCTACTTTATCCTATTATAACGTTTTATTATTATTGTTATTTCATCCTGATAATAACTAAAATCGGTTGCAATCGTTTGAGAAAATTTTATTTGACTGTTCAACATTAATAAATCTCTCTATGGCTTTATCTTTACTTTTTTATTCCTCGCAAGCCATTTTTAAGTCGTTTTATCGATCCGTTATCGAAGTTTGTTTAGCTGGATTTTATCAAGGGAGTAAGTAATTAATTTTATCGGTTTTAGTCTCCTTGCTCGAAGCTGCCCTGTCAAAACAATGGAACTTGTGTACCTCTGTACCGGACAAACAGTTACAAGTGTCGCTGTACGAAAGCATACACAGGAAGCCACTGCGAAAAAGGTAAAGTTCTGTTTTCTAAAACAATAATTCCAAAATTTTTTCGCGCGCGTGCTTGTCGTATCTGGTTCCCGCTGAGCCATCATCCGTCGTCATTTTACTTCACACTGACTTGTTTTTGCAAACAGAAGTTTTCCCATTTTAATTCATTTTCTCTATTCTTTTTAAACCAGTTGATAATGACTGCAGCTGTTCATCAGGACCAGAAGGAAAACAGAGATGCAAAATAGGTCAGTTACCACCACCTTGAATTAAGATAGCTTGAAACAGTTCTCCGACACACCTATACCGGAAGCGCTAGAAAAGCGACTTTCCCTTTACGAAGTCCAACGAAGTTCACACCTGTTCACAATATGTTTAAAGTTTGAAGTAATGGGGGTTTCAAGGCAACCACAATTGATATGCTAATACATGGGGAAATCCCGTTGCACAGCTTTTTGTGTCGATCTCGTAAAATCTTCCATAGACTTAAGAAGTTTTCTTTTTGAGCTAGACCTCGCTGTTGAGTGAATCTCATCACATTAAATTCAGCCGTTTAAAAATCATGACTCCGTCGAATTAACCCTTTACAATAAAAGCAAGCTCCAAATCAAGTTTTACTTAATATATCACAATAATCTTACATCTCACAAATTTTCAATGGGTTCGGAGCTATTGTGTTAAATTTAAACCATTTCCTCGTATCGACAAGAAACCACAAACTAGCCAATTAAGAGTACTTTTTTATCATTACATCTCTTGTTCACTAATTTGCATGGTTTTGTTCTGTTTTGTTTCGGAAATGGTTCTATAAAATTTGTCCTAATTTTGCTTTCTCGAAATACAGACGTGTCCATTACATCCGAATCAAGAATGACTTTTTGACTTCGAGAGCCGAGAACGAAGGCCAACTGTGTTTGTAGCACAATAAACCCACGACAGTCGTTTATGTTTTCTTTGTTTTGTCTGTCCTCTAACGATTTTTTCGACTCCACCGCCGGCAGTTTCCAATAATTGCAAACTCTGTCAGTTCGCTCGGGTAGTCAATTCGGACTCAGGATTCGCTTCATATTGACCACGGGCGCTTCCAGCGATATAACACATGATTTCATGTATTGTATTTTACTGTAGTTTTATCTCCTTCGTTGGGCGCTTAGTGCGAATTAAGTAACAGAAGTTTGTTATTATCCTACTATGGTGAAATAGAAATTATCTCGGAAGTGAAAATTCGATTTGACGGCATGGTTTGAAAAATTTTTACAATGGCTTAGAACACGTTAAAAATTCGTCAGATGAAACGTTACTGCGACAAATTAAATGATTATATTCTACATTGTTAATAATTACATTATGGCCTTAGATAGTTGATGAGGACGCAGCCCGAACCTGCTACCTTACAAAGAAAACGGGGGAATACTATAAGCTGCCTAGGTAGAGGTGCGCATCGTTCAAAATTAAACTTGACAACAAGGCGGGATTCATTCGTATTCTATGTTGTTTACAATTAAACACTTTTGGGCTATCGTCTCCGATAAGCGTGCGCCATTTGGGAAGAACACTATAATACTAATACAAATACTGGATACTTCTCAAGAGAGAAAATTGATCAAAGAAAGCGCTGTTGCTCAAATAACTGTCTAAAATTTCTGCAATTTATTTCCTCTCTTATAGAGTACCTCATGGTTTTTCCGGAGCTGCGTTCTACTGAAAATTACGCCATGAAAAATCCAGCCATAGCTTCAGATCTCAGCCAGTTGTCGCTGTGTTTTTTCATCAAACTTGTTCAAGACCAAGGGGATCAGAATGTCGTCACCTATGCTACTCAAGAAGAGGACAATGAAATGGTTCTCCAAATTTATCCAACACGAACAGATTTTTTTGTTAACAACGAGTTGTTTCGGTAATGCTGCTTATCTTTTTTTTTTTTAAGTCGGTCGGGGAATTTCTTATTCGAGCCACAATAAGCCACGATACACAAAATGCTACGATCGGCTAGACAGTTAGACAGTTAATGTCTAACAATTGGAGAGAGAGAGAGAGAAAGTTAAACATACAAGTAAACGAAAAGCCTTGGTTTCTTTCTCTTTTCTTATCAAGATTTAAATAACAAATATGTTAATCTTTGACCAAAAGAATTTTTAGACGTATTTTCCTGACCCTTTGCAAACAACTAACCACAGAGACTCTACGGGGAGCGAGGTCTCTATTTTATTAGTAATTGCATAAATAAGAGATCGGATGATTAAGTGAATAATAAACGATTGATTGACTGACTGACAGTTTACTGACTATTTTATTGACTGACTGACTGACTGACTGACTGACTGACTGACTGAGTGACTGACGGAATGAATGAATGAATGAAAGCACTGAAGGAATGGAAGCTTGAATGTATAAACGATTAAGTGATTGATAAACGGTTCATTGACTGACTGACAGTTTACTGACTGTTTTTTTTTTTAACTGACATCCATACATACATACATACATACATACATACATACATAAACTATATTTAAGTGTCTTTGTATTTAGCTTTGCAACTAATTGGGGACACTCTAACTAAATATGTATATAAAATAGTAATAATAATAAGCTATAACTACTGACTGACAAACTGGATGACTCTATCGACTAGGTTGGTGACAATGTAAAAGGAGGGTCTTGAATGATTGAATATATTTAGTATTGTTTGCTTTTTGCTTTGTTTTGTTTCAGGTTTACTTCGATAAATCTCTACGATAATACTTGGCAACACCTGTGTCTCACCTGGGAAAACACTCAAGGAGTAACGAAACTCTACAAAGATGGCCAATTTACCGGACAGCTAACGAATAATGCCACTAAGAATTATGCACTCAAGGCTGGCGGCGCTCTGGTGCTTGGACAAGAGCAAGACTCTGTCGGCGGACGCTTCAATCCTAGACAAACTCTTCATGGCCGATTGGCAAGTGTCAACATGTGGGATAAAGTTCTGCCCGAAAGCGACATTGCCGCTCAGTACACAAATTGCAGCGTACCTCATGGTTCTGTTGTTAACTGGTCTGTATTCAAAAATCTTAATCATGGCAATGTCACACTTGAAGAGCTATGAACTACATTGGTCATTGATCGAAACTCTTGCGGAGCCTAAAATCATAACTCGCGCGATGTAAATTCCTAATATTAGTGAATGTACCATATGCATGGCTTATATATACCAAAATATGAAACAATATTTTGTTGAAACGCTGCTTTTGGCCAGTCATCTGGAAAACATTTTATCTATTTATTTATTCACCCATTTTACTCATTTGTTGGAAAAATATATTAAAATAAGAAGTAAGTTTTCAGCTGACTGGTGTTTGCCATAAAGTTAAGACACTTACTTGTTTTATTGTGAGCAGCCTTAGCAACATAAGACTTTTCTTCTCTGTTCTAATTCATTCATGACTCTTGAGAATAAATTTAGAGAGCTTTTCAAGATATTTCAAGATCCCACAGAAACTTCAAACATTGAGAGGCTAACAAGACGAGCGCTAATACTTTGAATGTGCGCCTATGAAAGTCTTCTAGAATAATAATCGCATATGCCCTGTCGCATATGATATGTTGCGATTATGAGAAAAGCCTGCATGTCCTTAATAAGCCATCGTGTTCTACCGCTTTTTGCAACCTCTTAAAATACTTAGCGTGTTTCTGTACAGTTTTCTTGGAGTCCATATTACTTACCATCGAAAAACATCGCATGCCCCATAAGGGCCACAGTAGTAGTCTAGAAAATTCCAAAATAAAATTTACAGAATCTGTATATTCTGCTGTTGACATCGTAATTTTAGAACTAGGGTATGTGCTATAGACAGATGGAGGTGGGGGTGGGGGGTGGGCTATGACAAGGTTTGATCTATTAAACTGTTAGAGCGGAAGTTTAGCTATTGACTGGGCTACATTTTTAATGTTAGCAGTTATGCAGATCCCCTCACCCTCCTCCATGGTGAACCTTGCATTACATCTCTCCTGTATTATGTTTCTTGAAAACTACATCATCCAAGCCAATCAAGATGAAAAATCTTTTTATTTATGTTTTCGATGCAAATCTTCAGACTCAAGATTTTTTTAGCAATTTTCGACTGAAGATCGTAAAAGCGTGAAAACAAACCTGTAAAAGGAAAGACCAAAAATTGCTAAAAGAATTCAGAGTAAAATTAGGCTGCGGGCTTCCCAAATAACAAAACCCACCAAGCGCTGTCTTCAAGCGCTTAGTGGGTTTTCTTTTTTCTTGGTGGGTTTTCCGTCTCTTAGTACAATAAAAAAGAAACTTAAATAAACATACGCTCTATTCTCTTCTAAAACTTTCCGTGGCAGCAGAATTAAAACGAGCTGAACTGGAGCTCTTCCCTAACATTATTTATCTCCTGAATTCACACATCAAAAACTAGAGAGAGCTCTAAAATAATTAACAGCGACTAGGACCGAAAAAAAATAATAAATCCAGGGGCACTAGAAAATATCTACGAAGGAAGACAAACAGGAGCAAATCAGGAGGCCAAATCCCCGAAAAAGGAGAACAAAATAATAATTGATGGCTAGATATGCCTTTAACATAAGCAGATATCTGCAAAGCCCACATAAAAGTTTAGAGTTGCTTGTCTGTGGCTCTACAAAATCGTGTATCACCATGAAAGTCATTTCTCTTTGAACTACAAGCATAAAAGATGGCTTTTTTCCTATTTATCTGTCACTTTTCTTTCTCAGGTTGTATCGGCGAGTTGTGTGAAGACTTCAAAAGGTATCATCTCTCTTCCATTGCAGTGATACTCGCGTTTACTTTTGCTTTATTTTCCTGATATCTACAACGTGTTTTTTTTTTTGAAGTGTAAGCCAAAAACCATTTTAATTGTTCATATTCATTTCCCTACCAAATACAGGACAAACACTAACCGTTCGATTTGTCTTCACCTCTTTTCTTGCTCACAAAGGCTACTAGTTGAGCGTTACACCCATTCAGACAGGTTAATCACCAATCATCTTTGGTGTCACTGCAGTATTGTGGTGAAATTCTTTTTCTTAATATGCGTTTTTGACCATGATGACTGAACATTCGCTTCGTTCTTTTTTTCCCTTTTTATGGACCTTAACTTCCTCTTGGTCAATAAAAAAAGGGAGAGGAAGAACGAAGCCAATATTGTCAATAAAGGATTTATTATTTAGCAAACGATTTCGCTTCATTTTGAAATAATTAAGAATTAAGAATGATTTTGTTTTACCTCGAAGGTCGTGTTTGTAGCACAATAAACTCGTGAGAGTCGTTTATGTTTTCTTTGTTTTGTCTGTCCCCTGCCAATCTTTGCGAATCCACCGCCGGGTAGCCGATTCGCACTCAGGATTCGATTCATATTCTCCACAGAAGCTGCTAGCGACATAATGCATGATTTCACGTATTGTATTTTGCTGTAGTCTTATCTTCTTCGATATGCGCTAAGTACGAATTAAGTAAGATAAGTTTATTTTCCTACTGTGGCGAAATAGAAATTATCTCAGAAGTGAAAATTCAATTTGACGGCACGATTTGAAAATTTTTACAGTGGCTAAGAACACGTTGAAAATTCGTCAAATGAAACGTTCTTACGACAAATTCAATAAAATTGATTTAGAGCTCTGTATATGTATATAAAAAGGAGGGTCTTGAATGATCCAATATATTTAGTATTGTTTGCTTTTTGGGAAGGGGGCTATATCAAGGTTTGATGTATTAAACTGTTGCAGCGAAAGTTTAACTGTTGGCTGGTCTAAATGTTTGATGTTAGCTGTTATGTTGGAGCACTTTTTTCGATTGAGATTTAAGGGCTTCCCAAATAACAAAAACCCACCAAGTGCTCTCTTCAAACAATAAGGCTAGATAAGTACAATAAAAAAAAAACTTTAATAAACAGACGCTCCATTATTTTCTGAAACTTTCCGTGACAGCAGAATTAAAACGAGCTGAACTGGAGCTCTACTGGTTCATTATTTTTTCCTGAATTTACACAACAAAAACTAGAGCGCTAATTGAATTAACAGCAACTAGAAAGAAAAATAAAGAAACCCAGGGGCGCTAGAAAACATTTCCAGAGGAAGACAAACAGGAGCAAATCAGGAGGCCAAACGCTTGAAAAAGAAAACAAATCAATAACTGATGACAATATATCGTGTCGTTAAGCGAAGCAGATGTTTGCAAAGCTCATGTAAAAGCTTAATGTTGCGTATCTGTAGTATTGCGAAATCGTGTATCACCATGAAAGTCTTTTCTCTTTGAGCTACAAGAATAAGATGGCTTCTTTCTATTTATCTGTCAACTTTCTTGCTCTGGTTGTATCGGCGGGTTCTGTGAAGACTTCAAAAGGTGTGGTCTTTCTTCCTTTTTGTTTTATTTTCCTGATATCTGCATCGTCTTTTAAAGAAAGTATAAGTCGAAACCATTTTAATTCGTCATATTCATTTCTTTATCAAAACACAGGACAAACGCCAAACGTTAAGTTTGTCTTCGCCAACTTCCGTGCTCACAAAGGCTACCATTTGAACGTTACAACTGTTGGTACAGAACTGGTCCAAGACTCCTTTGAGTGCGCGTTCAAATGTCTGAAGAAGGATCCATGTTTGTCCTTCAACCTGGCAGATTTGGATGATAACATTGACAATCTGCTATGTGAACTGCTTCCATCTGACCATTACACCCATTCAGACAAGTTCATCACCAACCATCTTTGGTATCACCACAGTATTGCGGTAAAATTCTTCTTCTTTTTTTACTTTATCTTATTATCACGTTTTATTATTATCATTATTATTGTTATTAACTAAATTCGGTTGCAATCGTTAGAGCCAATTTTATTCAACTTTTCAACATTAATGTATCTCTCTATGGCTTTATCTTTACTTTTTTATTCCTCGCAAGCCATTTTTAAGTCGTTTTATCGATCCGTCATCGTAATTTGTTCAACTGGATTTTATTAAGGGAGTAAGTGATTGATTTTCTCGGTTTTAGTCTCCTTGCTCGAAGTTGCCTTGTCAAAACAATGGAACTTGTGTACCTCTGTACCGGACAAACAGTTACAAGTGTCGCTGTACGAAAGCATACACAGGAAGCCACTGCGAAAAAGGTAAAGTTCTGTTTTCTAAAATAATAATTCCAAAATTTTTTCGCGCGCGTGCTTGTCGTATCTGGTTCCCGCTGAGCCATCATCCGTCGTCATTTTACTTCACACTGACTTGTTTTTGCAAACAGACGTTTTCCCATTTTAATTGATTTTCTCTATTCTTTTTACATCAGTTGATAATGACTGCAGCTGTTCATCAGGACCAGAAGGAAAACAGAGATGCAAAATAAGTCAGTTAGTACTCCACCTTGAATTAAGATAGCTTGAAACAGTTCTCCGACACACCTATACCGGAAGCGCTAGAAAAGCGACTTTCCCTTTACGAAGTCCAACGAAGTTCACACTTGTTCACAATATGTTTAAAGTTTGAAGTAATGGGGGTTTCAAGGCAACCACAATTGATATGCTAATACATGGGGAAATCCCGTTGCACAACTTTTTGTGTCGATCTCGTAAAATCTTCCATAGACTTAAGAAGTTTTCTTTTTGAGCTAGACCTCGCTGTTGAGTGAATCTCATCACGTTAAATTCAGCCGTTTAAAAATCATGACTCCGTCGAATTAACCCTTTACAATAAAAGCAAGCTCCAAATCAAGTTTTACTTAATATATCACAATAATCTTACATCTCACAAATTTTCAATGGGATCGGAGCTATTATGTTAAATTTAAACCATTTCCTCGTATCGACAAGAAACCACAAACTAGCCAATTAAGAGTACTTTTTTATCATTACATCTCTTGTTCACTAATTTACATGGTTCTGTTCTGTTTTGTTTCGGAAATGGTTCCATAAAATTTGTCCTAATTTTGCTTTCTCGAAATACAGACGTGTCCATTACATCCGAATCAAGAATGACTTTTTGACTTCGAGAGCCGAGAACGAAGGCCAACTGTGTTTGTAGCACAATAAACCCACGACAGTCGTTTATGTTTTCTTTGTTTTGTCTGTCCTCTAACGATTTTTGCGACTCCACCGCCGGCAGTTTCCAATAATTGCAAACTCTGTCAGTTCGCTCGGGTAGTCAATTCGGACTCAGGATTCGCTTCATATTGTCCTCGGGTACTGCCAGCGATATAACACATGATTTCATGTATTGTATTTTACTGTAGTTTTATCTCCTTCGTTAGGCGCTTAGTGCGAATTAAGTAACAGAAGTTTGTTATTACCCTACTATGGTGAAATAGAAATTATCTCGGAAGTGAAAATTCGATTTGACGGCATGGTTTGAAAAATTTTTACAATGGCTTAGAACACGTTAAAAATTCGTCAGATGAAACGTTACTGCGACAAATTAAATGATTATATTCTACATTGTTAATAATTACATTATGGCCTTAGATAGTTGATGAGGACGCAGCCCGAACCTGCTACCTTACAAAGAAAACGGGGGAATACTATAAGCTGCCTAGGTAGAGGTGCGCATCGTTCAAAATTAAACTTGACAACAAGGCGGGATTCATTCGTATTCTATGTTGTTTACAATTAAACACTTTTGGGCTATCGTCTCCGATAAGCGTGCGCCATTTGGGAAGAACACTATAATACTAATACAAATACTGGATACTTCTCAAGAGAGAAAATTGATCAAAGAAAGCGCTGTTGCTCAAATAACTGTCTAAAATTTCTGCAATTTATTTCCTCTCTTATAGAGTACCTCATGGTTTTTCCGGAGCTGCGTTCTACTGAAAATTACGCCATGAAAAATCCAGCCATAGCTTCAGATCTCAGCCAGTTGTCGCTGTGTTTTTTCATCAAACTTGTTCAAGACCAAGGGGATCAGAATGTCGTCACCTATGCTACTCAAGAAGAGGACAATGAAATGGTTCTCCAAATTTATCCAACACGAACAGATTTTTTTGTTAACAACGAGTTGTTTCGGTAATGCTGCTTATCTTTTTTTTTTTTAAGTCGGTCGGGGAATTTCTTATTCGAGCCACAATAAGCCACGATACACAAAATGCTACGATCGGCTAGACAGTTAGACAGTTAATGTCTAACAATTGGAGAGAGAGAGAGAGAAAGTTAAACATACAAGTAAACGAAAAGCCTTGGTTTCTTTCTCTTTTCTTATCAAGATTTAAATAACAAATATGTTAATCTTTGACCAAAAGAATTTTTAGACGTATTTTCCTGACCCTTTGCAAACAACTAACCACAGAGACTCTACGGGGAGCGAGGTCTCTATTTTATTAGTAATTGCATAAATAAGAGATCGGATGATTAAGTGAATAATAAACGATTGATTGACTGACTGACAGTTTACTGACTATTTTATTGACTGACTGACTGACTGACTGACTGACTGACTGACTGAGTGACTGACGGAATGAATGAATGAATGAAAGCACTGAAGGAATGGAAGCTTGAATGTATAAACGATTAAGTGATTGATAAACGGTTCATTGACTGACTGACAGTTTACTGACTGTTTTTTTTTTTAACTGACATCCATACATACATACATACATACATACATACATACATAAACTATATTTAAGTGTCTTTGTATTTAGCTTTGCAACTAATTGGGGACACTCTAACTAAATATGTATATAAAATAGTAATAATAATAAGCTATAACTACTGACTGACAAACTGGATGACTCTATCGACTAGGTTGGTGACAATGTAAAAGGAGGGTCTTGAATGATTGAATATATTTAGTATTGTTTGCTTTTTGCTTTGTTTTGTTTCAGGTTTACTTCGATAAATCTCTACGATAATACTTGGCAACACCTGTGTCTCACCTGGGAAAACACTCAAGGAGTAACGAAACTCTACAAAGATGGCCAATTTACCGGACAGCTAACGAATAATGCCACTAAGAATTATGCACTCAAGGCTGGCGGCGCTCTGGTGCTTGGACAAGAGCAAGACTCTGTCGGCGGACGCTTCAATCCTAGACAAACTCTTCATGGCCGATTGGCAAGTGTCAACATGTGGGATAAAGTTCTGCCCGAAAGCGACATTGCCGCTCAGTACACAAATTGCAGCGTACCTCATGGTTCTGTTGTTAACTGGTCTGTATTCAAAAATCTTAATCATGGCAACGTCACACTTGAAGAGCCATGAACTACATTGGTCATTGATCGAAACTCTTGCGGAGCCTAAAATCATAACTCGCGCGATGTAAATTCCTAATATTAGTGAATGTACCATATGCATGGCTTATATATACCAAAATATGAAACAATATTTTGTTGAAACGCTGCTTTTGGCCAGTCATCTGGAAAACATTTTATCTATTTATTTATTCACCCATTTTACTCATTTGTTGGAAAAATATATTAAAATAAGAAGTAAGTTTTCAGCTGACTGGTGTTTGCCATAAAGTTAAGACACTTACTTGTTTTATTGTGAGCAGCCTTAGCAACATAAGACTTTTCTTCTCTGTTCTAATTCATTCATGACTCTTGAGAATAAATTTAGAGAGCTTTTCAAGATATTTCAAGATCCCACAGAAACTTCAAACATTGAGAGGCTAACAGGACGAGCGCTAATACTTTGAATGTGCGCCTATGAAAGTCTTCTAGAATAATAATCGCATATGCCCTGTCGCATATGATATGTTGCGATTATGAGAAAAGCCTGCATGTCCTTAATAAGCCACCGTGTTCTACCGCTTTTTGCAACCTCTTAAAATACTTAGCGTGTTTCTGTACAGTTTTCTTGGAGTCCATATTACTTACCATCGAAAAACATCGCATGCCCCATAAGGGCCACAGTAGTAGTCTAGAAAATTCCAAAATAAAATTTACAGAATCTGTATATTCTGCTGTTGACATCGTAATTTTAGAACTAGGGTATGTGCTATAGACGGATGGGGGTGGGGGTGGGGGGTGGGCTATGACAAGGTTTGATCTATTAAACTGTTAGAGCGGAAGTTTAGCTATTGACTATGCTACATTTTTAATGTTAGCAGTTATGCAGATCCCCTCACCCTCCTCCATGGTGAACCTTGCATTGCATCTCTCCTGTATTATGTTTCTTGAAAACTACATCATCCAAGCCAATCAAGATGAAAAATCTTTTCATTTATGTTTTCGATGCAAATCCTCAGACTCAAGATAGAGCACTTTTTTTGAATATCGTAAAAGCGTGAAAACAAACCTGTAAAAGGAAAGACCAAAAATTGCTAAAAGAATTCAGAGTAAAATTAGGCTGCGGGCTTCCCAAATAACAAAACCCACCAAGCGCTGTCTTCAAGCAATAAAGCTAGATAAATACAATAAAAAAGAAACTTAAATAAACATACGCTCTATTCTCTTCTAAAACTTTCCGTGGCAACAGAACGAGCTGAACTGGAGCTCTTCCCTAACATTATTTATCTCCTGAATTCACACATCAAAAACTAGAGAGAGCTCTAAAATAATTAACAGCGACTAGGACCGAAAAAAAATAATAAATCCAGGGGCACTAGAAAATATCTACGAAGGAAGACAAACAGGAGCAAATCAGGAGGCCAAATCCCCGAAAAAGGAGAACAAAATAATAATTGATGGCTAGATATGCCTTTAACATAAGCAGATATCTGCAAAGCCCACATAAAAGTTTAGAGTTGCTTGTCTGTGGCTCTACAAAATCGTGTATCACCATGAAAGTCATTCCTCTTTGAATTACAAGCATAAAAGATGGCTTTTTTTCTATTTATCTGTCACTTTTCTTTCTCAGGTTGTATCGGCGAGTTGTGTGAAGACTTCAAAAGGTATCATCTCTCTTCCATTGCAGTGATACTCGCGTTTCCTTTTGCTTTATTTTCCTGATATCTACAACGTGTTTTTTTTTTAAAGTGTAAGCCAAAAACCATTTTAATTGATCATATTCATTTCCCTATCAAATACAGGACAAACACTAACCGTTCGATTTGTCTTCACCTCTTTTCTTGCTCACAAAGGCTACTAGTTGAACGTTACACCCATTCAGACAGGTTAATCACCAATCATCTATGGTGTCACTGCAGTATAGTGGTAAAATTCTTTTTCTTAATATGCGTTTTTGACCATGATGACTGAACATTCGCTTCGTTCTTTTTTCCCTTTTTATGGACCTTAACTTCCTCTCGGTCACTAAAAAAAGGGAGAGGAAGAACGAAGCCAATATCCGGCCATCTTGATCGAACAAGCTTTGTCAATAAAGGATTTATTATTTAGCAAACGATTTCGCTTTATTTTGAAATAATTAAGAATTAAGAATGACTTTGTTTTACCTCGAAGGTCGTGTTTGTAGCCCAATAAACTCGTGAGAGTCGTTTATGTTTTCTTCTTCAGTTTAATACATCAAACCTTCGCTATATCAAGGTTTGATGTATTAAACTGTTGCAGCGAAAGTTTAACTGTTGGCTGGTCTAAATGTTTGATGTTAGCTGTCATGTTGGAGCACTTTTTTCGATTGAGATTTAAGGGCTTCCCAAATAACAAAAACCCACCAAGTGCTCTCTTCAAACAATAAGGCTAGATAAGTACAATAAAAAAAAAAAACTTTAATAAACAGACGCTCCATTATTTTCTGAAACTTTCCGTGACAGCAGAATTAAAACGAGCTGAACTGGAGCTCTACTGGTTCATTATTTTTTCCTGAATTTACACAACAAAAACTAGAGCGCTAATTGAATTAACAGCAACTAGAAAGAAAAACAAAGAAACCCAGAGGCGCTAGAAAACATTTCCAGAGGAAGACAAACAGGAGCAAATCAGGAGGCCAAACGCTTGAAAAAGAAAACAAATCAATAACTGATGACAAGATATCGTGTCATTAACCGAAGCAGATGTTTGCAAAGCTCATGTAAAAGCTTAATGTTGCGTATCTGTGGCATTAAGAAATCGTGTACCACCATGAAAATCTTTTCTCTTTGAACTACAAGAATAAGATGGCTTCTTTCTATTTATCTGTCAACATTCTTGCTCTGGTTGTATCGGCGAGTTCTGTGAAGACTTCAAAAGGTGTTCTCTTTCTTCCTTTTTGCTTTATTTTCCTGATATCTGCATCGTCTTTTTAAGAAAGAGTAAGGCAAACCATTTTAATTCGTCATATTCATTTATTTATCAAAACACAGGACAAACACCAAACGTCGGGTTTGTCTTCACCAATTTCCTTGCTCACAAAGGCTACCATTTGAACGTTACAACTGTTGGTACAGAACTGGTCCAAGACTCCTTTGAGTGCGCGTTCAAGTGTCTGGAGAAGGATCCTTGTTTGTCCTTCAACCTGGCAGATTTGGATGATAACACTGACAATCTGCTATGTGAACTGCTTCCATCTGACCATTACACCCATTCAGACATGATCATCACCAACCATCTTTGGTATCACCACAGTATTGCGGTAAAATTCTTCTTCTTTTTCTACTTTATCTTATTATCACGTTTTATTATTATCATTATTATTATTATTAACTAAATTCGGTTGCAGTCGTTCGAGCGAATTTTATTCAACTTTTTAACATTAATGTATCTCTCTATGGCTTTATCTTTACTTTTTTATTCCTCGCAAGCCATTTTTAAGTCGTTTTATCGATCCGTCATTGTAATTTGTTTAACTGGATCTTATTAAGGGAGTAAGTGATTGATTTTCTCGGTTTTAGTCTCTTTGCTCGAAGTTGCCTTGTCAAAACAATGGAACTTGTGTACCCCTGTACCGGACAAACAGCTACAAGTGTCGCTGTACGAAAGCATACACAGGAAGCCACTGCGAAAAAGGTAAAGTTCTGTTTTCTAAAATAATAATTCCAAATGTTTTTCGTGCGCGTGCTTGTCGTATCTGATTCCTACTGAGATATCATTCGTCGTCATTTTACTTCACACTGACTTGTTTTTGCAAGCAGAAATTTTCCCATTTTAATTGATTTTCTCTATTCTTTTTACATCAGTTGATAATGACTGCAGCTGTTCATCAGGACCAGAAGGAAAACAGAGATGCAAAATAGGTCAGTTAGTACTCCACCTTGAATTAAGATAGCTTGAAACAGTTTTCCAACACACCTATACCGGAAGCGCTAACAAAGCGACTTTCCCTTTACGAAGTCCAACGAAATTCACACTTGTTCACAATATGTTAAGAGTTTAAAGCAATGGGCGTTTCAAGGCAACCACAATTGATATGGTTATACATGGGGAAATCCCGTCTCACAGTTTTTTGTGTTGATCTCGTAAAATCTTCCATAGACTTTTTTCTCGACTTAAGAAGCTTGTTTTTTGAGCTGGACCTCGTTGTTGAGTAAATCTCATCACATTAAATTCAGCCGTTTAAAAATCATGACTCCGTTGAATTAACGCTTTACAGTAAAAGCAAGCTCCAAATCAAGTTTTACTTAATATATCACAATAATCTTACATCTGACAAATTTTCAAAGGGTTCGGAGCTATTGTGTTAAATTTAAACCAGTTACTCGTATCGACAAGAAACCACAAACTAGCCAATTAAGAGTACTTTTTCATCATTACATCACTCGTTCACTAATTTACACAGTTTTGTTCTGTTTTGTTTCGGAAATGGTTCTATAAAATTTGTCCCAATTTTGCTTTCTTGAAATGCAGAAGTGTACATTACGTCAGAATCAAGAATGACTTTTTGACATCGAGAGCCGAGAAAGAAAGCCGACTGTGTTTGTAGCACAATAAACCCACGAGGGTCGCAAAAGTTTTCTTCGTTTTGTCTGTCCTCTGCCGCCGATTTTTGCGACTCCACTGCCGGCATTTTCGGTTTGTCCGCTCGGGTAGCCGATTCGAACTCAGGATTCGCTTCATATTGTTCACGAACGCTGCTAGCGATGTAACGCATGATTTCATGCATTGTATTTTACTGTTGCGCGCCTAGTGCGAATTAATAGAAGGAACAGTTTGTTATTATCCTGCTATGGCAAAATAGCTATTATCTTGGAGGTGAAAATTCAGTTTGACGGCATGGTTTCAAAAAGTTTTACAATAGCTAAGAACCCGTTGAAAATTCGTCAAATGAAAGGTTATTGCGAAAAATTCCATAAACTTGATTTAAAGCTCGGTATATGAATAATTTCGCCTAGAATCTGAGAAATTAAGAGTAATTTTGAAAGAGCTTGATTTAATCTGTTGATATTTTTTAAAAAGGAAAGGATATGGCCCAAAAAGCATTTTCCTGAGGTTAAGGAAAAAATCTATCGAAGAATCTACGAGATCAACTAAAAACCTCTCGAAAGGTATTTCCCCATAACATACGCATAACAATAGTGACTGCCATGACACCCGGCCGCTACTTCAAACTTTAAACCGTTGGCAAACACATGTGTAAAATTCGTTCGACTGCGAAGAGGGAAATTATTTTTTTGAGCGCTATTAATGGAATCGGTAGGTGTCTAGGAAAACCGTAGACCTTCCACTCGGATGAAACTGAATTTGCCTATGCTGACAGAGCCAGCACAGCGGTCATAAGCCGTGCATGCGCAGGCTTAAGGGATCAGTTTTTGCCGGGTGCGTGCCAATTTCCCACGCAATGGCCAAAAGTACGGAGGCCGGTAAGAAAAAAACAGTGTCACAAAACCTACAACACAAACACAAAACTCTTCAATACAAACACAAACTTAAAACAGAATCACAAAATCCGCAACACTAACACAAAACTCTGCAATACAAACACAAACTTTAAACAGAATCACAAAATCCGCAACACTAACACAAAACTCTGCCACACAAACACAAACTTAAGTTTGTGTTAGTGTTGCGGATTCTGTGATTCTGTTTTAAGTTTGTGTTTGTGTTGTAGGTTTTGTTACTCTGTTTTGTTCTTACCGGCCACTGTACAAAAGGTATACATAACAAATAATCGCTGATACGCAAAATATGCGAAAAAGCTTAGTGAAACTGTTATAGAAATCTGTAGAAAGATACAACAGTAGGGAAGAGGGAAACTCAAGACTTTTTCGAACATGATACTTATTTAATCATAAGAAAGGGAGGAAATTTCTAAAGAGACTGTGGTGCTGCGTCTCTGGGAGAGTAAAACAACAAAATTTGGTATTATCAACTGAGTTGATAACGTAAACTGGCCGACCAAAAAGACTTTTAAAACTGATGTTTGGAGCGTTGGCCCTTCGTCAGAAGGAAGGGCTAAACTCTTAACAGTCGCCAATTTCCCTTATCAACTCAGTTGATAATACCAAATTACCTTACTTAATCATGTGTTTCCTGTTAATTCACTGTTATGATTTGACGTTATACACCTAAACTTACAATTCTGTGCGGCGATTTAAAGCTTCTGCCAGACAAATTGGTTCTGACAACCTGAAAGCGCGCTACCCAAGGAATACGCCCGCGCGCACACACTCAAACGCAAACACAAAAGAGGTGAATAGGCTAAGATACGCGTCTGACATTCTAGTGAGTGATAACTTCGTGTTTTGCCCTCTTTACTCTACGCAATGACCACGACATCTATAAGACGATTCTTAATATTCTACTTTGTTAATAATTACATCATGGCCTTAGATATTTGATAAGGATGCACTATTCTTAGAATTAAATTCTCTAACACTCGTTGTTGGTTTGGTTGATTCTTCTTTAATCTATTTTCTTCTCAAGTTGTCACAACGGGGACTAACTCCTATCTTATTAGAAAAGCGAGGGTCACCGTTTATAAAGTGACACTACTAAGCTGTCAATCTTCTTGTATCGTCATCGTTCCATCTCAGTCAGCGAATCACGTTAGATTACGTATGACAGTTTCTGCTTACTAGGTATGCGCCTTCGAGTTATTTGCGCAGTTACAAAATCATCTTCTACTTTAAATTTCTTATTCTTACAGTTGAGATCGGCCAGAACAGAAACGAGATTGGTAATATAAAAATCATAAATATCCTATTAACGGAATACTATTCACATCTAAAGGGGTATCTTAAGAGAAAATTGCCTTAGAAGACCGTTACATAACAACATCATGATTACGAAAGTTGGAGAAGAAGGGGCGTTCACAAGTACCGCCCCCACGTTGCTACGTGCTATTCATAATAACTTTCTAATTGCAAAACGTGAAGGTATCACACATTTACACCTTTAAGAACGAGAGGTGTCGAACGTGACCTTTTACCAGAGAGATTCACTCTTCCTGGACTAACAAATTAATATAATTAATAACATAGCTTTCCCAAGACACTATCACGAGTTCTAATTACCGTAGAAACTGAGCAACTGTTTCCATGTCAACTTCATTATCATAACGAGGAAAACGTGATTAAACTCTACCTTTAAGATAAGGCTTCCAAAAGAAATAAGAAGTAATCAACCTACCTATTTATAATCCCCTGCAGGAATGGTTTAAAGTAATATAATATTTCCATTCCTTTTCCCGACACCAATATAAGTAAACCCTTACGATATTTCAGATTAAATATAGTCCCATTTTTATCGTTTAACACTATGAACCTACTCCACTGAAGATGGAAAATTAATTAAAGAGAGGGCAATTGCTCAAACAACTGTCTAAAATTTCTGAAATTTATTTCCTCTCTTATAGAGTACCTTATGGTGTTTCCGGAGCTTCGTTCTACCGAAAGTTACGCCATGAAGAATCCAGCCATAGCTTCAGATCTCGGCCAGTTTTCGCTGTGTTTTTTCATCAAACTTGTTCAAGACCAAGGGGATCACATGGTCGTCACTTATGCCCGTGAACAACACAGTGACGTGGGTGTCGAAATTTATCCAACAGAAGCAAATGTTTTTGTTGGCAACAAGTTGTTCCGGTAAGGCTGCATATAATTTTTAAAAGTCGGTCGGGGAATTTCTTATTTGAGCCACGATAAGTCATGATACACGAAATGTTACGGTCGGTTTCTTCCTCCTAGACAATTTATGTCTATCAATTTGAGGGAGAGAGAAAGTTAAACATACAAATAAACGAAAAGTTTCTTTCTCTGTGCTTATCATGATTTAAATACAAAATATGTTAATCTTTTAAACCAAAACAAATCTAGGCGTATTTTCCTTACGCTTTCCAAATAACTATTCGGGAACTTCATTTAAAATGTGATTTAGATCATCACGCTCAATTGGGCACAAAAGTCTTTCAGATGGCGAGGACTCGCTTATGTAGCAGGGATGAAATTAGCTCATTAAAAATTTTATAAGTAGAGAAAGACCTTTTTCGCCATGGCACGAACGTGGGACAAAGAAAAAAATTCTGAGTTCCCATGAGGAATCAAACCACAAGCAGACCTTCGCATTCCGCGCTCCGATGCTCTACACTGTGCCACAGTGACTCTACGGTGAGTGCGTTCTCTATTTTATAAGTAATTGCACGAATAAGAGATTGATTGACTGACTGACAGTTTATTGACTGGTTTACTGACTGACTACAGACTGACAGACAGAATGACTTTCTTGACTGACCTAGTGACAAAGAAAAAGGAGGGTCTTGAATGATCCAATATATTTAGTAATGTTTGCTTTTTGTATTATTTTGTTTCAGGTTTACCTCGACAGATCTCTACGATGATACCTGGCAACACCTGTGTCTCACCTGGGAAAACACTCAAGGATTGACGAAACTCTATAAAGATGGTCAATTTACAGAACAGATAACGAATGATGCCACTAAGAATTATGTACTAAAGGCTGGTGGCTTCCTGGTGCTTGGACAAGAGCAAGACTCTTTTGGCGGAGGTTTTGATGTTAAACAAACTCTTCATGGCCAATTGGCAAGTGTCAACATGTGGGATAAAGTTCTTTCCGAAAGCGACATTGCCGCTCAGTACACAAATTGCAGCGTACCTCGTGGTTCTGTTCTTAACTGGTCTGTATTCAAAAATCTTACTCATGGCAATGTCACAGTTGAGGAGCCGTGAACTAAATTGTTTAGTGATCAAACACTCAAGACTCATAACTCACGTAAAATTCCTTATGTTAGTGTATTTACTATAGGCATGACTGAATCACGTGGTATAAGTACGAGATAGATAACGATACTGAACTAAATTGTTTAGTGATCAAACACTCTAGACTCGTAACTCAATTCATGTAAAATTCCTAAAGGTTAGTTGTTAGTGTATTTACTATAGGCATGACTGAATCACGTGGTATAAGTGCAATATAGATAACGAAAGTTAAAAGAACATGGTGGAACTTAAGCAAAGAAAACTCAATGAACAGAGATTTATGTTCCTGATTCAGGCCTAGATCTAGAATATGTGATCTTCACTAAAATTATTTGGTTCTGTTGTTAACTGGTCTGCATTCAAAAGTCTTGCTCATGGCAATGTCACAGTTGAATAGCCATAAACTGCATTGGTCGGTGATCAAAACTCTTGCAGAGCTTAAAATTATAACTGGCATGATGTAAATTCCTAATATTAGTGAATGTACCATATGCATGGCATAGTCCTAAAATAGACACCAAAATATGAAATGATATTTCGAAACGCTGAAACGCTGCTTTTGGCCAGTTATTTGGAAAACATTTCATTTGTTTATTGACCTATTTACTCAGTTGTTTGATTAAATATGTTAAAATAAGATGTAAGTTTTTAAGTGACCGGTGTTTGCCATAAAGTTAAGACAGTTACTTGTTTTATTGTAAGCAGCCTTAACAACATAAAACTTTTCTTCTCTGTTCTAATTCATAACACTTTAGAAGAAATTTAGAGGGCCTTTAAAGATATTTCAAGATCCCAAAGAAATTTCAAACATTGAGAGGCTGACAGGACGAGCGCTAATACTTTGAATGTGTGCCTATGAAAGTCTTTTAGATAGATCATCGCATATGCCCTGTCGCATATGATAAGTTGATGAGAAAAGCCCGCATGTCCTTATTAAGCCACCGTGCTCTACCGCTTTTTGCAACTTCTTAAAAAATAACACTTGCACATAACACATAACAGTTGCCATCGAAAAACATCGCATGTCCTTTAAGGCCCCCGTAGAAGAAAGATACAAGTAGGTTCTATAAGAATCTGATGTATGCTTGCAGTTGAAGAGCCGTGAACTAAATTGTTTAGTGATCAAACACTCAAGACTCATAACTCACGTAAAATTCCTTATGTTAGTGTATTAACTATAGGCATGACTGAATCACGTGGTATAAGTACGAGATAGATAACGATACTTAAACTGAGAGCACGATAAAATTGAGCTAAGAAAACTCAAGGGACAGAGATGTATGTTCCTAATCCAGGCCTAGATCTAGAATATGTGATCTCCAATAAAAGTATTTATATTTAGTCCATCGCACGAACAGGTCGGTATGGGGGCTGACATCGATCGTATGCACAGAGATAGGAAAGGAACTGGTATTTTACACGAGGTACTATTTAAGTGTTTTACTTTCCAATTTTGAAGCCACTGTTGTTTACAGCGTAAGTGGAACGTTCTGGGACAGTTTCAATTTAGACAGTTTGAAATATTGAAAACACGGAAAAGGATAAACGGTAACAGCTTTTCTTTTTCAAACAACTCTTATTCACTGCTTGTATTATTTAAAGCATTAAAACATCTGTAAACGTTTATGAATTTCTTTCCGCTCTTTTTTTTAATTTAATTCACGAGCGCTTCTTTATGCAGATAATGAAAGAGAAAGGAAAAGGGGTATAAGGATAAAACTCGACAAAGAATCAAGACAAGAAAAGAGAAGGATTACTATGCAACTTACAGTCAAACCTGTATTAAGCAGCTACGCACGGGGAATGGTGGGGTGACCGTTAAATAAAGGAAGAAAGAAACTGGCACACAATGCGCAGCTGAGTGTGTCACTGATTTTCTTAACAAATTTTAATGTGCTTCATGATCAGTTACTAAACAGAGCCACGGCAACATAGAGTCCATTTATTTTCTACAGTAAAGACGTAAAACATCATTAAAAGTAACGTCATCTATATACTTCTGTCTCCAATAGACCTTAAGAACTAATCAAAACTCGTGCATACAATTCAGCTTATCATGTAAATCTCCACATCCGCACAGCCGTGCTTCCATAATATGACACGTGCAATTACATTTTGAGGCAAAGTCTCATTACTCTTCAGCCGCGCGTTCATCTCGCTAAACTTTCCCACAGCTAATTGAAGGTGGAAGCGAGAAATTGTTACCAGCACACCTATGTCTTCTTCTGCCGGTATTACTGTCAGTCAAAATGACAGTGTAGTGGTCGCTCAATAATAATGAATCTTGTTTGAAGCACAATTGCTCATTTATTCCGCTTGTAAATTTTCTTCACAAATTCTAGAAATAATCCTTCAGGCAGGTTGCCAGATTTCTGCGATATAAGTTCTAAAATGTTCTTGTAACTTTCCTTTTCGTAGTCCTTAAATACCTGCTTCAAGTTGAGCTCATGGTATAATTTTTTCACCTTGGATGAATCTTTTTTACTTTTATCCTCCTGAAAAAAAGTAATCAAAATACATTCCAGTTTCTCAATATGAATGCTTGTCGTGTTCAACAAAAATCTCTGGAGAGAAGATAGATTTTTATTCTAATTGGAATAATGTACATGAAACATTTACACTGATTGGCTGAAAACGAGTCCATTTTTCAAATAACACGGGTGCAAAGTTGTAACATGAGTGCAAATTACAAATAGCGCGCGCGCTGTCAAAATTTCGTCTGTTTTGACTTTTTGTGATACTTTTTTCAAGTAATTTATTAATAAGAAATAAAATCATTTCTCGTGCAATTTGATGTAAATAGGCACAATTTTTTTGTCTTTGAAAAATTCAATGGTGCTTTTCACCAACGACTGAAATTGCACTCCAAATCATCTTATTACCAATACTAATAAATCTTAGCTTATCCTGCAAGTCATTACATGAGCTGAAAATTAATAAAATTTCAACCTCCTTGGATGATTAATTCTCCTCAAAAAGTGACCAAAATAGAACAGGTTTACCGGTAAATGCCTGTTTCTTATTTCGAGTGTCAAACGTGTAGAATAAAAATATCTTGGAAGGAAGGCAGGGAATACGGGTGGGGTTTTAATAAATTTAAGCTCATCCTGCCAGTTATAACATAATATGAAGATTTAAAAAATTAGAAGACGACCTGCACAACTTCTCGGATAACCTGTTAAAAACCGGTTGTTCTCGGAACACCGGTCAAAATATATTTTCAAAGCTTTCTCTTAAAACAATAGCTTAAAAAAATCGATTTAAAAACTGACCTCGTAGCTCAACTATCCAACATATCATCTCGAAACTTCCTCATTCAGTGCATGGCTTCATAGGGTGCCATGTTACGTTATTTTTCTCATGAATTTCCATGTCAAAAAAAAAAAAAACACTCTTAAATAATAGACCTAGAAAGAAAAATAAAGAAACCTAGGGACGCGAGAAAACATTTACAGAGGACGACAAACAGGAGCAAATCAGGAGGCAAAAGGCCTAAAAAAGGAAACCAAATTAATAATTGATAACAAGATATCGTGTTTATGTTTACAAAGCCCATGTAAAAGCTTAATGTTGCATGTCTGTGGCATTGCGAAATCGCGTACCGCCATGAAAATCATTTCTCTTTAAGCTACGAGAATAAGATGGCTTTTTTCCATTTATCTGCCTGTCTTCTTGCTCTTGTTGTATTGGCGAGCTCTGTGAAGACTTCAAAAGGTATCATCTTTCTTTCGTTGCAGTGATACTCGCGTTCCTTTCTGCTTTATTTCCTGATATCTACATCATGTTTTAAAGAAAATATATGCCAAAAAAATTTTAATTGGTCATCTTCACTTCTTTATCAAACACAGGAAATACGCCAGACGTTGGGTTTGTCTTTACCAATTTTCTTGCTCACAAAGGTTACTATTTGAACATCACAACTGTTGGTACAGAACTGGTCCAAGACTCCTTTGAGTGCGCGTTCAAGTGTCTCCAGAAGGATCCATGTTTGTCCTTCAACCTGGCAGATTTGGATGATAACATTGACAATCTGCTATGTGAACTGCTTCCATTTGACCATTACACCCATTCAGACAAGTTCATCACCAACCAGCTTTGGTATCACTACAGTATTGTGGTAGAATTCTTCTTCTTTTCCTACTTTATCTTTATCATCATTTTTTTATTATTATTATTATTTTATCCTGATAATAACTAAAATCGGTTGCAATCGTTTGAGCAAATCTTATTCAACTTTTCAACGTTAATATATCTCTTTATGACTTTATCTCCTTTTTTTCATTCCTTGCAAGCCATTTTTAGGTCGTATATCGATCCGTCATCGAAGTTTGTTTAACTGGTTTTTATAAAGGAAGTATTGATTTTCTCGGTTTTTAGTCTCCTTGCTCGAAGTTGCCCTGTCAAAATGATGGTACTTGTGTACCTCTGTACCGGACAAACAGCTATAAGTGTCGCTGTGCGAAAGCATACACAGGAAGCCACTGCGAAAAAGGTAAAGTTTTGGTTTCTAGAATAATGTTCTCAAAAATATTTCGTGCGCATGCTTGTTGTATCTGATTCCTACTGAGCCATCATTCATTGTCATCTGACTTCACACTGACTTATTTTTGCAAACATAATTTTTTCTCCATTATTATTCATTTTCTCTGTTCTTTTTATATCAGTTGACAATGACTGCAGCTGTTCATCAGGACCAGAAGGAAAACAGAGATGCAAAATAGGTCAGTTAATATTGCACCTTCGAGTTAAGATAGCTTGAAGCAGCTTTCCGAGACACCTATACCGAATATATATTAAAAGCCCTACAAGAGCGACTTCCCCTTCACGAAGTCCAACGAAATTCGCGCACACGCACACACACACCCAAACACAAAAGAGGTGAATGAGCTAAGAGACGCGTCCGACATTCTATTCACTAGTAACTTCGTGTTTTGACTTCTTCACCCTATGCAATAACCATGACATCTATGCGACGATCTTCATATTTCACATTGTTAATAATTAATTACATTATGGCCTTAGATAGTTGATGAGAGCGTAGCCAGAACCAGCTACCTTGCAAAGAAAGGGGGGGGGGGGGTGGCAAGTTACAAGTTACCTGGATAGAACTGTGGGTCGTTCAAAAATTGGCAACAAGACGGGATTGAGTCTTATTCTATGTTGCTTACATCTATACGACGATCTTCATATTCTACTTTGTTAATAATTACATTATGACCTTAGACATTTGATAAGGATACAGCCCGAACCAGCTTCCTTACGAAGAAAGCAGGGGCAGACTATGAGTCACCTAGATAGGACTGCGGGTCGTTCAAAACTTGGCAACAAGACGGGATGGGTTCTATTTTTCTTTCAATTGAACACTGTGCGGTATTTTTGAAGAACGCTAGAACATTTATACAAATAGTGCATACTTCTAAATAAGAAAATTCTATGAAGAAAGCGCAGTTGCTCAAACTAAAAATTTATTTCCTCTGTTGTAGAGTACCTTATGGTGTTTCCGGAGCTGCGTTCTACAGAAAATTACGCCATGAAGAATCCAGCCATAACTTCAGATCTCAGCCAGTTGTCGTTGTGTTTTTTTATCAAACTTGTTCAAGACCAAGGGAAGCAGATGGTCGTCAGCTATGCCAGTGAAGATAGCAATGACATGGTTGTCGAGATTTTGCCAACACGAACACAATTTTGTGTCGGCAACTAGTGGTTCCGGTAATTCTGCCTATATTTTTTAGAAGTCAGTTGAATAATTTCTTATTCGAATCACAATAAGTTATTATACAGAAAATGGTACGATCGACTTCTTCCTAACGCTTGGAGAGAGAAAGTTACAAGCAAACGGAAAGCGTTAAACTTCTTTCTCTTTTCTTGCCATGACTTAAATACCAAATATGTTAATCTTTGACCAAAACAAATCTAGACGCATTTCCTTGCGCTCTCCAAATAACTATTCGGGTCCTTTTTTTTTTGTAATGTGATTTAGATCACTATGCTCAATGGGGCTCAAGAGTCGTCTTTCAAGTGACGAGGACTCGCTTTTTCACGGTTCTACCCATAAAAGGATGGGGTTTCTTGACCGACTCGGCTTTCAAAATAGTAGCTCAGATGATACTTTGATTTAAACATCTTATAAGAGAGAAAGATCCTTTTCGTCTTGTCACGAGCGTGGGACAAAGAAAAAATTCTGAGTTCCCATGAGGAATCGAGCCTCAGACCTTCGGATTCCGCGCTCTGAGCCACAGAGACTCTACTGTGAGTAAGGTCTCTATTTTATGAGTAATTGCATGAATAAGAGATTGACTGAATGAATGAAAACAATGAGCAAATCGAAGCTTGAATGTATGAACGATTAAGTCATTGATAAACGATTGATTGACTGACTGACTGACAGGCTACTTACATATTACTATAAACTGACTGACTACGGATTCACAGACTGAATAACTCTCTTGACTGACTTGGCGACAATGAGAAAGGAGGGTCTTGAATGATCAAATATATTTAGTATTATTTGCTTTTTGTTTTGTCCTGTTTTTTTTTGTTTTTGTTTTTTTGTTCGTTTGTTTTGTTTATTGTTTTGTTTTGTTTTGTTTTTTCAGTTTTATCTCGACAAATCTCTACGATGATACCTGGCAACACCTGTGTCTCACCTGGGAAAACACTCAAGGGGTAGCAAAACTCTATAAAGATGGTCAATTTACAGAACAGGTAACGAATATTGCTTCCAAGAATTACACTCTTAAGGCTGGCGGCTTCCTGGTGCTTGGACAAGAGCAAGACTCTATTGGCGGAGGCTTTGATCGTAACCAAACTCTTCATGGCCGATTGGCAAGTGTCAACATGTGGGATAAAGTTCTGTCCGAAAGCGACATTGCCGCTCAGTACACAAATTGCAGCGTACCTTATGGTTCTGTTATTAACTGGTTTGTATTCAAAAATGTTACTCGTGGCAATGTTGCAGTTGAAGAGCCGTGAACTACATTAGTCAGTGATCAAAACTCTCGCACAGCCTAAAATCATAACTCGCGTGCTGTAAATTCCTAACATTAGTGAATGTACCGTATGCATGGCATAGTACTAAAATAGGTACCAAAACTGTTAGTAAGCCAGTTATTTAGAAAATATTTCATTCCTTTATTTATTCACCTATTTACCTAGTTTTTTTATAAAATGACCGGTGATTGCCAAAAAGTTGACACAGCTCATGGCAATGTTGCAGTTGAAGAGCCGTGAACTACATTGGTCAGTAATCAACTCTTACAAAGCCTAAAATCATAACTCGTGTGATGTAAATTCCTAATATTAGTGAGTGCACCATACGCACGGCATAGCACTAAAACAGATACCAAAATATGAAAAGATATTTCGTTGAAACGTTCCTTTTGGCCAGTTATTTGGAAAACATGTCATTTATTTATTCACTTATTTACTCAGTTGTTTGATAAAATATATTAAAATAAGAGGTAAGTTTATAGGTTGACTGGTGTTTGCCATAAAGTTAAGACAGTTACTTGTTTTATCGCAAGTAGACTTGACAACATAAACCTTTTCCTCTTTTCTAATTTATTCATAACACTTGAGAGGAGATTTAGAGGGCATTTCAAGATCTTTCAAGATCCCAAGGAAATTTCAAACATTGAGAGGCTGACAGGATGAGCGCTAATACTTTGAATGTGTGCCTATGAAAGTCTTCTAGAATGATAATCGCATATGCCCTGTTGCATATGATAAGTTAATAAGAAAAGCCCGCATGTCCCTATTAAGCCACCGTGCTCTACCGCTTTTTGCAACTTCTTAAAAAATACTTGGAGTGGTTCTGTACATTTTTCTTAGAGACCATAGGACTTGCCATCGAAAAACATCGCATGTCCTTTAAGGGCCCCGTAGAAGAAAGTTATAAGTAGGTTCTATAAGAATCTGACGTATGCTTGCAGGGTCTAGAAAATTCCAGAGTAAGATTTGCAGAATCTGGAAACTTTGCTGTTGACATCATAATTTTAGAACTAGGGTGTGTGCTTTAAATGGAGTGGGGAGGAGGGCTTTGACAAGGTTTGATGTATTACACTGTTACAGCGAAAGTTTAACTGTTGGCTGGCCTAAATGTTTGATGTTAGCTGTTATGTTGGAGCACTTTTCGATTGAGCATTGTAAAGCTTTTATAAGGAAAGACCAAAAGTGCCAAAAGAATTCAGAGTAAAATCAGGCTAAGGGCTTCCGAAATAACAAATTGCAGCGTACCTAATGGTTCTGTTCTTAACTGATCTGTATTCAAAAATCTTACTCTTGGCAATGTCACAGTTGAAGAACCGTGAACTAAATTGTTTAGTGATCAAACACTCAAGACTCATAACTCACGTAAAATTCCTTATGTTAGTGTATTAACTATAGGCATGACTGAATCACGTGGTATAAGTACGAGATAGATAACGATACTTAAACTGAGAGCACGATAAAATTGAGCTAAGAAAACTCGAGGGACAGAGATGTATGTTCCTAACCCAGGCCTAGATCTAGAATATGCGATCTCCACTAAAAGTATTTATAGTTAGTCCATCTCACGAACAGGTCGGTATGGGGGCTAACATCGATCGTATGCACATAGATAGGAAAGGAACTGGTATTTTACACGAAGTATTATTTAAGTGTCTGACTTTCCAATTTTGAAGCCACTGTTGTTTACGGCGTTCTGGGACAGTTTCAATTTGGACAGTTTGAAATATTGAAAACACGGAAAAGGATAAACGGTAACAGCTTTTCTTTTTCAAACAACTCTTGTTCACTGCTTGTATTATTTAAAGCATTAAAACATCTGTAAACGTTTATGAATTTCTTTCCGCTCTTTTTTTAAATTTAATTCACGGGCGCTTCTTTATGCAGATAATGAAAGAGGATAAAACTCGACAAAGAATCAAGACAAGAAAAGAGAAGGATTACTATGCAACTTACAGTCAAACCTGTATTAAGCAGCTACGCACGGGGAATGGTGGGGTGACCGCTAAATAAAGGAAGAAAGAAACTGGCACACAATGCGCAGCTGAGTGTGTCACTGATTTTCTTAACAAATTTTAATGTGCTTCGTGATCAGTTACTAAACAGAGCCACGGCAACATAGAGTCCATTTATTTTCTACAGTAAAGACGTAAAACATCATTAAAAGTAACGTCATCTATACTTCTGTCTCCAATAGACCTTAAGAACTAATCAAAACTCGTGTATACAATTCAGCTTATCATGTAAATCTCCACGTCCGCACAGCCGTGCTTCCATAATATGACACGTGCAATTGCATTTTGAGGCAAAGTCTCATTACTCTTCAGCCGCGCGTTCATCTCGCTAAACTTTCCCACAGCTAATTGAAGGTGGAAGCGAGAAATTGTTACCAGCACACCTATGTCTTCTTCTGCCGGTATTACTGTCAGTCAAAATGACAGTGTAGTGGTCGCTCAATAATAATGAACCTTGTTTGGAGCACAATTGCTCATTTATTCCGCTTGTAAATTTTCTTCACAAATTCTAGAAATAATCCTTCAGGCAGGTTGCCAGATTTCTGCGATATAAGTTCTACAATGTTCTTGTAACTTTCCTCTTCGTATTCCTTAAATACCTGCTTCAAGTTGAGCTCATGGTATAATTTTTTCACCTTGGATGAATCTTTTTTACTTTTATCCTCCTGGAAAAAAGTAAACAAAATACAACAGAGTTATATTCCAGTTTCTCATCACGAGTGCTTGTCGTGTACAATAAAAATCTAGAGAGAAGATAGACTTTTGTTCTAATTGTAATACTTCACATAAAAATTCACACTCTTCTGATTGGCTGAAAACGAGTGCATTTTTCAAATAACACGGGTGCAAAGTTGTAACACAAGTGCAATTTACAAATAGCGCGTGCGCTGTCAAAATTTCGTCTGTTTTGACTTTCCGTGATACTTTTTTTCAAGTAATTTATTAATAAGAAATAGAATCATTTCGCGAGCAATTTGATGTAAATAGGCACAATTTTGTTGTCTTTGAAAAATTTAATCGTGCTAATCAACAACAATTGAAATTACACTCGAAATCATGTTATTACCGATACTAATAAATCTTAGCTTATCCTGCAAGTCATTACATGAGCTGAAAATTAATTAAATCTCAACCTTCTCGGATGACGCAGAATTCGTTCCACTGTAATTCTCCTCGAAAAAAAAGTGACCGAAATAGAACAGGTTTACCGGTAAATGCCTGTTTCTTATTTCGAGTGTCAAACTTGTGGAATAAAAATCTCTTGGAGGGAAAGCAGGGAATAGGGGTGGGGTTTTAATAAATTTAAGCTCATCCTGCAAGTCATTACATAATATGAAGATTAATAAAATTAGAAGGCGAGCTGCACACCTTCTCGGAGGACGCAGAATCTTTTTTACCGTAATTATCCTGGAGAAAAAAGAATCCAAAACAAAACAAAGTTAAATTCCTGTTTCTTATTACGAGTGCCTGCTGTGTACAATGGAAATCTCTAGGAGAGAAGGCAGCCATTAGGGTTAGGCTTTTTGTTCTGAATGTGAAAAATCTTATCTCATCCTACAAGTCATTACATAATCTGAAAATTAATAAAATGAGAATACTAGCAAAGTAGCTGGTCGATATAAGTATTTAAAAGTAGGGTATATCAAAGGTCCAAAAAATGAATGAATCGTAGGTTGGAAGCGGAAACCACATGAAGCGCACACATAGATTTCGTCGAACACCAGCTCAAGTTTAAACACTGCTTTAAACACGTTTAGCCGTAAAGTAAATGCAAGATAAGTGATTGGAGTATCCACAGACAGTGATTAGATCAGTGGAAGGCAAAAACAGGGGAAAGGGAGGGTGGGCTGCTGAACAACAGCAGCTACTTAACTGCTCGTGAACTCAAAAACGTATTTTGGAAAAAAAATACATACATATATATTTGATTACATTAATAGCTCTTGCACCTTTAAAATTTGCATCTGGTCTGTAGATATCCTTTGAAGAGCTTGAATAATCAGCCAAGAGCACTTTTCTTCTTCAATATCTGTGCCTACTTTTCCTGTAACCGCTGGGTCCCCATAGCAGTCCAAGTAGTCATCCTGTGAACATCAAAGTTGATGTACATGTAAGGTAGCAAAAGTCCAAACTCTTCGTTTTTTAAGTATTTCTGCTCCTAAATTTACTTTCATCAATAAATCATTTTCGTCCATCAAGTGAAGATCTTGAAGCATTTAAGAGAGATCCTCCATCACATTTCCTTGTTCATTTTGTTGTTGTAGTTACCTTGTAGTTACTCCAGGGCGGAGAGATGCTATATAAGAGTCAAATTCTTGTTCAAGAACACAAAAAAGGATGGCACCCTGGGCTTTGGAACCAGGATCTTCTAAAGCAGAATTCATTGTTCTAATCACTGGACCAATTTATCTCCACTTGTGGGGCGGGGGGGGGGGGGGGGGCTTGAATGACTGTTCCCTTTCATATAGAATTGATGCAAAATGCCTCACCTGAATTTGAAAAAATTCCCCCATCACTAGTAAAATTTCTTTGGCATTTTCATGAGATGTTATGTCCTTTATACCTGCCTACAAATACAGAAAGTTAACCACTTAGAAAAAATAGTCCTTTCCAGTCACAGATGTTAATATCAAAGCTAACATTTATGGTTTAAAATGGAGGCCATGTTTGAATAAGTTGATATCAGAAATTTCACGACAATAAAGCTACTTTTTGAATCCTCACCATATACATTGCCAGTGCAACTGGCAAATAAAATGAATAGTATGCTGTCTTGTATTTCACAATAGCTTTGTATCTGAAAAAAGGATGAAGTGCTTAGTAACCTAGCCTGGAGGGGTGGCATGGGCCCCTCCTATCTTTCCATTGTTTATTTTCCTACCATTCATTCAGTCACAATCTGTGTGCAGAGACACAACAGCAAAGCCACAGATTCTTGATTTCAAAACATTAAACTTCACTTATAAAGGAAGTGATTTCCTACCAATTCATTCAGTCACAATCTGTGTGCAGAGACACGACAGCAAAGCCACAGATTCTTGATTTCAAAACATTAAACTTCACTTATAAAGGAAGTGATTTCCTACCAATTCATTCAGTCACAATCTGTGTGCAGAGACACGACAGCAAAGCCACAGATTCTTGATTTCAAAACATTAAACTTCACTTATAAAGGAAGTGATTTCCTACCAATTCATTCAGTCACAATCTGTGTGCAGAGACACGATAGCAAAGCCACAGATTCTTGATTTCAAAACATTAAACTTCACTTATAAAGGAAGTGATAAACACCTAATTAGTATGTGAAACAAAACTGGCAACAGATGACAAAACTTAAGGCAAAAAAAATACAAATTAAGTAAACAAATGGAACTTGAAGGAGACACATGGCAAAAAGATGGACTGATTTTGTATAATTTTAGCACAAACTAAAAGCATACAAAATAATTGACTAAATCACAATGAACCCATTGACATCAACTGCAACAATGTGAACACTAAGTAAAAGATGGTGTACTGTTAGGGAGCTTCCATTATAAACTGCTACTCTGATGTTTACATCATTGCTTTCACCATATCTTCTTACCTGTACCCAGCACTAATTAATTATGTTCAAGCAACCGTCCTAATAAAAATTGTATTCTGTTCTTTGTCTACTTTTCCTTTGGCTGCATTTTAGCAAATGGCAAACATAACTCCTGTCATTTGATGTCTTCAAAATCTTTGTGTTAAGATAGGATCTTTTATATTCTCTGTAAGTTTTCAGTTTTAGCATTGTTTGCAATTTTGGCATTGAATCCTAATTTCAGTCATAAAGTGGCTACAATACCTTTCCATGGTAAAATTCTCAAAATTTGTGCCAGGCTTGGTGATAAGGTCTAATGTTTGTCCAGTTGCAGTTTGATAAGTAACCTTAGAAGCAGATCCACAAAAAAATGTCAGCCATTGATTCAATTACCCATGATAAAAATGTCTGCCAGTGAGAAAAACAAGCTTCTTCAAACTGAATTACTGCAAAAGCACACCCACAAAGTTACTCTCTTCAAAAGTTTAATATCAGTATTTTAAGGAAATGACATTCTGTTTTGCAACAAACATTACTTCAACTGCACTTTAACTGGAATTTATTTATTAAGGTACTTACTCACTTTTCAGGTTTTATCCATAATTATGTACAGTCTTTAAACACATCTCTAGTTTGTGTTTAACATTTTTAAACCTGTATTGAGTGATCTCAGTACTAACCTCATGAAATAAATTTAAAACATCAACATAATATGGCTCTTGGTATACATGTTTCTTTAGCAGTTTGTATATTGTGGCTTCTATGAGGAGAAAGTCATTGACAGCAATATTCCCAATTCCAGTCTACACAGAGAAAAAAGAAAAACAATAATTATCTCGCACAGTAACCAAAAAAGAGAAGAAGAAAAAAGGAACTCCTTAACAGTCAAGTCTAGGATCAGGTAACAAATAAGGACATTATTGCAACCTTGAAATAAAGTCTATTGAAGTTGGTGAAAATCGCTTTCATATTCACATCTTTGTCTATTGTTCACACAATATTCACAGTTATTTACTCATCACTTAATGGGTTTATTTGGAACCAACATAGTGACCAGCTCCCAGTTGGCTTGTTAGCTCTGTTGGTAGAGCACTGCTTTGGTATCACAGATGCAGGCTTGAATTTTTTTTCACATCTTATTTTCACTGCTTCTCAAGTAGCATTCCTTCATGCAAAGAGCACTTTCATATTTGTGAAGTTGGCCTTTGGGCAAGAAGGACAATATCTCCAGCAGACCTCACCCCTCTCTACAGTTAGAAGCAAATAGTCGCTACCCAGTTATTATTTTCAGTTTGACAGTTCACTGGGGTGGAAGGACAAATTAGAAAGCCTGGTTTTCACTAGCAACACAAGCACAAATGCAAGCATAAAGTTAACACAAGCACAACAGTTCATATTTCACTGTGAAATGGCCTTGATGTAAACATAAACACAAGCCTAAGAACAAGAACAAGAACAAAGATCAGAAATTGTTGCTTTTATTGTACTAGTTGCAATGTATTAGTCCAAAGTCCAAAAAAGAGTAAGGAAAAAGATCAAGATGGCTGTTTTTCTAATCTCAAACTTCAACAAATTAGGAAAACTGGTCATGTGACCTTGGGTATAAGAAAACCCAAACAGAAAGATCTAGCTCTAGACTTAAGTAATTTTAGTTTTCCTTTGACATATCTCATGTTAGGTCAAGCATTGGTTTGCTTGCTACTGAATAACCATGAAAACCGGTACTACCTGTGTCACAGGACAGGAAGTCAGGGATTCAACCGGCAAACCTGCCCCTTAGAGGGCGTGGAGGGTGAAACTGGGCATCCTGACAGAGCTAAAAACAATATCTGTCTTAATGTTTGAGGTGGACCACTCCCAGTTACACAGGGTGAGTCTGGACATTCTGGTAGATGATCAACACATCTGTCGAAAGGTCCATGATGTAATTTTGCCAGTCAGTGCATTATGACATGCAATACACAAAGAGCAGAGATAAACAAACCAATCATCTGGTCAGTCACTGCAACAGATACTGGAGTCAGTCTGTCCTTGCCACTGATAATATCTGTCAAGAATGTGCCCCTAGTCCAGCAAAAGCCAGGGGTAATTAAACACTTTGCAAGCAGTTTCATGAAATGGTTGCCCAGGTTAACAAGGTCCACACAGTCACTGTTGCCCCTAATGGACTGCTGTGATGATGATAATTTGTGAATATGTGATATGTGTGAATTTGTGCTTGCCCTTTTGCTTGTCTTGCTAGCAAAACCAGGCTTAAGAGTTGGGTGTTTTGTACCCACACACAATGTGATTGACCCTGACCAGAGTTTACATCCAGACCTCTCAATTTGAGGTCTTTAGTCCACTAACCACAAAGCAACAAAGGTTTCCCCTTATCTCAATAGGCAAACCAGAAGGACTTGTTTCTCTTGAAACAAGTTTCCTTTATACTTGATCGAAAATCACCTTTCTGTACCAGCAAAGCTTGCCTCGTCTTGTCAATGATTCATCCATGATATCATCGGCAACCAGGAAGAAGGCTTGTAACTATAAAACAATCAGCAAACAGAGCCTAGTGAGTTTATTGTTGTATCAGGTTTACCAGTGTTTGTGTCAAGTCACTAAAACTTGTCAGTCAGCTTTTTTTTTTATAAATAGCCAAATACTACTAGGATATATAATTCAGTTTCACATTATACCAATTTGACCAAACATGCATGTGGAACCCTGAAATCTATGGAAACAGAAAAAACATCATAGCAAAAGACCCTTAATTCAAAACAAGTGAATTTTTCAAACTCACCCACTCTACACACCAACCAAGTATAATTGCATTCTTCTCATCTGTCTCTGTTAGCTTATCAGGACTAATAAGGTGCCGTAATGATCCAATCACAGAAAGGCCACGATTCTTTTTTCCTACATAAGGTATTTGAGAAAAACGCAATGTTGCTTCACATCAATAAAAGGAAATCCTCAATAATTCTTATTTTTCTCCTTCTTTAAAAGAAAAGGAACAACAACAACAACAACAAAAAACAGACAGAAACAATTTAAAAGGACAACTTATATACAAAAAAATTCTTATAGTATTTGAGGGGTAAATGCAATGTAACAGCTTAGCCTTACTCATCCAGTAGACATGCCTTACAATTTGCATGTTGATTGAACTTTTTCATGATTTTGCTATGAAATTGCAAGTTGACCAAAATATGTTACAATTTTTACAAAAAAGGAATATGTTCTGCTGTAACAAGGTGAAACATTTGGGGGCAAACAAACAAAGGTGGCCAGGAAAAACTGTTAAAAATGAGGGGGGAACTTGTTTTACTTCAGTGGGAGAACTTGCAAGGGTGGTAGGGAGGGGGAGATTGTGATGGGGAGTATTCCAACAGAAATCATTGAGGACAGTCACGTCTGTAATAATCTTTGCTTAACTCAATCCTGTGATAGTTTTAGTTGCTTGGCTCAAGGGAAATTCTCAATTATTTTAAGGTTTTTCAACATTATTTTCCATCCCCTTGAAAAACAGTCTCTGGAAACTAAACAGTCAATGCTTACAATACCAGATGGGTGAGAAGAAAAAAGCTTATACCCTTACAACCAGATATGAAAACCCTAGGTTTCTCAAGACATTTCCTGCTGATCCTGATCAGGTGCAAAGTTTAGGGTACATAAAATGACAAATGAATGAATTGTAAATTACCTCCGGGAACATTATATTCCAATACCTGGCAGAAATAAGAACACACACCGATCAATAATTACAGAAAAATCGAATTAAAATCTCCAAAAAAGGAATCCACTTGTTATCTGATGTAATTGAGGCTGGACCATGAAGGTTTCATCTTAACAACATGGTCTAAGGCCGGACTAACAAGGTTGATGGCCTTTCTTGGCTTTTCTTTAGAATTTATAACAGTATGTTTTAGGGTTATGTTAATTTTCGGGGCGGGTTGATTGCTATTTAGCACCAAATAGTGACCTTTTGAAACACAGAGATCGCTGACTAAGTTTATAGAGGACTCAGTCCTCTTTTCAATTTCAATATTACCTCACGCATATGTCGAGCTGCTTCTCCGGTTTCCGGATCATTCTCGTTCTCCTTCACAATATCATCGACCAGTCCAGGAAAAAACGAATCAAAGAGCTCACGGTCATTTGACAGCTTGAATTTCTTCGCCATCGAAACCAATTTAAAAAGAAATTAATGAAGGAAAATACGTTCTTACACTTCTACCTCCATGTTCCTTCCTAATACCCCAGGCTCTCGCGGTCGATTCACCCCAAATTATAGGTCCGCGATCGCGCGTAATAAAATTTAAGGATCTTAGAAAGCACTCAACCTGGGTAATTAAAAGAACAACTGCAACCACGTTGTTTACATTACAGGCGCATCATGAATTTCACGCCGGCCGTGTCCTAAATTTCCATTTTATCAATCGTATCATGATCGACTTGTGTGAGGTGATTGGCAAATGGCACTCGTTACAACCTTTAAGTAATAGATAATTGAATGGAAGGGCCGGCTAAAGATTGTTGGCTCGAGGCCGAGGTACCGACTCACCAGGCAACGCGCTTTCTCGATGGTGGAGAGAGCGCCCGAGACGAGACCGAAAAACGGATGAGAAGGAAACTAAGGTACGAGCGCTGCGACGTCCATTCAATATGACCGAGGGCCATATATTTTCACGTCCAGCCCGATCTTACTTAGTCAATAAGCAATTCATTACATGGCTGTTGCTCTTTCCTTTCTTCTTTGAGTGCATCTGACCTCGTGGGGCCGAATCAGATTCTTCCGGCCCTGCATCTGGCTATCGCCTACGGCCATTAACCAGGGACTTTTGTAAAAGAATTTGAATAAAAGGTGGGGGGGGGGGGGGGGATTTTATTATAATTTCCTAGCAAAAGGGAAAGAGTAAAGGTAAAGTAAGGAATCCAATCAAACAGGTAAACAAAATGCAAAAAACAAAACCAAAAGAAGAATTTGGAAATACTTTATTTCTGTACAAAATAAAAAGAACAATATATTTACAAGGAAAAAAATGGTTTAAAAAATAACCCAACGCGTACACATCGTTTCTATCATTGACAGTGCTTAATACTAACTCTAAGACATACCTCTAACAACCATATGGAGAGCTATCAGACCTAATATTATTCCTCTTATACAAGTCACAAATGGTTCGAGAGCTACTTTAAACTTTCTACATTTAATTTTGATCTAATGATATTCCTATCATTTTCTACAATTTCGCTGCTTGCAATTCTACCAAAGATCTGCATATTGTCAATTATTACAAGCACGCTTCGTTTTCGTGAAAAAGGAAAAAAATGTTTTAATTTTTCTTAAAAATACTGTTAACCTATCAATTACAAGGGCTGTCATGATATATCCTTCTCATCCGTTCACGGGGATGTCACGCCACGTTCGTCACAGAAGAATAGGCGTTGCGTGACACACCCAAGATCGGCTGCGAAGGAGACGGAAGTTTCTAGTCAGAATGTGAATAAAACGAGTGAACTTGAATAAGTAGATATTTGGACGAATCTCTTCTCCTTCCTGAATGTACTGTACTACAAATGCATGGAGATTATTTTGAATTTATGCGGTGATACTATATAAAACTTATCTGCAGAAATATTCTAAGGGTCACAGGAAACCCAAAGAACTAACAGTGGAAAATCTCTCCTGAATAGACATGAAAAAGATTTTAGAGTCCAAAACTGAGTGTACCAAGAAATACAGAGCTGATCTGCAGTTTTTGGATTGCTTTCACTTACCCGAGAGATAGATCTGTCACAACCATGAAAAACTTCCTAGTTCCATTAAATCAGATAAAACTTCCAAACTCTCACACAGAGTAAGGCAAGATTGCAATTTCTTATGAAGAACAAAAATCTAAATCTGTCATACCCAATAAGGAACTATTCAACCTTCGACAAGTGCTTAGTAGTATGACCCCATCTAGAGTTAATACAGGAACAAACTTTTCTCCCAAACATTGACAGAGATTTAACATGTATCAAAGGTAAAAATATGTCCCAGTGCATGGTACAAGAGATATGCAAGTCACAAATCGTAAGTCCTGCCAATTCAACTCAGAAATGACAATCTTCCCAAGTCTGCATGAATGATTATATACTGTATATGTACCCCAACGTTACATCTCAGCTTGAACAGGCTAAATAAACTTTTGCAAGACACCACATAAAATATTTCTACTTTGGGTCTAATATTAAGTGCTTGAACAGTTAAAAGTTCAATTTCAGACAACACTGCAAAGAATCCATCAGATTATCACCTGATCAGTGGCTTCATTTTAGTATACATAGTATGTAAAATGACACCAGATTTTACGGAAGCCTCTAATTCACGTGTATTCTACAGTAAGTAATAGATTCCAAGCTATCAAAAACTTTGTCACACAGTATCACTCTGAAACAAAAACTAAACAATGTCTTGTTGTAAGTGGACAGTTTGTATACCTCTTGTTACATTATTGGCCACACATTTTTGCTTCAGAGAATATGTTGTCTCTTTCTCCTTCAAAAAGTTCCACCTACCACAAAATTTCCTCAATGAAGTAACCATAATCCATCATAATTTTTGTTAGAGTACCTTCACTGCAAGCAATTTCAGAGGTGCAGGAACTCCATCAAAAATCAACTTTAAAAAAAGAAGTGGACATTTTCTTCCCACCTCTCTAGATTCAACTTTCACCATAGTGTTCACAAGAAAAAAAAATCCAGAACTCTACATCTTTCTGTCAAGAAGTTTGCATCAAAGACTGGTAACCACCTATGGGTGGCAAAAGTGAAAATTTTTTTCCTTACATCTAGCTATATAGGTCTGTGCTTTTAAATTAATTGTTTTGGTTTGACCTGTTTTTCTGTTTCTACAATTTTCTTTATATGGTTAGTTATTTACTCTGTTTTTCCTTAAAATATTAAATTATCTAGATTTGAATATCAAAGATTAATTCACTGATGATACCCTGGGGTTCACACAGGAGGAAAACAAATTAGTGACACACACCAGACTGTCCAGTTTAGGCCACTGTAGTTGTATTGAAGTGAAGTGTACGTGCCGCTGGCCGGTAATTAGCAAAAAACTGATGAGCTTGTTGAGTTAGTAGCTGTTGATCAGGAGTTTTACCACATGCTACCTGCTCCCATGCTGAGTCAAGCTGCCAAAATAAAACACCCCACAGAAAGATTAAGGTTTGTTAAGAAGAAAGTAGGAGCTAATTACAGCTATGGAAGACATCAATTGCAGGGGCTTTACTTCTTACAACTCTGCTCAGAAAGTCAGTAAAACATTGGCACCAGGCTCTGGTTGTTCAGTGGATAAATCTGTATCTGGCAGATAGTGCAGTACATTTTGTTAACACTTATCGGATGGACAGTGATTTATCTGGTGGAGAGCATTATCTGCCCTTTGAACAACTGGGTTCAGAAGTCAAACCATACCTTTGGTGCTGATTTCTGTGGCGTCTCTTGAAATTGCAGTATGCGCATGGGATGCCCTTTCCTTCTGTACCGCTGAAATATAATTGTAGTAATTTAGCCACATCATCTGCTACTAGAAAACATTTACATTCCTAGGGGGACACAGATTTTTCTCCTCTGTAAAGCTATGGTGAAGAAACAAATAATGTATCTTCTAATTTTAAATATTTCATTTTAGCAGAGCTAGCAGAGCGTGGTTTACGGTCAACTCGCCGACGGACCAACTCGCCGACGTATAAAATCGAGTAGAGACGTCGGCGAGTTGGTCGTCAATCCAATACAACTTATTAGAAGCTAAACATACAGAAAATTAAACGATATTTAGTAAAAAAATATTGGACATTGGTGAACATCAAACAGAAGCTTAAACATCGGTGAACATTGGTGAACATCACCAATGACTATAACAGCTTAAGACGCGAACGAGTAATTGTGTGACAACAACACCGTAAAGACTCATCATGTCAATCGCTCAGTTTTTTTTAACGAAAACTTGGCTTTCTAGACAAGATCTTTAGTAAAAAGCATTTCTTTTCATTTGCAACAAAGTTTATAAGGATCTTAAGGCGAATAAAGCGAAGTAAACCTCACCAACGACTCTAACAGCTTCAGACGCGAACGAGTTATTGTGTGACAACAACACCGTAAAGACTCATCATGTCAATCGCTCAGTTTTTTTTAACGAAAACTTGGCTTTCTAGACAAGATCTTTAGTAAAAAGCGTTTCTTTTTATTTGCAACAAAGTTTATAAGGATCTTAAGGCGAATAAAGCGAAGTAAACCTCACCAATGACTCTAACAGCTTCAGACGCGAACGAGTTGTGTGGCAACAACACCGTAAAAACTCATCATGTCAATCGCTCAGTTTTTTTCACGAAAACTTGGCTTTCTAGACAAGATCTTTAGTAAAAAGCAATTCTTTTTATTTGCAACAAAGTTTATAAGGATCTTAAGGCGAATAAAGCTAAGTAAACCTCACCAATGACTCTAACAGCTTCAGACGCGAACGAGTTATTGTGTGACAACCATAGGCAACCGCGCGGAACCACATGTTTTTTTTTTTTTAACTTTAAAGAAAGATTTATTCATGATCGAGAACCTTTGATTTACGATAAAAACGATAAAATTCCATTTATTATAAAGATCAGATGAACATGTGAAAGTAATGTATATCATGCAATTACTCTGCTCTTGTAGGTCCGTTTAATCTCGACATCGATTTCAATAATTGGGCCGCTGTTCTTTCACCATTTTCATATTTCTCCCATAATCCAAACACCTTACTCTGTAATTGCCTAATAAAAAGAAATGCTTTTTACTAAAGATCTTATCTAGAAAGCCAAGTTTTCGTTAAAAAAAACTGAGCGATTGACATGCTGAGTCTAAACGGTGTTGTTGTCACACAATAATTATCTCGTTCGCGTCTGAAGCTGTTAGAGTCGTTGGTGAGGTTTACTTCGCTTTATTCGCCTTAAAGGAGAACTGAAGCCCAAAATTGAGTTAATTTCTTTCGATAGCCAAAGTGACGAAATTCTCGATTTCAAGCGTTATTTGTGCTAAATGTGTCTTACCTTGGAGAAATATTTCTTTAAAGTTTGTATTTTCGCGCTGTTTCGGCTTTCAAACCGTGGGCACCAATTTTAAATCAGCGGTCTTCCAAATGAGCCTGTGACGTATGTTATGGGGATCACTTTAGAACGTGTTATCGTTCAGCTAAGTTTTAATACAAATTTCGTCTTCGTCGACCCTTCGTTATGAGCGGAATAGAACCATTTCAGTTCGAACCAGTATATCAGCCTGGAGAAGAACCACCTCAGGAAGAGAGTGTAGGACAGGAGGTAGAAGCCCACGAAGAAGACAATACTTCGAGGATGGGAAACACCGAATGGTGTTTGTGCGGCACTTGTGCGCTTATGCCGGTGGCAAATGAATGTTACTGCTGCCAAGAACTAGAGGAGCTTAATCAAAAGTTCGACAATTCAGGTTTGTACTTATTATGTGATTATTCTCACGAGTATTTTGTTTGAAGCGACCGCTTCTTTGCTAAGAGTGACAAAAGGTGGACAATTGCAAACTCGATCTTAGTTGTAATTGCAATTACAAGGTCTGATGGATGAAAATTATTGAAACAGTGAGGGAAATAAAATGTTAAGACTTTTTTCTTCTTGATAGGTGTTAGATGTATAACAGAATATCCGAAATTTGGTATTGTATGCCTGGATACGGATGTTTTGAGCACGGCATTGGTTGCAATCCACAATGCGCGGCTCAATCCAATTCCCGACCCTATCGTCAACAGGTAAACTGTCTTTTTCTTTCTTATTTTGTACGCGTAATTAAGTCAATCGCTTTTGTGACTTTATATCCTCTTGTTCTCTAGAACTTGGCGTTTGGCAGCCTACAGACAATTTACTTGGTGGGCACATGGGGTGTTAGGAAAAAACCGGCGGAGAATCGTGCCAGCATGCGTCGTCACGGCCATACGTAAAACATTTCCAGAAGAGAGTGGTAATTACGTGGGGTTTCGAGAAGCAGATCTGGAACTTTGAACTTTATCCGTAATGTCCTTCAATAATGATTAGTAACATATCCTTTGCGTGTATAACACCAGAGGCTCTTCTTTCCTTATGTTACGGTTTCTTTCTAAAATTTGCGTGAAATATACAATTACTTATCGAGGATATGAATTACTAACACATTTCTGCATAGTGATTCAGTCAAAAGCCATGCAGAGCCAAACGAATGTCATCCCTACTGCAGTTATTAAATTATCCACATTGCCAGGGATAGCTGCGTGGCCTGAATGAAATAAACCTCAAACCTAACTTTGATTGCTTTTTGCTACGATGATTGCTTTTATTTTCATTTGAATGTGTTATTGACAAAGTTGTTGTATTTAATTATTCGAAAATCTCGAGGTATGATTAGCAATGACATCTGCTTTAGGAGGCCGGGGTTTGCTGGCAATGTTTTCAGGAATGTGTGGTGCTGTGACTGTTGCACTCCTCTCTTGTGGTTTTAAGCATTTTCTCTCTACAATGGCATTAAGCATTGGCTTGAGATGATAATTGGTTGTCTTCTCAAATATGGGCTTCGCCACCCATTCTTTTGTATTTTTCGGAAACACTACCTTGTATTGTAGCTCCCCTTGGTTGGCACCCCTGGATACAGTGGCTTGTTGTCTACCAGTGTTGGCATTATGGTCTAGGGCTGCCAACTGAGTTCGAGCAACCATGCCATTATAAGAGAAGTGCTGCCGTTTGGGTGCATATTTGGTCTGCACACTATGGTACACCTCTAAATTGCCAGTATGACAACTTAGTGTTAGTTGCTGAATGTCCTTCAACAGATTTTTATCGAATACAACCTCCTTCAATGCATTATGAGCAGAGGAGCCAGGCCTAAGCCACCTTTTAGTTCTTGCGATAGCTGGAGGGATTGGTTGGTGGGCACATTCCTCATACAGGTCAGCTGAATCCCAGGAGTGGATATTGGCAGTGTGATAGACAATGGATATCCACTTCTCTCTCAACATCTCCTTGTCTCCCCCACATGTTTTGGCACACCACCAAAGGTGGTTTGAGATGGATCTGATCCAGAGAGAGAGATCAGCACATTCTCTCTTCTTTGCTTTTTCAGTTAACTTTTTAGTTATACTCTTGGAAAGGTGCCACACATCAAATTGATGATCAACTTCAGGGAAATTTCTTTTCATGTCAGCCCTAATGCCCACATGACAGTCAGTTGCAACAACCATAATTTTCCCCCCTTTTTCATAGATGTTTTCCATACAGCGTTTAAAACCCTCTCTTTCCATGGCATTGCTATTATTTACTTCACTGACCTGAACAACCTTGAAGTCAACAATCTTATCAGTTTTCTGATCAATCATGGTATATGTCCCATATTTTGCATTATGGCCAGGACTGTCACAACACCCATCCCCTGAAAGCCACAGATCTCGCCCCCCTACCTCAGAAAAAGTGGAATTTTGTTCTTTAAGCCAGAACTCATTGATTACAGGTAATAAGTACTTGTTTTGAATATTATAAAATGTTTTCTCACTGAAAATTTTCAAATTTAAGATATCTGCCAAAGATGCTACTTTTTTAAAGGTAGAGCCACTGAGCAAAATAGATGATGACAGCAACAAATTTCCAGCTGCCATCCCCTCAAGCATTGGCTGGCTTTGCCAGGAGTACTTATGATTATTCATACATTCTAGGGTGACAAATAGTTGGCTTCCTTGTGTGGATTGGTTCCTCTTAATCACAACTGCACCACACTCAGGACAGTACTTTAACAATTTAAATAGCTCTTGTTTAAACACAATGTATTTGGTATCATCCTGTGGCTTTTCGCATTTTGTTTCCCCTTGGTGTTCGTTGTCTGATCCTGAGAAGTTCGAATCATTTGAATCTTCCTGTTTTGTGGGAAGGTAGATGCCATCTTTTCTTGGAGAGACTTCTGGGGAAGCAGCTGCTTCAGTTGCTTCTCCCTTGTTATCTTCAATTTCAGGAAGGAATACCTCTTCAGTCTGGGTGCTGCTTTCTGAAACATCAACCTCGACTTGGGTGTCAGTAGATTTCATCATTAAATGGAGACCACGAAGATTGACTTGGATCCCAAAATCCACACCCTTGTTTGGCAAATTCACCTGCACTGCTTGTGACTCAACCAACGTGCTTTTAGGCCATAAATCATGTGCGAATGGATATGATGGACTGTCTGAGGTTGATGTACTTGCTCCACAATTCACTACATCAACAGGTGCAGGCTGTTCTTAAGCTGAAGCTGCATGTTCTTCGATTCCACAACTAGGTTGTGCAGTAATAGAGGCTATATACTATAACAGAAAAAATATTAACTCTGTTATGGTATGGGTTAGTGACCCTTTGAGAGAATGAAAAATTTGGGTATGAGGGATAAACTATGCTACTATATGGTTACACAATGATTCAATGGGATTTTCTTGGAAAATATAACACCTGACCCTGCCCTCCTTTGGTTGAAAGCCTGCACTGGTTTTAACTTAGAATTTCCAGTTGTATTAAGTTTTTATTCACATAGAAGTAAAGAAGGTTAAAAGAATTCACTATCTAAAGAATAATATCCACAGCTTACAAATAGTCTATTTGTAATAATTTTGTTCACCTGCTAGTTAACAAGGGACAGGTATAATGTTCCTAGAATTAAAGAATAATCACTTTATTCTGAAACAATTTAATTTTGTTTACCTACTGGTCAAAAATTTTCAGGAGAGATGAAGTACAAAGATGACTCAGAAAAAAAAAAAACATGAAACTAGAAGGAATTCCATGGCAGGATATTGTTTTGCTTAAGGAGAAGAAATACTTTTCTGTGAAAATTTAATGTTTCTCAATGGAACCTATTCGGGTGATATCCCTTAAGATATAAATTGTTATTGCCCTCAAACTGCATTCACCTTTCAATTTTTTTTTTGTATCAATCATGCATAAATGATGAGCAGCTTCAAGAGTTTGCAACAACCCAAGCTTTGCAACAACCTAACCCAGTTACAAGAGAGTAATTCGCGACTCACTTACTTCTTTTCTGACTTTCTCTTCTGAACGTTTCTCCGATGAAAGTCGAGGTCTTTTTGATGGTCTCCGATGCGAAAAAACCGTGGGTATTGCACCTGGTTTTAGCGTAGATCTGGGTTTCAAACCAAGAATTTCTGCTTTCAAGTCTCGTTCGTAGCAGTCAGGTGTAAAATGTTCTGAGCACAGCCTGGAGTTTTTCGAAACGACCAGATCCGCTCGTGAGATCTTTGCCAGCCACTGTGATCGTAGAGCTTCATCCCTCGGAAAGCAATGGTAGGATATACCAGTTGTGTACCTCGAGTCGTTGTTACAATCGAACGCCGCGCAGTATACCATTTTTTAGCTCGAAAGTAATCGAAGTAAATATAGCAACGAGGGCTACTCAACCGCCAAGAACAGATAGAAGAATAAACTCAAACAACTCGGGCTTCCGTATTTGTACATCCTTTCTTGCGTAAGCCAAGAATTTAACCCATTATAGAGAACTTATCAACCAAAGTTCAACACGAATTTCAAAATTTTATTTCGTTTTGGACTTCTTGCGACATTGTTAACAGCGTGCGTTATCGTACATGCCATTGCAAAATCCAGACTACAAACGCGTTGCAAACTAATGTTAAAAAAGGTAAATAACAAAATATGAGAAACAGAATGGAAGATGAAATATCTTAAATTACCAGTATGTAAGAAAAATTAAAGTGGAGACCCTATTCCGAAAACATCGAGGTCAATCCAAGTATAAAAGATGCGCCGCACATAATCTGGACACGTAACTACGTTTCAGAGACACAGGGTTACGAAAGCCAAAATATTTTTCTCTTACACAATCCCTGGACAGAAGACCAATTTTCTTATATGAGAGGCGCTTGAATCATTTTTTGCTTCACCTTGCACAATCTTTACGCCTGGAAAACCACAAATTCTTTCCCGCGAGCAAGCCGCAGTCCTGAATTCAACTTGCCTGTTTCTTGCTGTGTTTACCTTCATCCCCATAACCTACGTCACACGCTACAAAAAGAACCGCTGACATTCGTGTTCTGAGCCGACGTACCACAGTCAAATGTCGAGCCAATTATCACTGAAAACCCTTCGTTTTCTGGATGAAAACTGTCGTTCGAGGGAAAAAAAATGACGGAAATTTGTTCCATCATACATAAATGTACGATACACGGTGAAAAAAATTACATGAATTTGGACTTCAGTTCTCCTTTAAGATCCTTATAAACTTTGTTGCAAATAAAAATAATTGCATTTTACTAAAGATCTCGTCTAGAAAGCCAAGTTTTCGTTAAAAAATCTGAGCGATTGACAAGACGAGTCTTTACGGTGTTGTTGTCGCACAATAACTCGTTCGTTATAGTCATTGGTAATGTTCACCAATGTTCACCGATGTTTAAGCTTCTGTTTGATGTTCACCAATGTTCGCCAGTGTTTCTTTACTAAATATCGTTTACTTCTCTGTATGTTTAACTTCTAATAAGTTGTATTGGATTGACGACCAACTCGCCGACGTCTCTACTCGATTTTATATGTCGGCGAGTTGGCGTCGGCGAGTTGGTCCGTCGGCGAGTTGACTGGTTACCCAGAGCGTAGCCCCATAAGTATACAAAATAGTAGTAACTCATCAAGCCGAAAAAATTTGGTTGTACGACTGTACGACAGTACAAGGTGCTACTTTTAACATGCGTGGTCCACTGTACTGCAGGCACACAAACACCATGGCTTTGTTCAGTAGTCCAGTGGTCAGTGCACTGGGCGCTGAGTCGGACAACCCAGGTTCTAGTCCTGGCTGGGGCAAGGCATTGTACCCTTGAGAGTGCAGGAAAAAAAAATGCGAGCTCCGCTTTTAGGCTTGGCTAAATCTATATATTATTCTAGACCTATTTAGTTACATGATGCTTTTAAAATTGGTGATCTTAATAGTAAGAAGCATGTCAACAATAAACCTACTAATAGCCAAGCTCATCACCATGCTTTCTGAGGTAAAGGATAGGTTAAGTTAACCTCTGGTAAGTGTGAAATTAGATTTCAGTTCTGAAAGCTTTAAAGGACAATTCAGTACAATTCATTTGGTTTACAATTTGATGATTGGATAAAAAATTTTCCCAAGACCGCTTTTGAACAATGGAATAACAAAACCTGGATTAAAATTTAAGCTTGGGTTAGTGATAATCAGCCTTTGAACAACTGGGCCCATGGCAAGAATTCAAGGGACTGTGTTTACTTCTTGAAGGGAAACTGTGAAATCATAATCTGCCAAGATTAATAAAGGATTAATAAGGGATTAATGAGGGATTTTAATTGCTTTTAGTGATTATTTTGTTGTTTCCCCATTCCATTTTGAACACAAAAATTGGTGCTAAAATTTGCTACTTTGACCTTACTTTGTTCAAGAATAATCAATCTTTATTCTGCAAACTAAATTTAGGCATAACAGCAACACAGTTACAGTTACAGTTATGAAGTCTTAAAATGTATGGCATTGGAAGTGTTACTTAGTGACAAGCTGAGGTCTAAAGCAAACACTTGAGAGCCAAAAGTCACCTGAAAATCCACAGCACTATGGCATAAGAAATGTTCAACCTGTGTGGTTTGAGCCAGGTTTTTTCCACTTACTCCAGTTTCAGACGTCACAGAACTAGGTGTGGCGAAGGGGTTATGCTGGCCAAAGATCTCAGAAGGTTTGATAAATGATGAATCCTTGGAAGGTGAGGGTAAAACTGATGTCTGAACAACACCAGAGTCCTCCTGAAGACAACATAAACAAAGCATTTCTCAACACTTGTGGCACATGTCAATTTTCCCTGAAGTGCAGAGGCAAGCAAAAACCACCAGTAGAAAAAGTATACTAAAATAAAGAGGTTAACTTGTCTGGAGAGAAGTCATAGGTATGTCTTCCCCTCTAGATACAAGTGAAATATAACAAAAAGAGGTATTTCATATCACATACCACAACACACTCAACAATTGAAGAACTTTGTTCTTGTTCCATCACACTTGGTTGTTCTTCTGATCCATTGGCAGTAGATGCTGATGTTGTTTTGCTCATCTTGGCATACTTTTCCTCAAGGGAGGTCCGTACTCTAGAGGATGTTTTTCCCCCACTACAGGATAAGTGAACACCACTTTCTTCTTCCTCCCGTTTCATGATTTCATTGAAATCTGCTTCAAAATTGTCTGGTGTCTGAAAAAAAAAATTTACAACTGGTAAGTTTCAAAACATGATACAGCTGTAAAAGCTGGATTCATGTCTGTCACTCCAGAGCAACATTTTTCCATAATACAGAATGCAAGTTTATTAAAGCCCCTTGAGTCTACCCCAAAGATACCTGTATCTAGTGGGGTAAAAATTTACACCAACTAAAAGGTGTTCATTAAAAAGTCCCTTCATCTCAGCATCAACCAAGTCAGAGAAATAGTGGCTACAATCCACGTCACAATTGTATGAAAATTTCCCCCTTCCCTGGCCCCTGAAAAAAATAACATCTTGAGGAGAGCATGGTCTTTTAACAAACTTGACATGGGTTGTCACCCATGGTTATTACTCAGAAGGCTGTTGTCACTGTCATTTATTGTTCATTCCAAAATATTTAGAGAATATTGAAGAAAAGTGATTGAATAGAGTGCTCTAATAATAATCAACCACTTGAGCTGTGCCATGAAAGCTGTAAGGGCACTAAGTTACATAACCTGTTACATAACCTCATAAGTTACATAACCTGTTATCTTCAAATATCCAACTCACATGTGCCATTTTCGTGTCATTGAACACTTTCAGGGCATTTTTAAATGGTGTTGGAGTGCGTGGAGATACACATAATAAAGTTCTTCTGATGCGTGGAGTTCGGAAAGGATCCTCCCCTGAGCTTGCTTCTAGTACACCAGGAGTATGCAGTGTTGTGTTTGTTAAACTGACTTGAATTTTTTCACAAGCTGGAGTTGACGTCTGAACTTTGCTTGAATTTACAGGTGAATTAAGGAACTGCGAAGGTGAGAATGGCAAGAGCTTGATGGGGGTGGCCCCTTTAGGACTGCTGAAAGATACTTCTGTATTGACACTGTGACTGAAATCATGGTCAGCAGACTGAAGGTATAGGGTTAAGGATTATGCCTCACACAACAAATTGATAAAAAACAAAGAATGCAGTAGAAAAAAAATTAAATTTTTTAAACTTGAGTCAATCAATTTGTGAAGGATACTTTTCTTTTACGCCCTCGTCTAAGAATAGTTGGAGGTGTGCTAAACCTGTTCTGCATTACAGGTGAAGTAATAGGTATTAAAGATCTGAAAATGGAAGAAAAATTAATAAAAACAGAAGACCTTTGCAAGTTGTGGACATGCCTTCATCTCTCCTTACTAAATAAACACTGATCAGCCAATGTTTAGGACGATGCAAATCAATGTTAACTCTTTACACCCTAACATTGGTACAAATATTATCCTTAAAGTCCTGTAGACATTTCCTGAGGTGCTGACAAGAACTTGTTTAACAATCAAGATCTTTTTTCAGTTGGTGATCATTTCCTTTATTCTCATGACCTATATGTGTGATTTAGGGGTGATACTAGACACTGGACATTCTTGAGGGTCAAAATGTTCCACACAGGTCACTGAATATGTTCTTGTTCTTGAAGGGAAGCAGTTCATTCCAAAAACTCACCCGCCATCTGTTTGAAGACTGGCAATAGAATTCCCATCAAATCTGTATTCTGAGGAGGCAATTTTTCCTTAACATTAATGTGACATACACATAGAACTAACTTTTACATACCATAAATCTAACACTGTGCTCTTTGGTAAGTTATCTTAAAGTGGCTTTCAACCTTTGCTTTAATTCCAGGAATCATCATTAATAATGAAGGTGTAATAAGGTTTGAATAGAGATTTTCAACAAACCTGTGTTCTTGTAATATTCTGGAATAGCCTAATAGTTTATTCCCTTTTTATTGAACTGTTCATGTGATTGCTTATTGCTGTAGTTAAAATGTTACATGTTAACCTATCTTGACACAGGTTATAGCTGCCTGATGCTGCTTTTTTGTAAAGCTAAAGTTACACAAGCCACCTAAAACAAGTTAGTTGTTTTTCTATAGCACAGCCCTCTAAAGAGCATCAAATAATTATTTGTACCTTTGACAACAAACTGTGAGTGCAAAGAATAGACCACTTCTTGAGTTGAATCAAAGGACTTTATCTGTGCCCCATTTGACACTCTTCACACTATTAGTAAGCTGAAGAGCAACACCTCTAAGGGCAAAACACTACTTTCTGATACCAGTCAAGTTTTCCTCATAAATGCACAGGCTAAACAATGAGGCTAAGACAGCTTACAAGTCTAAAGAGATCATCTGACTTTACATGGGATTATTGTTAATTACAAAGTACCTCATAACCACTTCTAAAAGTTTGTTTTTAGGTATTTACACACTGGTTCCATGTTTGCAGGTGGACAAAAGTATGGCACATTACATAACTGAGACAGAACTCTAGCCTTACCTCTTGTTCCAGGAGAAGTCAATTTTGACAATGCCAAATTCTTGCCTACACAACTGTCCTTGTCAAATGAGCTGATATCACCCCAAGAGGAGGGATCCGAATCTAGCAGAGCATCTGAAGACTCTGGGGACAATATGAATGTATTTCTAAAGGGCGACATCAGGCTTGGGTTTGTTCCATTATTGTTGTTCTTTCTGCTCATAGAATGAAGAGTATCTTGACTTGTTGGTTTTGGTTTAATGTTTGTTAAGTCTGAGCTACTTCTGTTTCTAGTGCCTGGATGGCTGTTGTATTCAACCACTGATGGTAAATCATCATTAGATGAAGGATCAACTGTCTCCTCTCTCCTCCTTTTATCTGCAAGAGAAAAAAAATTACAATACCTTTCACAAGCATATGCCTCATTGCAACTGGAGTGCAAATTTGATAACTAGTAAAAGTATGTCATTGATTCCTCTTTAAGGACTGATTTTTTGCAAAAATTAACAATAGTAACCGCAGTTTTTACTTTTAACATTCCCAACAATCATGGCAAAACTGAAAGCAGTCGTGTTTGGAGCAAATTTTTCAAATATGGTTACATACATATATGCTTATTATTCAGAATTCTCTTTAAATTAAGGTTTTTTAATAGGAAATGCAGTGGATTAAAAATTAACTAAATACAGCTTCACACTTCAAATAAAATTAGCTCATTCCTTGACAAGCTATCACAATTTACCACCAAAGAATTTTGCACTGTAGCCAGAATTTCATTCAATTGCTAATAGTTAATGAACACACTCTTGATTTCTCCTTTGCTTTGATTAACCATCATGATAACTTTTATTTAGTTGCCTTTTTTGGTTGAAAAGTGCTCTGACTTGCTCCTTACTACCTGTACATTTCTCAGCAATACCTTATTTGTTCATTTATTTCTCTTCAGCAAGAATGGAGTTCCTGCACACTAAAAACCTTAGGAATAAAGCCCTAGGAGAAAATGCTGCTACATCTATAAATCCAAGCTTAGATGCATGCATTTTTACATCACATTGATTTGGCAAATTGACCAGGAATTAGAGAGAAAAATTTGTTCGTTCATGAGTTACTAGTAACAGCTACAGTAGAAATATACCAGTACTGCATATGGTAGAGTATTTAGTTTATTGTATATCAGTTACGATGCAGTTTAATATTTTACCTTTCTTTGCTGAAAGAAGATGTCCTTTGCTGTACCGTTTTTCAGACTAAAGTGTAGAAAAAAATTCATTAATTGCTTTAGCCTCACGTAATATTAGTACAGACTGTAGTCAAAATATTCACAGCACTGAATGGAGAACCACACATATGCTGGTGGGACAAGTAATTAAATATAGTATAAGGGGTACTCACTCTAGCATGATTACCCCTGAATTATGGAGGAAGTCCAAAACAACCTTAAATTCACAATGCACTGATCTACCTTCCTTTAGGGACATAAGCTCCTCTAAGTTTCCTTACCAAATGGTATCTGATCTTTCTATAGTGATCATATCCTGCACTTTCCACTTTTCTTCTCATTGTTGAGTTCCAGTGGTTCTTAATTGAGTTGTCAGTCCTGTGGAGAGATTTAGGCAACAATCAAACATCAACAACAATGTTCTTACTGTAGCTCTGCAAACTGAGCAAAAGTAATGAGTGACCAAGACAGAATTTCTCCTTACAATATCAATACAATACCAACCAGATAAGTGATAAGAACAAAGAAATATATTAATTTGTGGATAATTAGGTGATCCAATACTAAATTCTCTGAACTAATGTTATAAGAATTGTATAGTTGACAGTAAGGAGAATTACAAATTTGACCTGAGAGTTAAAGGGTTAATGGTGGCCCTTTAACACTTCAACTCAGTTCATAGAACCAAATTTTCGTGCAATACCCCCTACCCACACGGAATTACAGTTTCCCCTTTGTGCAAAGGCATGCGACAATGCCCCATGCAACCCCCCCCCTCCTCCCCAACCCACACAGCTTTGGTGAAATTCCCTTGCATTTAGTCGAGGTAAAATTCCAGTCAATGCAAAGGTTTCAGCAATGTCTTGTGACAGGCTCCAATATGGTTTTCCACTTTAACATGTTTGTTCCCCTTCCCAACATTTCCTGGAGCAAGTATTCATTTCCCACCATGGGTTATTAGTGTTGTGTCCCTGAAGGCCATAGCTCTGTCTCAAACGTTATCGCCCTGCAATTAAGGAGATTGTAGCAGTTCGCCTTCAACATAGCCTTTACCCCACCTAGCCTCAATCCCTGATGTAGTTTGAGGTAAAAGGGGACACAAACCTCCCAGGTAACAATTTTGCTATCTCAGCCCATTTGTTGCCCATAGTAATGTGAGCTTCATAAATAATCCTGTCTTCATCTTCAGTCCAAGCACATTTCTTGATTTGTGGGTTAAGATGATTGTGCCATCTACACAAAAATAAAACAGGAAAAAAAAAACTGGCTTATAAATTGATTCATCTGGTTTACTTCTGTTTATCTGTCTTTATTTCTAAGTTTTGCTCAGAATCATTGAAACCCTATTTCTAAGCTTCCATTTTTAAAAGAGGAATGTTGCAATGGCTATGAAAGCTGTACTCTCAGTTCCACAATTCTAAAAATATTAAGGCAAAATATCTGGAATATAACAAAATCAGATCCTAACTATTACAAATTGTTATAGCATACCACTACACAGTTTGGTCAATCAGACATGAGACAATTAATTGAACTCATATTTAGTTTTACCTTTCACGACACTGTTTTCCAATCCTTCCTTTCAGATGCTGAGCAATAAGTGACCACCGTTTAGGTCCATACTTCCGCACAAGTTCCACAACTTTGTCATCCTCCTGTAAATCAGGATTACAATTACACTTGCTCCTAGTTGTCTAATATGACCCCTCTCAAGGAAATGTCAGCAGACATTTACATATTTACTTTTTCATTTACTTTTGTATCCTTTATTAAATTATTTCAGTCCTTTAGTTAGCTAACACCTACTTCCTAGAAGTCTTATAACTGAATATAATAATTGATTAGAAACTGCAGTGTTTATCAAATTTTCCATTTTTCAGATGTGGAATTTGCCTGAGGAAGGAGCTTATCTATAAAAAGCTTAATCTTCAGTCACTGGCTCAGGGGTTTCAACAGATTATGATGTGGATGGCAAAATTTGTGAATTAGGCAGCTAATGCAAGATTGACCTTCACTCTAATGTTGTTCATTTCAGAGAAAATAGGCAGCAATTTTTCCTCACATAGACAGCAAATTTTCCCAGTTGCTTCCTCCTATTGAAACCCTTACTTGCAAACAATCAAGTCCTTTTCAAACAGTCAGTCAAATGCATGTGAAAGTTGAAACTATCCTCAACTATTTGTAAGTACTATAAACAAGTTAAAATGTAAAATGTTCCAATGTTTCACTTTTCTGTTGAGATACAATGTATCTCATAATCTCAGTGATGACAAAGATTAGTCACAATCTGAATTGCGTACTGACCTCTTTAGTCCATGGACCCTTCACTAGCTCTGGGTTTAGTACCTTCTGCCACCTGTGAAGGCACTGGACATCTGTGCGATCAGGAAAATTATTTGCCACCTCCTTCCAACTATCAGTTCCAAGATCATCCACAAGTTCCTTTAATTTTTCATCCTAATAGTTCAATTTTAAAATTTGTAATTATATCTATTGTATTTACTTCAGCATACTGTAACATCTAAAGGTAGAAGTTTCAGGTTATTTGTAAGAGTTTGGTATTAAAGTGAGACAATATTCCCTCCATAATGATTTCCTTGATTAAAATTTTGGATTATGTATAAACACCAGTGAAAATCAATAAACTGATCTCTCCAAAAGTTGAAACAGAAATGATATAACAAAGACAGTACTATCTATATTGCAAATTTTGCATGATGCAAATATGAAGGAATTTTGACAGTCAGCTGTGCCTTGTGTATCCAATGACGATGCATATTTATTTATTTATTTATTACTTGGTGCACATCTCACTCTGTTGCATTTCAAAGAGGTCATGTAAGGTCCACATTGCAAACTGACTAGCATAAATTGCACATATAGGTTCTGCTGCCTGTCAAAGATGTAACCTTCATGAATTTGAGAAGATACAAAACAAACTAATTTATAAATTTAAAAATTGGGGAAAAAGCAGAAATGAAACCATTTCTACTGTTCAGGGCTCAACTGTTTCCCCTGTGCAAAAATGAAGCAAAAAAAACTTTGGGTTAAAACAAAAATTTTGCTAAACACCAAAGCACACAATGTTTTTGCACCAGTACAAATGGAAGGAAAATAAACAAATAGAATTGTAAGCATGTGAGAGGTGAAATGTTAGTGTCAAAATGCCTTTGCTGACCTAGTCTGTTACTTTGAAGAGAAAACACTCATCACTAATTTTTTAAAGAAAAATGCATTTTAAGAAGAAAAACTCCCAGAAATAATTAGCACTTCCAAGTTAAATGTCTACAATGTATTTAAAGCAATCAATCTCCACGATCTTTAAGCAAAGTTGAAATAATCATCTTTAAATCAATGCTTCAGTGTTAACAAGTTATAAACAGAAAGCAACACAAATTCAATCGGTTTGAAATCAAACATTCAATATCGTTTAATCTCTCATATGCAAAGTGCCATCCTAGTGTACACAAAATGTACGACATGCAGTAACACCTTTACACTTTTTTAAAATTGCAAATTATCTCCTCCAAGACAACGAATGCAGACCGAGGACTTTTACAACGAAATATGAAATCTTCCAAATAACTGCGCAATCGAACATGGACGCCATCAACAGGCATGACGGCAGGACTATTCAAATTGATATCAATTAGGTGTAAAACAGACTACCCAGAAAAATGTTTATAACTCGTACTTCATTGCATCATAAAAACTGCACTGAACTGTTTGATTTTACGGAGGTTCAGCAGAAGGCCTTGCACTAGTTCTACATGCCAAAAAAGTACAACAAACTTATTAGTTACACCCTCGAGACATAGTCGGCACGGAACGCATTTGCTTTATTCCGTTTCATATACATAAATTTGCCTTAATTACAAATTGTGTACATCTTTCATTTTCCCCGATTTGCCATTGCCTTCGAGAACGAGTGATCTTCTGCACAATTTTGGGACAAACACTTGATTAAACTTAAAGAAATGCGATGATAACGCCCAGATAAAGGCTGCAAAGAGATAGAATGCGAGTGCGAGCCATATCTCATGAAGTAATACGATCTTTTTCAACGGACATTCGAGATTTAAAATGGACTTCACAACATGCATGCTTGGTTACCTAAAAGTGCGTACGTTTTGTTAGGCCGTCCGGCGATAAGAGCGCATGAACTTTACACTTATCATACCTAAAACGCTTAACAAACCGGTAAATGCTGCATTAACTTCTTGACGAAGCCAAATACGAGAAACACAAGAAAAACAATCGTCGCCAAAACAAACTGTTATGAATGAATTAACCTAACGTTGGTCAATTCTTGCGCTATGCGTTAGAAAACATCCACCGGGGCTATGCAACAAAATGAGCGAAATGCGAGACAAACCGTCATAACTGCAGTATTACAACTAAATTAAACGATTAAATGATACCTTAAGATCAGTCAAACCCTATTTGCCGAAACAGTTGTGAAATATAAAGGATTGCAAGAGCTAAATGCGCAAACCAACCTCCTCTTTCGTCCATCTTCCCTTGTTGATTTTCTTCTTTCGCCGCTGAGCCCTCAACGATGGTTCTTCCTCTACGGGAACATTATAACCTCTAAATCAAAAACAAAAAAAGAAACACATTCATGACCATAGTTACGCACTTTAAACTCTCCTTCTCCTCAGAGCTGTCGCGTAATCAGTAGAGACGAAATGACCCCTGATCGGGGCATCGAAATTTTCGCTCTGCTAAAAAAAATGTCTAATTACACGCAAAGGTTTCTTTTCGGATTTAACTTACCTTGCAACCGACTCTGCTGCCTTAAGAAGAAGCAACATTTCTGCATGAGGGGCCTTTAGGCATATTCCGTACTTCACAAAAGGGATTTGTCAATATTTAGCGTTGAGAGACGAACCTCTGTGTATTGGCAAAAGAGGCCCAGACGCGGCAGAAGACGCAAAGCGAATCAAAGAGAATTTGCACGTGTTACAGCACGCGTAAAGCCCGGATGTTCACTTCAAAACCTAAAATAACACTCTGTATTTTCAACATCCGATGAGAATCTAAATGAAAAGTGTGAAAATCTAATTTCCGAATTTCCAAGTGAGAGAAATATGCAATTAAATGAATTTAAAATCCTAAAGCAATCTGAACAAAACCTCGCTTACAACAGAACATTCGAAACGAGGCCGCATCGATCGATCGCGCAAGCAAATTGATCGGAGATTTAGACTTTGCAAATTTAGTATAATTTATGATTGTAAACGTTGGTAACAAATTCGCTGTATTTTCCACTAAAAAGGAGCAGTTAATTATAAACGGTCCGTGAAGATTTCTAACGAGTGCTAAATTGTTAAATCTGTAACTTAAATCGCGATCGACCTGACGAATGTCTGAGGATGGCTGAAGACATGAGTAAACACTGCAGTCAACAGACAAATCAAGGGTAGAAATCTGGTTCACCAAACTAGACTTGGTAGCGTATAAACAAAGGTGTATCATAGAAACAATTATATGAAATCTTGGGAATGGTTTTCATTTTGATCTTACAAAAATGCTTTGCATCGGGTTCTTACATCAATTTCAAAAATGGCGCGGAAATTGCGACATGATGGATGACAAATAATTTCAACTTTCGCGATCAGATCAGGGAATATAATGATTATTCATGGCATAGAGCAACAATCCTTACCGATAAAAATAGGCATTTGCCATCCTCGAGGAAATCCGTAGAAATCCTGAGCCAAAAACCCAGAAGGAACCCTACAATCCTTCGACCTTCTTTTTTGTTGTAAACCGAGATGCGGTTTGAATCACTCACGCTTCAAATAGACCGCCACGACTGCTTTCCTGTGATTGGTCGAAGGTCATATCTTGCTTTGTTTCGATTGGTCGAAGCAAGTTCAAAATGTACGTCAATTCCTTGGGGACACATTTCCTATTTACCTACCACCATAGTTGCTACCACGAACTGATGTGAAAGAAGATGTTTTCGTCGCCAAAAGACAAAGAAAGCTGGTTTTGCGGCCAAAATTGTCGTGTTATAACTTTCTGAAAGGATGCTCGATTTGCAAGGTCATACAATCTACTGCGTTTTTACAGCAAACGTGGGGCTTGCGATTGACGAAAAATGCTGAGCTAATCGAGTTTATTTTCTAACTTTACTTTTTGTCTCGGCACGACACGTGGTAAACACGATCTTTTGAACCTAACACCTGACATTGACAAGGCTTCAGCCAGAGCTTCAGCAGTTATCCAACTTCATCGTTTATCGGAAATTTCGCTTCTGCGTTCTATTTATTATCACGTCGTTGAGATAGGAGAATCTTGACTTTAAAACACTAAAAAAAAAATCCGATTCCCCTTAGCTTCCTCGATCGAGGTGTTACATAAGACTGGGTGATGTTGTGTGTTGCCAAACTGAACTCAACACTCCTAGACTCAACAATTAAAGCAAGATCTCGGGAGTTACTACATCACGGGCGACGAGCGGGGATAGAAAAAACGACCCAAATATGAGCGGTCAGCGGTGAAATAGCTTTTATACTTCATATAGAGACATATAATTTGTTGTTCCAGAGACAATCATGTTGTAAAGCCGAAATGTTTATTGAAAAGGTCATAGACAGGCCTACACAGACTCCCCTGTGTGGTTTTACGTTTGCAACGCAAAAGCCTTTAATTAAAGCTTCGCTCTGACGAGTATGTCTTTGAGGATTTACCTCTTTTGTATGATATAATCGGAGGCGTTTTGTAAATTGTTTTCAGCAGTGGCTGATTTTGGATGAGGTTCCATTCTTACATCAGTATTTGTTTTAAATTTCTTAACCCCTGGGTGGTATGCTGTCACAAAAGGCAATATTTTGCCTTTAGTTTTTTTGGTTTGTTTTTTAAGTGTCGACTGCCTTGCGGCAAACGAGACCTCAGATAACGTTTTTTCAATTTGGCTTTTTTTTTTCAGAGCTGAAAGATCTTATATGTACACGCTTTCAGAGTGATAATAAACATGTTGAAAAGTACAACAGTGTTATCTCTGAAAAATCAGTCTACAAACTGACCGAGACCTTTCAATATACACACTATTCATCTTGCCACCCGCCAAGTGTTAAGAAAGGCTTTATTAAAGGAGAAGCTATCAGACTTCTAAGAACAAACTCCTCGGAAAGAAATTTCCAGGAGGCCATGTGTAACTTCAAAACACGACTTGAAGCACGTGGTTACCCATCATCGTCAGAGCGAAGCTTTAATTAAAGGCTTTTGCGTCGCAAACGTAAAACCACACAGGGGAGTCTGTGTAGGCCTGTCTATGACCTTTTCAATAATTGTGATTTTTTTTCTCGGCTTAAAAGCTAAGTCAGTTGTTCAATTGAATAGGAAGAAAAACATTTCGAACGGAAAACAGCATTATTTGCACGTGTGGATCTTTTGAGAAAAGGTCTCCTAAACGAGTGGTCTTGATTGTAAATATTTAAGGAATGGTAAATACATTAGCCTTAACATGGCTGTTTCTCGAAGCTCAGTGTTTTCCTACTTGCCTTTTTTCCACGTAAATTGGGGGCGATTGAATAGATATAATATGCAGTAAAAGAACGTCAGCTGATAGAAATTTTAAATTTCTCATCTTAAGCTGTGGAAACAAAATTCAAGTGAAAAGGAAGCCAACTGTGATTAATGCTTTGAACAAGTCAAGATACGTTTTTTTCGTCACACAACAAGTTACATAACGTGAATATCATTCTTCTTGATGCTTTTCCCGGTGTCAGCAATGCCTTTCCCGATGCCTCCGTTGGTCAATAGAGCATAAGAAGTATTGTTCCAGTTAAAGCTTGAGGAAAATTGCTTAACTTTTTAAGTAGCGAAGTGTAACTTGGTAACATTTCGGCTTTACAACATGATTGTTTTCTGCAACTACAAAACGTACATTTAATTCTTCTTGGTACCTTTCGGATGCCACCGATGCCTTCATTGTTTATTAAAGCAGTAAAAGATATATGTACAATCAACACTTTTGAATTGCTTAACATTTTATTTAGCGAAGTAAACTGTTTACACTTCGGCTTTACAGCACAATTGTTTCCTGACACTACAAATGATCTGTCTATATATAAAGTATGAAAGTTGTTTCACCGCTGACCACTCGTATTTGGGTCGTTTTTTCTATCCCCGCTCGTCGCCCGTGATGTAGTAACTCCCCAAGATCTCGAACGCAAAAGACATTAGGAACCCGTTATCTGCGACTTTCTCTGCGTCCACAATTTCGGATCAGCGTACAACAGACCAAAACTAATGCGCAGAGTGCCTACTGCGCAATAATAATTTACAGTTTCTAAGGCGAATGGCAACCGCTTAATAATTATTTTCCTTTTCACAAATAACGATTATGTGATCAATCCCCGCCCTTCTATATAACTAAAGATTCACTTGCAATGCTTGTTCCTATTTTTACCCTCAAACTGGGCCACAAGATTCATCCTCGAACAGCAGCGTTAGGTCGTTACGATGGAAGACATCCATGTCTGACAGCAGGCACAACTGCTGGAAAGGTTGGCGATTTTTGTTTTGGTACTTTTTTATTATTATTATTATAATCGAAATATGGTATTTTTTCTGGCTTATCCAAATTGGATAAATAGTTACTGAAACAAGGAATCGTGCACTCGTCTGAAACAGGAAGCAACGCGAGCAACTGTGTAAAACATACCGGGTGACTAGGTCCTATTTATTTGAAGGTAATTTAGTGTTAACAACTGGGTTGAAAACGTAAATTAGCCACCGTAAAGAGTAAAAAAGCTGACGTTTCGAGCGTTAGCCCTTCGTCAGAGCGATCGCTCTGACGAAGGGCTAACGCTCGAAACGTCAGCTTTTTTACTCTTTACGGTGGCTAATTTACGTTTTCAACCCAGTTGTTAACACTAAATTACCTTCTATACTCTCCCACCGACGCAGCACCACAGTTTCTTTAGAAACTTACCCCTTCACCTATTTATTTGATGTCGGCAATAAACAACAGTGAAACTTTTTTTCGTTTGGCTCTGTTTGGCGGCCAAAAATACTGATATGGTGGCCATTTTTTAATCGAAGATAGCTGAAGTTTGGACTTATCACTGCTTTCGTATATTACAAATTGAGAGTCTTGAAAGGCTTGACAATTTTTAGTCAGTTGGAGCTGTTAAACTTTTTTTCCCATAACATGCGAGAAACAAAAAATCAGAATCTTTTTTGAAGATTCAACTCCATTGAAGTCTTAATTTCATGGGCAGGTGATCCTCTAACTGAGCCATGAGGAACAACTTGGCAAACTGCAGGCTTGACCAGGCTTGATTTTGACAATTTTTCTGCATATAGGGAGGTTTGATCAAGAATGCCGAAAATGAATATCAAGATGTTTGTGTTTCAGATTGCATTATGATGAACTAATTTTTTTAGACGAAGGCAAATTAATTCAAAATTGATTTGAAGTATGGGATCATAGCATATGATATATCCAAGACTTTTTATGATCTAATGGTGAATTAGAAGGGACATTGAGAGAATATGTTCACATTAATGTGTGTTTCTTAGAAACTGGACTCAAGAGGGAGTACTTTGAGATGCACTTCATTAATCATCATAGTTTCTTTCATTAGATCTTTTGTATTAATCAATTAATTTTCTATGCATATTTAAATGAAATGTCATTTAATGATCTGTCTTATGATCTTTGGTATTTAGGTTTTTATCCACAATCCCCACAGTGGCACCCTTCAGGGAGGCAGAGCAATTGCAAGTCATGATACCGACATTAGTATTTTAAACATCAACCAACAAGTTTCTGCTGTTGCAGCTGGTCCCTTGAACACCTCTGGATGTGACACGCTTCTTGTTGGTACACCCACAAACTTCTTAGCCTATGATGTGGAGAACAATTCTGACCTGTTCTATAAAGATGTAAGTGACTGAGTGGTAATACTGAATTAGGGCCTAGGGGGCCATTTGGTAGAGAAGAAAAAAAATCAGAAAATTATGCAGAATTTCTCATGGTCTCATTTCAATACATCCTCAAATTAGCACTCCCCCTGAATTAAATTTCTCTTTTCCAGTTGAAGTGCATCCTCCCATTTACAAAATCAGACTGTGTGCCTTTTCCCCTTTGAATAGGTCCCATTCCCTCTCCTCAATCATACCCTAAGTCTATTTACTAAGTAAAATGAACTACAGTATTAAAAAAAATGGTATTAAAAAGTTGAAAACAAATTGGTATTGTATTAAAAATTTGTAGAAAAAAGGATAAAAATTTAAACTGGATTATGTAGTGAAGAAAAAAAATCAGTTAGTACTAAGTGCTGTGGGAGAAACAGTTACAGTTATTGAATGCTAATTTTAATGGTACAAGTTCATTTGGTTGTTCAATATTTTTAGATTGCAGATGGAGCCAATGCAATTGTAACAGGCAGACTTGGATCTTTTGAGAATCCTTTGGCGATAGTGGGTGGAAACTGTTCAATTCAAGGATTTGACTTTGAAGGCAATGACGAATTCTGGACAGTAAGTATTGGTAATTGTAAGTTGAAGTCAACTGGTTGCTTATCACCTTATATAGCAATAACTGGGGGGTGGTATGGGGAGTTGAGTTGTCATTTTGTGTAACTTACATCTGTTTGTAAACTAAATAAAGCACCAATCCAGTCAGGGAAACGTGAGTTGAAGAGGTCTATTGTTCTTGCTTTGAGTATGCAGTCAAAAATGTTACAATTGTTTTTGAAAGTGAGTACATATAAGGCAAACTATGATACTTATCGATTATCACCACCATAAACATTAACCAATGTATTTAACAATGAATATATAGAGGAGGTTTTGCATCTTAAAAGCTAAATTAAATAGAAAAGTAAATAATCCATTTACAAAATAATGTAATTGTTGTTGTTGTTGTTGTTGTTGTTTTTTTTTTGGCAGACATGTAAAAGCGGTAGCAAAAATACTAAACTTTATTCTTCTGTCCCATTTGTGGCATCCATAGGTGACAGGAGACAATGTGTGCTCCTTGGCAATGTGTGATTTTAACAGTGATGGATTGGCAGAGGTTTGTCTGCAGTGTTGATAAAATGTCAAATAATCTCAATTGTGGCTTTTGCAAATGTGGGCACTCTATCAAGGCACTCATGAATTTCTCTCCTTAACCCTTTTACTCTCAAGATCTCATTAGTAATTCTCCTTACTGTCTGCCATACAATTCTTATGGTATCCATTTGGATAATTTGGTATTGGATCAACTGATAATCCCCTAATTAATATTTTACTTTATTCTCATCACTTGTCTGCTTGATATTGTATTGATATTGTTCAGAAAAATTCTCTCATAGTCACTTGTGTGAGGTAAAGGGTTAATGGTAAGTTTTCTGTGGGATTAAGTTCACATTTTACAATTTTACAATCACTATATTTTTGATTTGCACAGTTACTTGTTGGCTCAGAGGATTTTGACATTCGAGTTTTTAAAGAAGATGAAATTATTGCAGAAATGACTGAAACTGAGGTGGGTGCATCTATCTCTTTTCAAGAACCTATTTTATATCCTGCAATTGTGAACATTGTTGTTATTAATAATTATTTTTCATCTTCTGTCCACAGTCTGTAACCTCTCTATGTCCAATCCGAGGATCTCGATTTGGTTATGCTTTGGGAAATGGTACTGTGGGAGTTTATGACAAGACAGCAAGATACTGGAGAATAAAGGTACAAAGTAGCTATTATTTAAAAAAAAAACTCAAATTAGCTCACAGGTTCACTATTGATACTTGTAAAAGTACTGTTAGTTGTCTAATACCTTGCCTTGTCAGCTGCCAAGACAACTGCATTTGCCCCAAGCTTTTGTAATCACCACACAATCTCTTCCCATGTGACTGTGAAAATTTTTTGACTTTGGTACCTACTTATTCCTTCAGACCTTGATTTTGCTCATTTACCCAGTACATAACTAAGACCACAGTGTCAGAATTCACAAATCTAATCTACAAAACACTTGAAAAAGTGCTTGATCATTGTGCCATCAACGCAATACTTAGAGAAGACTTCATTTATCCATTGTTTTTTAAATATATTGATTGTTTTAACAATCAAAAGTAGACTAAGTGAAATTAACTCTTTTGAATGAAAGGCTTCTGATAAACAATGTGTTCGTCTCAAGAAAGTATGGTTTAGTACAGTTATCACTGGCTTATTTCATTAGAATTATACTAACATGCAGTTTTTCTGCCAATCCACTCAGGCAGTTGTGGTTGTTTTCCATCCCCTGGCACAATCATCCCTCCTTAAATCCTTTTTTTTTTAATTTAATTTTTTTTTCTTTTTTCAGTCAAAAAATCAAGCAATCACCATTCACAGTTTTGATCTTGATTCCGATGGAGTGCCAGAGCTTATCACTGGTTGGTCCAATGGAAAGGTGAAGATATTCTGTCTAATTACAAAAGAAAAAATAAACTTATGTCTAGCAACTCTAGCATAATAAAATGGGTCAGTCAAGGATGGTGTCTTACAGTGATCTTCTACTTCCCTATTTACTCAACACTTCATCACTTAATCAACACTTAATCGACCCCAAAGAGTGTCACTAACATCTCATTTCACCCAACAATATCACCCATGCATCAAACATTGATGTCAAGAGAGTAAAAGAAATGATCTCCATTGATCTAGGAGTTCCTGATTGTTAAGCAAATTCTTACTCTGTGCCTTACATTTCCCATAATATCCCATCAATGGATATTTCCTTAAATGTTATTGCCTCTCAGCTTGACACTGCATTGACATGATAAGAAAAAATTTCTTGTTGTTCAGAGCCCACAAATTGGCTAAATGTCTTCATGCTAGTAATTAATGTTTTGCCAAGAACAGCACTAGTCAACTATTCCTAATACTTCCTTTCTTTGTTTTATTCATCACATTTTGTAAACTCCTTTTGCACATTCTTAGATTGATGCTCGTAGTGACAGAACAGGGGAGGTGGTGTTTAAAGATAACTTCTCTGCTGCCGTTGCTGGTATACTTGAAGGAGACTATCGTATGGATGGAAAAGTGGAACTCATTTGTTGTTCAGCAGAGGGGGAAGGTAATTTTAATGCATATGTTGAGTTATGCTGTGTCAGTCCCACTTGTATTGGAGACATCTCAAGAGGAAAAACTACTTTTCAATCTCTGGAAGCTGAAATAATAGTTCAGGTTATTAATAACTAAAAGAACACGCTTTCTTTTGGCTTACTGGTGTAATAATCCATGCAGGATGTGTGCATTTTAATGCTGGTAAAGCGATCAAAAGTGTGGTTTATTGCTTTCAATAAATAAGCTTAAAACAAAACACAGTATATCTTAATCTTTCTATTGGGTTCCTGGTGCAATAAACGATAGGTTTTTGACCAGTCAGGGAGCTAATGTAGGATCTCAGGCTTTTTTTCATAAATGGTATAGTATCCCAGTTTAGTCTTTAAGCTTATTATTTGTATTATTATTTATAACGAGTTTTGAAGAGGAGCTTGTAACCTGTGGGCTTCATATCCTCAGCACTTTGATGAGCCAACAACAAGGCAATAGAAAAAGCATGATGGGGAAAAAAGGAGTGGCTTGCAAGGGGGCTGGATAGGGGTTTGATTGTTTTCTTCTTGCCTTTGAGAATTGTCTTCTCATGTTTCCTTTTTGTTCACCCATTTCAGTTCGTGGGTACTTGCCAGCATCTGCTGAAATGAAGGGCAACTTGATGGATGTCAATGTTGAACAAGATGCACTACGAGACTTGGCACAAAGAAAACAGAATTTATTGTTGGAATTGAAAAACTATGAAGAAAATGCTAAGGTAAGAAATTTAATTTAATCTTGTTCCTGGTGGGGGATGTGATGATATCATGGCTGCCAGTACTCCAAGCATCCTCTTACTGGCTAGTTAATTACAATATAAATAGGAGGAGAGCAACATCATTGTACTGACAGAAGCAGAAGTTAAGAATGGAAGAAAAGATGGGATGAGCAGTTGTTGTATCCTCAGTCTACTACTGAAACAAGCTTATGTCACGTGTCATTTGACTTTGAATAGTGTGTTTTATGTAGAATATGTAATTTAAAGGGAGTCCTATGTTTAGTTTCAGCCCTTTTTTGGCTGTTTGTCATCAGCCCAGTGCTAGTGTTCAATATGGTTATGTCTGAGTTTTTATTATTAGTAAATTTCCATCACAGTGATTACTGTTCAAAACTTTAATTATTGATATTTGTTCTGACTGAGTAAGTGACATCTTTCTTGGGGTCTCATTCACTCTTTGTTTCTTCCCACCTGAGTGAGAGTTAGGTTTATTTGTTGGTGATGTACAAAAATGTACTGATCAAATAGTTCAGTAGGGAAAATTCATGTCACAGCTGCATTTCTAACTAACAAAAGCCCCAGGCCAATGAAATAGGCAAATAATATGACTAAATTATCATAGGTTGGAAAGGTTGGAGGTCAAGAGGTTGATCAATCACAGATGGGAGTCATACCAGCCAGCACTCAACTGCAGACCTCACTGTTGGTAAACCCAGGAAGTGAACAAGTTCAGCCACATGTGCAGCTCTCAATTTCAACTACCAATGAAACTATTATCCGGACTGTGATGATATTTGCTGAAGGAGTGTTTGAGGGGGAAAGTCATGTTGTCCATCCCTCACAACAAAATTTAAAGTCATCTCTTCAAGTTCCAGTGTTCCCACCCAAAGATATTCCTGTTGATCTTCACATCAAAGCTTTTGTTGGCCAGAAATCCAGGTTAGTGGACTTGTTAATTCCTCTGTCAGTGGATAAGTCACTAGTTTAAAGGGGCAAAATAATAATCATTGGTGATGTAGTCCAGAATGGCAGCAACATTTCCATTGTTGATTGTCAATGACAGAGACAGACACATCTACAATTAATTGAGCCACATTGTGGTCATGTGATATGATGATGACCCCTACCCAGGTGGTCAAGGCACTGGTCACAGAGACCAATAACAGCTCAGCTGTCAACTGGACAGTCATGGCCACCATCACTTCAGATAGAGCAGTTTCATCAAAAGCAAGATCATTTGATGAGTGATGTTCTTGAGCTGAATTCTTTCCTCCAATAAAATCTCTCTCCACTTTAAAAGGATTATATTAAGTGGCTGCTGGTGAGGTTTTTTCTGCAAGCAACCATACAAAATGCAATTCATGGAATGAGTCTGCAAAAGGAGAAAATGTATTATTTCAAATCACTAAAATGTACAGTCAATGTTGCAAATATGAAATGAAAGAAGGCATGTGTAAGTGCTTCTAGTCAGACAATTATACCTTTACCTCACCATCTGATTCTATATTTTGTGTATGTTTCTTAATTTGTTTGTTTTGGCTTTTTTTGTTGTTGTTTGTTTTATTTTTTGTTTGAAATTTAATTTCTGTTTTGCAGCAACCACTTCCATGTTTTTGAACTTACAAGACAGCTACCTAGGTAACAATATTTATACTCTAGGAAATATTTTAAGAGACCTGCAAAATTACTAACAATAAGTGATAACCTGATTGATACAGGTTGATTCTATAGATTTAAATTAGTTTTGGAAAAGAATTTGAATACCTCAAGCTTCAGTGGATACTGAATCTCACCTCCTAGTCAGAGTAGCATTTGAACAAGGCCACTAACATTGTGCGAGCTAGATCATATTCTACTATGGCTGTCTTTCAACCACACAAGAGAAACTGAAATTTGCGTGCCTCAAGATGGATTGAAGGGCATGTAGCTTTTTTCATGGTAGTTTTCACTTAGTCTGTAAGGCTAAGATGCATGTATTTTTCATGTGGCTCTTTCTTCCCCAAAACACTCTATACATTAATACTAGTACTACATACTACAAGCGTCGTTATTGGTAAAAAGCTACCGTTTATTTCACTGATGAACCCATATTTTTTTATGAATTAAAGCAATACACTGCACTTTCTGTCTATTTTCCTGCCTAATAAGCCACTTGGGATATTGGGGGGAACATTTTCACGTGGGAAGAACTTTTCACGTGTTCTCCCAACATCCCGAGTGAGTTATTATGCCGGTAAACCTATTAAATCATTCAAGTATGATTCATTTCCAAACTCAATCATCATCATTTCTGTTGTGTAGATTCACCCTGTACATACCTTGCCCAGATGGTTATGCTGAACCAAAATCCAGCTGCTGCTTCCATATTAATGAAAGAGTGAACAGGGTAAGCCCAGTAGAACGACTAGCATCTAATTTCTCCCCATAATATCACGCCTGAGTCACACTTTAAGGTCACAACAATAAAGGAAATGACCATCAACTAAAGAAGCTCTTGATTGTTAAACAAATTCTCCTTTTCAAGACGTTGGGAAAAGTTTAGGAACAGGATGGAGAATATGTTTACTGTTGTTAGGGTGTAAATGTTTAGGTAAACACAGATATCTGATCATTGCTGGTAACTGACCTCTACTTTCTGGTTCCTGCACAGGCTGTTATGTGGCTAAATCAGAATTTTCTCCTCCCGGATGAGATAGAGAGTAAAGACGGGGACCTTGACATAATGTTCTTGTCTCTGAGAACTGGTAACCCCTTGGCAATCAAAATGGATCAAAGTGGAAATGTAAGGAGCTGTATTGATTTTAATACACCATAGCTACAGCTGTACCAGTTCTCATGCATAGAGTGGCTATCTTTTCTCTGGACTAAAGTTTAACGGAGAAACTCAGGAAAATTCAGGCTTCGACAGGATTCGAACCTGTGCCTAGTTGCGTGCTAATTGGTAGTAGCGCTTAGGCGGAACCACCGGGAAGCTTAACCTTTTTGCAGTCAAATCTTTGTAATTATTTACTGATAATAAAAAGCACTCAGGAGGGTAACTCCTCCTTTCCTAGTAAACCTCGGCGAGACCTGGTTTTGAACCAGAGCTTAGGGTCGATTTTTTTTTTCTGCGATTTTTTCATGTAAGCACATTTAAATTACCCACTTTTTTTCTTAGCATGCTTTTAGAGAATTCAACAAGTGGTACCAAAAAAAGTCCAGGTTCGTGTTCAGAAGCCCTTGTCTTTATCTTTAACGAAATGTAATAAGCTGCTCACTACATGAGTGAAAACTTTCTGTTAGGCTGTTGGAAGGCTAGGTTATGATATTACATACAAAGCAAATTTGTAAAATGAGGGGAATGTATTAAAACGTATCTGGCAGGCCTAAGTTTTTTGTTCTGTCTAGGTGAGTGTCAAAACAGATGACATGGATTTAGCAGGTGATATCATTCAGGCACTCGCAACCTTCCTGGGAATTGAGGTAATTTTTCCCTGAACAAAATAAATAGAAACTCTTTTTTCATTGTCACTTTGGCAGCTTTCGTAACGACCAATTGATGGTTTCGTCCAAGTCCTATTGGGTTTGTTGTTTCTGTTTGCGTTGGTTTCGTGATTCGAATGCAGCTTTCTTGATTGAGAACAGTGTCACTCCTTAGAGAGCAGCGAACGTGAATTGCTTTTCAGTTGTGAAGAAGTTACCTCTAAAAAATGTGTCCAGAGAAAACATGTCGCGGTTTCCTGAGAGCAAATTTAACTTAACACTGCTTTAGAGAAGAGCTAACCACTTCGCCATACGATTTTACTCCAGGACTTACAGACCACTACAGAATTTCCGGAGCATTTGGAAGAACTTCGTGCGGTGTTGCTTAAGGTAATAAACCTAAACAAAACTTATTAAAACAGTTCCGGATTAACATGACGAATATGCAATGTTGTTCAAAGCGTTATTTAACCGAACTGTATATCTGGCCTTAAAACCAATCAATCAATTTTTGCCCTATTTTTTCGGACACTTTAGGTCACGTTGTGTAGAATCACCACACATTCATCACGCAATAACCCCCATCATTGTTCTCCGATTATTTACGTTGAAAAGTAACAAAGCCAGTTAAAAAAAAACTTGAGCCAGCTCAAAATTTTTATCATTTCACCTCCATCATTTTACACGGAAGACAAATAAACTCGTTTTGTAGAGTTGACTGATAGTGATATAAAAAAGCTGGACTCAAATGCGCAATCGCCATTAGATCAACGTTGACTTTTTTACGGGCGCTGTTTGCAAGATATAAAAGTTGCTGGGTTAGGAGGGTTCTATAATCGATAAACCTCTTTCCGGCCGGTTTGTCGGATGACAATGTTCTTGGTGAGAGATTGTCCTCAAAATTTCACATTTTCTCTCGAAGCGTCGCTTCTCGACCAAATGTTGAAAGAATAAAACCTTTCGGATTTTATTCTTTCAGTCGAAAAAAATTAAATACATGGGGACTGCATTGTTTTTGCTTTGGTTCGCTTTGTAATTCATTTAAATAATTCTGGCAAGAGAATACGTTCTCTTAGTGATGGTGGTGCCAACTTTCCAATAAATCAGTTGCAAAACTAAATCACTGTGACTGGGTCGCTTCTATTTTCCCGCCGGTGGAGCCCGCCAACTGTGTTCAAAATGCGTTCTCATTGGCTCCATCTAATGTTTTCTACTTGATTTGATTGGCTGTCGTGAATACTTTTGTTTCACAGCACTTAACCTTAAAGCACTGTCTCGGGTGTTTGATCACTGACGCGATACATGCCTTCAAATTATCATCATTCAGGTAGACGAGCTGCATGCTGTGAGACAAAAACTGACAGCTGAGATGGCAGATCACTCCAATTTGATCAGAAGCTTGGTTGTCAGAGCTGAAGATGCCAGATTAATGGGAGACATGTGAGCATGCTGATTAATGTTGATTAATGTTACCCGCCCTTTTGAGATGTAGTGGTCTTATGTAAGCGCACTTGATACAGGGGTTTCCGTAACTTTTTCCTTAATCAGCTGCAAGTGGTGTAATAGGGGTCTGTGCCCGGAAGAGGGGTCGCAAGGTTTGCCCTTTGGGTCAAGGGACATGCTCCCTCAGAAAAAAAGTAAAATCTAGAGGCTCGGAAATGTAATTTTCTGCATTCTGGTCGTCATGAAGAATATTGTTTTAAATTTAGTATTTATTGGCACCTCTATAATTTGCCTGTCATTTCTGAGTTAAAGATCACTGTGTTGCTTCCTTGGGTTGAAGCTCTCAAGTTTTCCTTAGAGTTTCTCTGTGCTACTGAACGATTAGCTTTCTCTCTCTTTATTCCTCGTGGAAATTTCAGTGATAACTCCTTTAATATTTGGTTAATAATTCACTCAAACCGTTCACGGCTGATAAATTTATTCCTCAGATTTCATGTTTGTTCTTACTTTCTTTGTAGGAAAAACATGAGAAAAGGCTACATGGAACTGTATGACCTGAACAGAGATTTAATCAATGGCTACAAGATCAGATGTAATAATCACACAGAGCTTCTGTCCTGTCTAAAACTTGTCAATCAGGCCATCCAACGAGCTGGAAAGCTCAGAGGTAACGGATTAACTCAGTGCATTAACCCCCTGGCTCTCAGGAATGATCATGTGGTACATTCTCCCCACAACTCTAAGACACTGTTCAGGAGACAGGCAATGAGAGTTAAGCAAATTATCAGACAGAGGTTATTTTGAGATATAACTCTCAGATTCTCCTCAAGAGCCTTCAGAAAAAGCATAATAATCAGTTAGGGAGTTAACTTTGAATTCGTGCGGATGACTCAAAGGGTTAAACGAAAAGCATCCAAATAGTTTGGCCAGTTGCTGGAGAAAAGTAAGAACTTGCATTTTTGTCCTCACTAATGGCTCTTGTATGAGCCCTCCACCTTTTTCCTCTTATAATCTGCCCCCCCCAAACAAGCCCCTCTCTAATTGGCTCAAAGCTCATGTGAGCCCCTTTCACATAAGCTCCTCTAGAGAAATTCTCTCTCTTAAATGAGTCCTCTATCTGGATGACCTGTGTATTGTTAAGTATTATTAAGGAATGTTGTACAGCTTTCAAAGATGCTTTATCGTCATCTAATCCCTGATTTTTCATTTTCCTGCAGTGGGCAAAGCTAAATCTCAAGTTATTGCAGGCTGCCGACAAGCGATCAAGAACAACAATGTCAACGGCTTGTTCAAGATAATCAAAGCTGGTTCCCTGTGAAGTCTCACCGTCACAGTTCCTAAAGCATTTATTAAACTTCAGAGGCCGGTTTTTTAAATGACTTCTGAATCCGGCTGCGGTTTAGAAAATCGGCAGTCCCGTGAGCTCTTTGCATGTGGGTTGTTGGAATGAAATGCGTGTTTTTCAGTGTTCATTAGAACCGTCCTTGACATTGCTTTAACAAAATCAACGTTTGCCTTTATTGAGGGCTGTTTAAAACCTGGTCGTGGTAAAACGACGTTATGTTAGATGGTCTTCAAAAAATTAATTAATTTATGAAGAAGAGGTAAATTGTACTTGCCCTACGGGCTCGTGCAATTTTGTTGTCTTTGAAAGATTTCCTTGTGCTTATTAACACCAAATTGCACTCGAAATTATGTCATTATCTATTCTTAGTACTGAGTGCGTCTGCTTTACAGGCTACATTATTTTAAAGGTGCGCCCACAGAAGTGGTGTAACCAGCCGGTTAAAAGCCTTTGATGCTGAATCTTGAGGCAGTCTCGAGAGAAATGAGAATGAAATTGTGGATTAATTTTTCCTTCGTTCGCTGCTCCGCAGCCTTCATCTTCTTTGAGTGCCCACATTGTAAATAGTAGCAAGGCGCAAGGAATGCTTATTCAGTAAAGGCTGTAAGATTTGAAAAATTGGTCAAATTTAAATGATAGCTTGTGTTTAGGGTGAGAAGGAGTCACAGTCTCTTTTCTTGTCTAAATATGGTTCAACCAAGTCGAGAAGGAGAGGGTGGGTGCATTCAACATTGGGAAGCATTAGGGGTGGAAGGTGTGTGGATGGTTTTTCATGTTACGACCTCAACGCCTAAAAACATCTCTCTGTAGTCAGAACGTTTTGCAAGAGTCCTATTCTACTGATTGGCACTTGGCCGTGTTTCGCGGAAACAAATTTGTGCTCTTGGTACGGCTGAAATTTCTGTTAGAAACTTATTTTTGTAATTTTATTTATGTAAGCGGCCGCAGAACATTAACAAGGAAGCGCGTAAAGATCCTCTTTCGCAGAATGACGCAGGTCGCGGCTAGTACACAAATGTCCTTTTCCACTCTCCTCCAGGCGATCAGCGATGAAATTTACTGTTTAGTCAGTATTGATGTTCAGGTCATTTGTCCTAGAAACTTTTTAAAAAGGACAAGTAATGTGCTCAACTGGAGTTAAAGCAGAATATTAGGAAACCTGGTGGGCTATTATAACCAGCATTGGTCGGTTTGGCATAATAACAGATGTTACCCTTCTCTGAAGATTGTACTATGGTATTATCAAGAGGAATCACATCAGAGATCTTTTTTTCGTATTCAAAAGGCAAAAAGGAAGCAACCGCCCCGGTGAAATAGCTACAACGGCCTTTATTGCTGCTATTTGATAGCTTGCCCTCAGCAGCCCAATCCATGACCCAGAGCAAATGGTATGCATGCCCATACCATGTGGACTTATAAGCCAGTTGGCAAGTTTATTGACGAAGGGGACAAAGGTAAATATTCGTAATCTATCGAAGCCAATGCAAGAGCTACGAATCCATGAGATGCCAAGAATGAAGCCTTGAATTCTCCTAATCCGCCCACAGGACCGAACAGATTAACCACACCTAAAGATGATAAAGGATGATGATAAAATATGGACAGCCACTGCATCTTGTGGAAACAGTTCAGTCATTTATTTTTTAGAGGGAAATTGTGAAAAGTGCATTCTCCCAGGATCAGTTTGGAAGTTACACCAATAATCCTTGACTAAAATATCTTGGGGTTAATGAGATTATCGTGGTGGATGTATGAACATGCTTTTATAATGACAGCTTATGTTTCCTCATGTAATTTAGTGTTAACAACTGAGTTGAAAACGTAAGTTGGCCTCTGTAAAGAGTAAAAAAGCTGACGTTTCGAGCTTCTTATGTCCTCAGTTAAGTATCATTCTGGTGAAAAACAACGACCCTGAAGATTAGGATACAAGATCAGACGCCACCTACGGTTGTTGTTATTGTTAATTATAAGGATTTTACTTTTCCTCGGCTTCTTTTCAATAGTATCCACATGATATCCGTGTAAGATCCTTTGATCTACCTCTTCACGCAAGGAAGGAAAAATGACATACCGAATCTCCTCAAAAAAGCGCCTACACTGTAACAAACGCCCTTCCACAAATAAGCGCCCACCCCCAAGTCCATAAATCAAACAAGCACCCCCTGAGCGCCCCCACTTGAATACCCCGTCCCCCTTCCCCACTTAAATAGTAAGCTTCAACCACAGCTGGATCAGTACAGGTTAATAGTTTCTTAAAAAGCGTTCCCTTCGATAAGAGCCCTCTATCCAATAAGCGCCCCTCTCTATAACAAATCAACCACATTTTTATTTTGTCGTCAGATTTGGCAATTATACCTTAAAATCAGGTGCTTACTTCAGTTTGCTAATGTAGGTGTGAAATATTAACAGCTAGCGCGGGTAGTCCAAACTCGTTTAATGAACCTGAGTAAGTATGCAAACATGTCTATATTGCGCCATGGGCAATAAGGATTTCTATGGGAATAAACAGCCGCATTTTTAACCTGAAAAATCTGACCTAGTATTAAACAAAAAACGAACCTGCCTTGCTGCTGTCTCTGTTCCTTTGCATCTTTTGAACTTTCTAAGCTAATTAAGTTGTGCTTGGTTCTTTTGAAATAACAAATTAAATATCTTTTTTAATCAGGAAATTGTCAGTCTTTAAACTCGGCCATTCACAATGTTTACTGCTATGCAGTTTTTTTAATTTCACTGGAAGGAGGATGAGCAAAGAGAGTTTATCAATCAAGGCCAGGGGAAATCTAATTCGGATTGATAGCAAGGTATTCACAGAGAATTCATATTCTTGCGACGAAGAAAGTGAAAGCGGTTGCAAAAGAGGAGGAAAACAAAACGCTTTTGGGGTAGGGATATCTTTAAAGAAAGGAAAAGTCAAGGTGATTTTTACAACCTCGTGGAAGAGCTACGACTTGGAGATTGTGAATATTATTTCAGGTAAGCTTATGTACATGGGTTACGGAGATGGAAAGTTTTAAAATATTCAATGTAGACAGGTAAACTTTATCTGTTTACGTTCTTCTGTGTTAGCTTCAGAAAGTTAAGATGAGCTTTCTGTTTCCTTAGCTGATTGAATGAAATTCAGTTTTATACAAATTGTCTTCGCTGATGAATTGTTATCGTTGGCTTTTATCACCTCAAATTTTAGATATTTACGCATGAGCCCAGAAAGGTTCCAACATTTGTTGACCCTGGTTGGCCCCTTAATTTCCAAGAAGGCCACTAAAATGAGAGAGCTCAGTTCTGCTGCAGAGCGCTTAACTCTCACATTGCGCATGTTGGCCAGTGGGGATGATCAACAATCATTAGCTTTCAGTTATAGCCAAGGTAGGACCATTGTTAGCCACATTCCGAGGGAGACATGCAGTACAATTTGGATGGCCCTAAGAGACATTTATTTAAGACCACCAAGTTCACCCCTTGTCAAACAAGACTCGATAGTTGCGAACAACCTCGGAAAACTTTTCATCAAAGTTCACAGGGACGGTCTCCGCCACTTTGTTGAAGTGCTCAGACGTGGGGAAACTGGAGCGAGTGGCATAATTGGCCAGACATAGCCAAATGTAGCACAAATGTGGTAGATTTCCTTGTGCTTGTGCGGCGGTTTGTTTTCACTCGGATTACGCGAACACAAGCACAAGCATAGGCACAGGAAAAAGAAAAATTTTTGATCCTTGTGCTTTTGCTTGCGCTTGTGTTTAATTTATGTTTGCGTCGAGGCCGTTTTCGTGGTGAAATATGAGCTGTTATGCTTGCGTGTGTGCTTGCGCTTATGCTTGCGTCGCTAGTGAAAACCAGGCTTAACGCATTCTCGCGGTGCTTTCGGATCACTTTAACTGGTTTGAACTTCGAGCTTTAATTGTGTATCATATTTTAGTTACGAAGCATTAGCGAAGCGAAGCATTTTTCATAAACAACTTGACTTGTCTTATAAACTCGAGTACGTCTTACAGTCAAGCAACAAAATATTATTGGAACAAATTTCTTCTGACGTTGAGCCGTTGAGCCGTTGAGCCCGTTAAACAACTCAGTGGTCTAGCTTAGAGACAAAGAGTTGACTGTGAACCTTTTCATTCTGTTTGGTAACACTGAAAAGAACAGTTTTGTTTTTGCAGAAGCACTATTCAGTGAGAACTTATTTTTTGCAATTCCTGTTCGCTTGCATACAAATCTCTTTTTCGGTGCTGTTGTCGCGAGGTTGAAAAAGTCTGTGTTCGTGAGAAGTTTTAAGAAAAAATAACAACGCTTTGTTACTGAATACCACTGCAGAAACATCCTAAGCTGGTGCAGAAGATAGAAGGTGAGGCCTTGTAGCTTTATTTTGGTGTGGCCGGGAGCTTCGTGAATGATTGATATGGTTGGTTAGCTGCACTTCGGTGGAATAGCGACATCTGTTTACTCTTTCCCTCGCTCGACAGCCGGCTCTTTTCCCTCTAAAACAGGGCCACACGCACCTAACATCCTTGGAACGACTTCGAAGCTGGTAAATTACCATAAGACTTAAAAATAAATACAAATTTTCGATAAAATATACGGTGCAGCCAAGCACGGCGCATTATCATCCAGCGATTAGGACAGCCAATATTAAATGGTTTATTGATGTCGTTTGAAATATTGCACTCTTCGCTTTATCAGAAAATATATACCGTTTTGAGTTTTGAACAGAACGGTCTCACAATACATTACTTATGTTTTTGGTACTTGTGTCTTCTTTTTTTTCAGAATTTGTTTCAGATGGGCACGAGGCTCTGGCGTAGATGTTGTGTTCACAAATTCAAGTTTCTCTTAGTTGTACTTGTTATAGCTTTGTTTATTGGGGAGATTGGATGTTTCTGCCTGTGTTTTGTAACATGGCGGATGCCTCAAGCTTCCAGCGACTCATTAAATCTGCTCTTTGTTTCGGATTCTCAAATTCAGGTGAGTTTATTATGTAAGGAAGCCCTCGACATGCGTCAGAAATCATCTTTTACAGTCTTCGACTTGAATGCTTTATCCTATTAATTTTCAATCTCTGCAGCCTCGCATACGAAAGGGACTTTTATCTTAGAGAACCTCTAGTCAATATCGTAAAATTTATAACCAATAGTGCCTTTTACTACCCGGCCTAGAATCGCTTGGAATTCTTAAAACTTCAATAGGTTAATGGATTGCTCTTCTGGTTTGAAAATTCATTTTACTTGCCTTGTTTATATTATGGAGAACATGGTATTAAGTACATTTGTATTGTATTGAGGTTATTTACTAGATTTGAATAGATATCATAGTGTTGATATCATTGGAGTTGATGTCTATTGCTAGGTGATATTTTAGGTATATTTTTGGTTCATGCCCACTAACTCCTTATTTACGTATCATCTTCACTCTCTATTTATGATCACACAGCGAGTCTTCTTCAAAATATAAATTCTTCATTCGTGGCCTTTGTAGCTAAGGTGATTGAAGCGCCAAACTAGAGTCTGGCAGTTTGAATCCCGTCAAAGTCTGAAGTTTTTCAGGCTTCACTTCTGTAACTTCTTCAATATTGTAACGCAGCTGTGAGGATCATTTCTTAACTTCTATCTTCTGCTGGTCAAAATATAATGGTCATTTATCGTTTGCTTTTACCCGCATGGGTCGGAGAGTGAGCAGAGCTGAGCGATTTGATCTGATTTAAGTATTAGTTGTAGTTATGAATCGCATGCTATGGTCAAGTCACAAGTTGAAACACTTTGAAACTTATTACCATTTACGTATGTTCTGCGAACAAATGGTGAAAGCTTATTTTTTTTAGACAGGGAACCTTTACATCTGAATATCTCATGTTCATATCGTGGTAACGTATCTATTCCCCTCAAACCATACCATTTCATATTGGTTATTCATACCAAGTCATGTCATATTATGCCCTCGAGCCAAGTACTGCGAATCTTACCTTTATTTAGCGGTGATCTGTCACCCTTCATGAGGCCTGTTACCAAACTTTGTTTGAGATTTGATTCACAGCATTCCGTTTGTCCTTTCCTTCTTCTCTCACTTTTCCACAGAACTTACTGGCTTTTATGGTATCTTAATGTTAGGGTTACAGAGGTGACCGTCCAGGAATTCTTGGTTACATAACACGCTTTGATTCTGACTGGTACCTGAAGAAGGTTTTCTTCATGGCATTGACATCTTTCTTCCCAGATGCTGTCATTCATTTAGGTTTGTGAAGAGAAAAAGTATAAGTAAGATGGAATTTACGGCGATCTAAAAACAATTGTTCCATGCAAGGACAAAAATAATCTTTTTCTTTGTCACATGGCCAGAAATCGGGGACAGTCAGCTGTCAACAACGCGGGCGCCACAGGAGCTATGTTTCATCTTTTTGCACCTATGTAGTGGGTTCGACCAAAGTTTTGAAAAAATGTCAAATGTCTCTTTTTATAAGACACTGAATACTCTAAACAGGTTTAACTGATTGTGAGATTAACCAGGGAAGCCCGTCTTTGCTTAGTGTTAATTTCATCTGCACGGTGACACTCGAATATTGGCATGATAAAACTTAATTTTTACTCTGTAGTTCCAAATTGTTTGGTACTTGTTTAGTGACAAATTATAATTAAGTGTATTCACATACGTAGACAGTGTTCCAAGTTGCAACCGTTTTGGTCGCTAGGGCGAGTGAAAATAAATTTGGCGATCGAAAATATATTTGGATCGAGATTTTCACCCGCAACTGGGACATATGCTTAAGAGCTGCGATCATTTAAGGCCAGCAGAAAATACTTTAGGGCTTTGTAACCACTCTTAATAGCAATGGCGTTCGAAAGGAACCGTCTTCGGTCCAGAAAACTGCTCGCAAATCGTCCGTTTTACGCATTGCTAAGTCTGAAAATGGATTTTTAGAATTCGCCTATTTTACGGGAAAAATGACCCATTAAAACAAGAATTCAGTCTTGAGGGTTCAAATCTCACAGTTCAACTTTTGCCTTAGCGGAATGGACGCTCGGAAGTTGGAAGGACGTGTTGGTGGCCGTAATTTTGACTGAGAGGAAGGTATTCAACCAAAATTACAGAGCCATGTATGGGAAATGAGCAGACTGTAGAGCTACGGTTGGGAACCCATCCAGCATGCTCTCGAGATGCTTCGAATAGACTCGATTTAACAATTTGATCTTCTCCTGAAGCTTCAGACGTTCGCATGTGAGTAATTTCCCCTCTGACTTGAGCAATCTTTAAAAGTTTTCTTTTTTCTCTTACGAAGCCTTAAACGAGCGGCATTTTAAATCTCAGTAAAGGAACGTAGAGCGCATGCTTGGACGCCATGTTGTCCTCGATTTCTGGCCGTATGAGAAATCGATCATCAAACTCACCGATTTCTCGGCGGATTGACGCTCTGAGAACCCGTTGCGGAGTTCGACCAACTACTCGCATAATTTGTGCTGATCATTGTGCTTGTTGTGATCGCTCATTAGAGACATTCGGTTGTAATAGGTGATGTATTTGATGAAGGATCCATTGCTACTGCTGAGGAATTTCAAGAGTATAAGGTAACACGACTTCATGGTGTTACAAATCACATATCCTAACAACAATTATAATTTGTAACTTTTGAATCGTTCGACCCGAGATTTTGCTGTATTAAAGAGATTGCGGTCATATTCATGACAATTTAGCACGCCTGTAACTTGTAGGAATTTGACATAGAAAAACTACTACAGAATTGCTTTCAGGTTCTGGACTAGTAAGAAAATCCTCAAAAAAAAAGTGAACTGAATTTTCAAGTGCATTTGTCCCCACGTGTTCTCGTCGACTTCTTCTGGTATTTACCTCTCTTCTGTTGGGCCCTTGTCATTACCTTTTCATGGGTTCTCAAGGAAAAATTTGCAAAGAACTTATAAAAACTAACTTAGGTGCCTGCAGCGAAGGAAAAGATAAGGGAGTGGGTTACGATTTGACTGCAGTTTCATATTTGATCGGTTGAGATGGAAGCCTAAGTTTTCTAGACCAATCAAGGACATGCAATCAATAAGGACATTTCTTTGAGCGCTCAGTGGAAATTAAACTCAGCTCTGTTCAGAAACTTGTTAGCAGAGTCAGTTGACGGGAACGGAAGGAGTAGTGGCGAGCTTCAAAGACCGAAGATATTGTAATGGTTTTCGCTTAATAAAGAGATTGAAACCTAGCACTCCGAATCCAATACGGCGCCAAGTTCATACCCAAAGTTGTTGGCTAGGAGCTATCCTGGTTTCAGTAAGCGCATCATATTTATTTCAGGCTAGACACGATAGGATTTTTCATTCCCCGGCTGGAGTTTATAGAATTCATATAGCCGGAGACAATGACATTGGAGGCGAATCGAGCGATATTATTACAGAGGAAGAAGTGGCAAGATTTTCAGCAAACATGGGCCCACTAAACGATGTTATAAAGTTCAAGTACACTTTTCAGATAGTGAAGGTAATCCTTTACCCTTTTAGTCAAAAGGCGTGAATTTGGGTAAGGCAAAGTTGGTATCTATTTCAAAGCTAAGAATTTTTAAAAAATAACGAGGTAACATTATTTTCACTTGGTGTCACATTAATGTATCAAGAAAGGCTGATCAAATTCAAAGACAATGCCCTTTGTTTAGTGTCTCAAATATGGCCATAAAAGGATATCTTGAAACAATAGCTTTATAGCCAAACGATGGGTTATTAATTCATTAGGGGAATTCAAACTCGCTGCCATTACAATAGTGAAATTTACGAGGTCAATTCAAACATAGCCGATTACTGCACGAGCGTGAAATTTGAATATTTGGCGAAAGCGCGTTTATGTCAAATCTTACCCTGGGGAGAAGGAGGGAGTTACTTTTTGTTCAAGGTCACTTGCTACTCAGGGAGGGTCGGCCAAGACACAGAATGTCGCAACTGAGAGACTGACAAAGAGTGATGAAATCAAACGAAATTTGAATCAGTGTGAATGGTCACGAATGAAGTTAAAACCGATTTTTATTTGTTCGGTATTTTAGAAAAAAAAAGCGTAGCTATAATAGTTTGACGATTGAAAATAATTATTATATGATTATTCTCTGTTTTTATAATCATTAATAAAAATGTTGTTATGGAACTTTCACAGATAAATTCAGTGAGTTTGCTAAGAAGGAGGCCCTTCGTATCGGAAAGGAAGATCTATAATGACACAATGGCCTTTATTGACGATTTGCCCTCAAAGCTTGATCCCGATAGAATTTCTATTCTTATTGGACACGTTCCGCTTACTCATGCAAGTGGAAGCCAGGTAGTTCCAGTGATAAAGGTAAGCTTTTCCCGGAGATTATGTATCAATTACGGAGCAGTTCCATGATTTTTTGACAAAAGAAGAGGACTGTTAAATAATTTTGTAGGCATATGTGTCTTCCTGACAATTCATGTCCGTGAAACACTGAAGCTAAAATGAAGAGGTACTTTGAAGATTGCCCAATACAATCCAAAAAAACTAACCTTAATTTAAAAAAAAAAGATTAAACTCAGTCTGTGAGAGTTTTCACAAAGAAAGATTTTAGGTTGAGAGGTGGGATCTTCGGTCTTAGCCTCGTCATCAGTCCTCGTTTAATTTCTCTCAAACACGCAATACTGCCTTATTACGTACTACTGCCTTATTAAGTACTAACTGAGGGATCTGATGCTTCTGTTGAACTAAATTGAAACTTATCATTAAAGTTGTTTAAGTAAAGTGATGCAATCATTTTGCTTTACAAATGGACGTGTTTCTCATCTCATGTCCTAGTTAATAGAGGCTGTTCAACCACAGCATGCTTTCTCAGGACATATTCACAAGGTACGTATTGCAATGACGTTTAGCATGCAGAATTTCATGTGAAAGTAGTAATAAACGTTGACTTGTGAAACTAAGTGAACTCATCTCGAGAAAACCTGCTGACAAGGACACAGTTTAGGAGCAATGCAACAGGAGGCAAACGTTTGAAAACAGTTTTAATTCTTAAAAGTGTTCTTCGATAGTATCAAGTTTAACTCGTTCCCTTCACTTTTCAAATAGCATTTAGTTAGTTTTTCTTCCCGTCAGCTCGGAATTTTAGCAATGTACGATCTGTTTACTGTTGAATTTATTCGCAATGATCCAGATTACCACTGAGGTGCTGTTTTATCTCAAAGATATGTTTTCTTCCATGCTGTCAATGCTCGTGGGCAAATGCAGCAAATAGGCTGGTCATTCGTTACAATAGTAATTATGGAAAGATATAAATCAATGATATTTAGACCGGAAGATTAGATAGCAGGTCGCGAGAAGAGGAGTCTGAAAATTTAGTTTTCGTGAGATTCGAACCTGTGCCTCCCAGATACTAAATGGTCGTCACCGCTAACTGCGCCTCAGAGCCACATATCGAAGGCCAGGCAAATTCACCAAGTTCTCCCATCCTTGTTCAGAGAGCCACGATCAACCACAAGATTGGAACAGCGACGTTTACAGAGCATGTTGTTCCAACATGTAGCTATCGCATGGGAACAGAGAAGATGGGCTTTGCTGTAGCAGTCATTGGTGGGTTAAATTCTCCTTACTGTCTATCATACAATTCTTATGATGTCATTATTATTATTATTATTATTATTATTAACAATTATTATTATTATTATTATTAACAATTATTATTATTACTTTCTTGATCATAACAATAACCACTACAACCATCTTTATTATCCTTATCATCTTCTTTTCATAGGTGTGGATGGCTCTATTGTTTTCTCCGTTCTACCATTGCCCAAAAGATACCCATTTCTAATGACGTATTTAGGAATCATATGTGTATTTATTGTATTTGCACTGCAATGGCACTGCAATGGTTAATCTCGATGATATTATTTTGTTTGGAGATAGTTTTAGACGGGACATTAGTTTTATTTTCAAACTTTCTTTAAAATTTAGTGACACTAGATTTAAGAAGAGTTAGTTACCTCGTTAATAGGGTTCTCTTCTCCCCGCCCTTTGGAGCGAGAGAGACTGGGGAGTAGTAAGAAGAAAAGAAGAGAATCCCTCGAGACGAGTTAGAAGTGTATCTGGGTTATTCCGCAAGAAATTTGAAATTATCACAGAGAATAAGTAGAGGAGGAGCGTATACGTTTACGGCATGAATCTCTTGGCTTATCGATACCATTTTCTTGACCGAACTTAAACACTCCGATTACCGAAACGCTTCTGACTTTGTGGTTCACCAGGGACTTTGCTTGTGTTTACTTTCAATAAAATTAAAAATGTATACATGATCATGATTAGAGCTCTCGTGAGGGAATATTGCGCGAGGGTTTCCACCATGAGATGAAGGCGTGGAGGAGATGTTGATTTGAGATACTGAGGTACATATAAATGCTTCACCCATGTATGGAACCACACCCTTACCAAGTGCATAGGGAGTTTAGACACTAAAGGATCGAGATAGTTATACTAAAACCTCGAAAATGAAAACAAAAGACGACATGACGTCCTTAAAAGTCCCTCTCTTTGATAAGTCTCCCACAGTGATAGGGCCCAAATATTAATATCTTACAAATCATTCTGAGACGAGGGGTTATTTCTCGTAGTTTAACGGCATTATTTATTGCTTTACGTGGAATTTTTAAATTTCGAAATTAGGAAAGTACAGTGATAGACTAACGCTAGAACTCTATTTTTTTTGTTCGGGATCAGCACCGAAAAAAGAGATAGGGGTACAGCTCACAACCACGAATAGCTCAAAAAAGGATTTAGAGCCGCGTGCGGCTTTATGATGGGCTCATCGTTAAAGTCTGAAGAAAGGACATCCTTGTGTTCTTCCTTTCTCATGAGGAGCAGCGCGCAAAAATACTCCTCTCCCTCGCGTATCTTGCTCCTTACACTCCTCTGCTCTTCTGAAAAAAATGACGCCTTTTTTACTCAATCAAGATAGCTGCTATTTTCCGCTCACTAGCCAAGCAGGCGAGAGAATGCAACAGACGAAGTCACCATATGATTGTTACACTACATATTTAGTTGCGCATCAGTCCGCGGTCCAAAATCGCGGGCTTTCGTTGCCTTGGCGCACAGGCTTACTCGATCGCTGAGTCACCTGACGTTGCACACGTTTCCGATCTCTTGCGTTTAATGATGTTCTCTGTGTGGCCAAAGTCTTCGCTAATCGATGATATAACCACAATATGCGTCTCGAAACTCGATCCACTGCAAAAGGTTACGCTTGCGGCGAAAGTTGTCGGTGATAACGGCGGAGTGTTCGAGTCGCATGCTCACTTCATCGCTGATGAACATGGCCAGGTTGATGTTGGTCGTGACCCGTCTGTGGGTGGATCTTACAATGGAGTTTCAGCTATGGGACTGTTATGGAGCATGAAACCCGCACCGGGTCAGATAAAAGGACTTAGACTGATAAAACACGATGTCACGAAACCGTATGTTATCGAGCTGAAATGCTTCAATGACCACATAGCCTCAAGGGAAACATCTAAGCAGCCTATGGCACTCACGACATTTCTGAAGGGGTACATGGCAGATGGCGTGAGGCGCATTCCTGTGAAAGAGGGTAGAATCCGTGGAACATTATTTCTACCACCGGGCAATGGACCTTTCCCAGGTAATTTAAAACGAAGTTTGAATCGGTAGACTTTGTGAGTCACTTTTTTAGTTACTTGACTTGTTAGGACTCTGTATTTGGATAGGAAGGATGCTCTCCCAGACATAATTAGTTGAGATAATTTTCCAGAACAACGTTATGATGTTCTTTCGCCCCTCTCTCCTTCCAATGTTGTTAATTGCTACTGTGTCTATGCCATCTTGCAGACCAATGTAGGGAGGGGAGGGGGGGTCAGGAGCAAGGTGTCCCAACAAATGTGTGGGAGTGTGGGTGCAGTTCACAAGGTACATAGTCTGAGACAAAAAATCAAACACAAGGTAGCAAAATGAAAAAATGGAAACCTTAACCAAAAGAACCAAACAAAAAAGATCATTTGAATAAAACAAACAACATATTATGAAAATAGAACACAGGGAAACAAAAGTCAGCCAGAACAAAGGTGAAATTAAGGAGAAGGAAGGTGGGTTTTACTCTCTATTGATTCTGTGCCTTCTGAGCGCTCCCTCAGTTGTGCTTCAATTCTCAAAACTCAAAATAAAAATATGCTTAAAACATACAGCCATCAGTTGAAGGTTTATAAATTTGATTTAACCTGGGAGGAACTTGGTTGACACTTGAGGGTGAATGTAGAAAGTAAGGAGTGACCCTGAATTGTGCAATTAATATTAGTATAGGTACAGTACCGTTCGAAGATAAGCGAACCACTCAACGCGTTCCCCACGCAGAGCCAACGCGTTGGCGTTTTGAACTTAACGCGTTTGCGTTTGCGTGTCCACGCAAACGCAAACGCGTTTAGTGAAGCTCATTAGAAGATCACACTTTAAAACCATTTTGCATAACAAGAGGCCCAAACAAAGCCGACTTTTTTGTCACATTCGCCTTAGCATCTCCACGGCGTCTGTGTATTCCCGATAACAAGCGTTATCCAAAGATCTGTTCCTGATAAAAAAAAAAAAAAAAAAAAACCGAACTAAGAGTCAAGCGATTTCATTTTACAACCTGTAATTTGTGAATACTTTCGAAATTCTCGTTCACCTGTATCCCAAACTGTTTTCTTTTTTCTTTTTTGGTCGATCGATTTTATGTTCACGTGCCGCATGTCTCGAAATTCATCACAAGTCGCGGCGCTTGTGTTACCAAATAAATGAAATTCTAGCCGTATTAAGTTTGCGAACAACTTCGAATTCTCGGATCCAAATTTATCCTTTTCGATTGATCCTGTGTTAGTTATATCGCTGACATTTGAGTATCGCGAAAAACCATGCATGTACTTTAAGTAAGGAGCAAGTAACAATAAATGTATGTTCTCACACACACAATACAGTCGGCTGAAAGCCGGGCGAAAAGCGGCAGAACGTAAACAAAAGCGTGACAGACTATAAGTATGAAGATTTTAGATATATGAAAATTCACATATTTGCACTGCGGTGGAAAGATGAAATTAGAAGATCCTCGCAGCTAAGAACACTACTGAAACTAGTAGTTGTAAGTAGGACCTGAAAAAAATTTTCAGGCCCGTACGGGATTTGAACCCATGACCTCTGCGATACCGGTGCAGCGCTCTACCAATTGAGCTAACTGGGAGCTGGTCAATGAATTGGGTACAAATAAACATCCGAGTGAATGAAGATTTTAGATATATGAAAATTCACATATTTGCACTGCGGTGGAAAGATGAAATTAGAAGATCCTCGCAGCTAAGAACACTACTGAAACTAGTAGTTGTAAGTATTATTGCCCGTACGACAAAAAAATTTGTCATTGACCAGCTCCCAGTTGGCTTGTTAGCTCAATTGGTAGAGCGCTGCACCGGTATCGCAGAGGTCATGGGTTCAAATCCCGTACGGGCCTGAAAATTTTTTTCAGGTCCTACTTACAACTACTAGTTTCAGTAGTGTTCTTAGCTGCGAGGATCTTCTAATTTCATCTTTCCACCGCAGTGCAAATATGTGAATTTTCATATATCTAAAATCTTCATTCACTCGGATGTTTATTTGTACCCAATTCATTGACCAGCTCCCAGTTGGCTTGTTAGCTCAATTGGTAGAGCGCTGCACCGGTATCGCAGAGGTCATGGGTTCAAATCCCGTACGGGCCTGAAAATTTTTTTCAGGTCCTACTTACAACTACTAGTTTCAGTAGTGTTCTTAGCTGCGAGGATCTTCAAATCTCATCTTTCCACCGCAGTGCAAATATGTGAATTTTCATATATCTAAAATCTTCATTCACTCGGATGTTTATTTGTACCCAATTCATTGACCAGCTCCCAGTTGGCTTGTTAGCTCAATTGGTAGAGCGCTGCACCGGTATCGCAGAGGTCATGGGTTCAAATCCCGTACGGGCCTGAAAATTTTTTTTCAGGTCCTACTTACAACTACTAAACTATAAGTATGTTTTTTTCGCTAGCAGTTCACGAATAAAACTCGTGACTCGAATTTCGATCGATAGGCTTTAAATAATGAAACCTTTTGCCTTGGCTTGCGCTACTGGAGATTGTTTGACTTGATTAACGCGGATTGTTGAAAACCGCCTGATGTTTCCCTTGACGAAATCGTGATTGAAATTTTGGTTGCAGAAAGAATCGACTCGCGTGGCCCAGACATTCTGGCGATGAGCGTTTTCGATTCTCGACTCAAGAAGCAGAGAGCGCATCAGTTCGACTGGGTTCTTTTGTTAAGAGTTGCTCTGTAGTTTTCGAAAGCTTGCCTTAATTTTTTTTTCAGATATCTGTCGCAGAATACATTTTGTTCAAAACCGGCGAAAAGCAACAGAACGTAAACCTTGACCGACAAGTAAAATTATGCAAATTCAAAAAGGTTTTCAGTTGCGGATGAAGGCCGTCCTTTGAGTTGGTCAACAATGGATACAAAAGAAAGAAGGTTGGAGGTGGCAAAGTGAATAACAAAGGTGATACGGGTCGATGATCAACGCGTTAGCTAACGCGTTAGCGAAAGAGCACTAACGCGTTGACTTCTTCGAGCCCACGCGTTGACAACGCGTTAGGTGGTTCGCTTATCACATGATTTCAAGTACAATTTGTAATAAATAAACACGAGTAAATTTTGAGTGGTCTTTGAAAAAATTTACAAGAGCCTGTTTATTCCAAATTGTACGAGAAAAATCATGTGATTACACATTAGTAATGTGTATGAAAAATATGAAATAACTTATCATAATTATGCAGAAGCAAAGCACGTGTATCAAGTGCAAAAATAATTTATTCAAATCCTGCAAGAGACATTGTGTGTTTGGTCAAAACAGTCGGTCAGTCATAATATACAATGATATTTTCACATCTTAAAGGTGCAAAAAAGTTCAAAGTCTGGCTAAACAGTTCAAGGAATTGTTCAGTCTAGTTTGTTCCTTCTTTGCACTGAATGAACCCTCTTCTGCTTTGAATTACCTGAAAACTGCATTTATCTTAATCAATCAGAACTGAGTAATTTTTTCATGTATCTTATTAGGAGTTAAACACATACCTCCATAACTTAAGGCAGCAAATCCCATATTTTTTTACTGGTATTAAACTGCTAAAAAGACCTATTTTGGTGAAAGCATTAAAAAAAGGGATTAAAAACCAACAGCGACAAGTCAAACCATGAACAAAGACATTCATGAGCTCTTTCTTGATTAATATCTCACAGCATTTTCCAGTACTACTCTATTATTGGGACTTGATGTGGCTTTTCTCATGCTCATTCAAACCATGTTTGATATGTAGTAACAAGATGGTGACACTGGAAGGCAATGTCTTTTTCCTTATGGATTAAAATTTGTCATATATGTCTCTTGGTTATTTATTTATTCATTTTTTTTTCCTATGAATCTGATTTCTGTAATCTAGTCTTGTTATTAACTTTAAGCTATTTCTATCAATATTTGAATTGGCCTTTTGAAATGATTGTCTTTGCAAAATCATCCTTAATCTCGACTTGATCAGTGAAGCCCAAATTTACCCAAATAACCTTATATTTTTAGGGAGGTTCTTATGTATGTTAACTGTATTATTTTAGCATGTGGGAAACAAACCATTATCAATTTGGAGCCTTCTAGTCGGGACATGCTCAGTAATAGAGGTGGCACCCTTTGAAATTCTGTTTTGTTTTTGAATATTTGCAAACTATTTCAATGTATTACCTTGCAGGTACCTTTCTTCCCCTCCCCTTCCCTTCCCATTCCTTCCCCTCCCCTTCCCTTCCCATTCCTTCCCCATTGCATTAATTAAACAAATTTCTGTGAAAATTTGCTTGTTGCTAGTGATAAGCATGATGATCAGGTCTAAGCTCATGTAATCCTGTATGCTAGCCATAGGGCCACTCTATATTCCACTTTCTAGTCTGAATGAAAGCAAATTTAACTGCCTTTAGCTCAAGTTCTTCACCCCATCACTGCAGTTGGGAATAGAGGATTTTTGTCGTCTCATGATAAAATTTACCTGATTCCCCCATAGGGCTCTGTGATAGGGCTCTGTGCAGTTAATTGGCATTAAATTTCTTATTTAATTTTATTTATACTCTGTTGGAAATGATTGATCCCCCTGTTCAAGACCCAGTTCAGCCTCATTTTTGTTCAGTTTTTGTCATCTTCATGTAACACTACTTGTGATTCAACTCCATACCTATACATCGCCTTTACAAATTCCCGATAGGAGCCATTTCGATTTTACATCGGTACACTACTTCACTTTACCTAAGTCCCTGAACAGTGAGTAATGAAACACATAACAGGTGCTGAAAAATTTACTTTAACTTGCTGTGGCGACCCAAATGGTTGCAGCTTGCAATACTGGTCTAAAAATGTTGTTTGTTTGTTGTTTTTTCAAGGTGTCATAGATCTACTTGGCGGAGCCGGTGGACTAATTGAATTCAAGGCTTGTCTGCTGGCCTCTCATGGCTTTGCCGCTCTTGCACTTGCTTACTTTGCATACGATGATCTTCCTGTCGAACCAGAATACTTTGATCTCGAATACTTTGAAGAGGCAGCAGAATGGTTTCGCAATCATCCCAGTGTTGTGTCAAATGGCGTGAGTTTGCACTCAATCTGTTTGGGAAGCTGGCTTGGGCTTCTCCTTGCAAGCTACCGAAACGACTTGGTAAAAGCTGTGGTAGCGATATCACCATGGAATGCCCCTTTTTGGATTCCTTACGTATACAAAGGAAAACTGTCAAATGTATTTCGCTATGAAATCGAAAATGTGCAGGAAACAGATGAAGGCATCATATATAGCAATTGTGTGGCGCGTGCGAAGGAATTTGCTCTTCCCTCAGCCGAGTTAGCAGCACTCACACCAATAGAACGAATCACGTGTCCTGTATTACTCGTTTATGGAACTGATGATAAGATCATTGATTCGGAATTCACCACAAATTGTATATCTGAACGTCTGAAAGCAGAGGGAAAGGAATCCTTATGTACCATTTTACGACATCCCAATGCTGGTCACCTAATTGAACCTCCCTACACTCCACTTAATCATTTAGTGTATATGAAGACTTTTAAGCAATATTGGGTGTTAGGAGGGAAGCCCAACGAACACGCCTTAGCGCAGGAAATCACGTGGAGGAAAATTTTAGATTTCCTTGGACAAAATCTAAGGACCTGTAAGAGCAATTTATAGTACAAACAAAAACACAAAAACGATAAATTGTTATGGTCTTAAGAGCTAAATCCAATCGGATGTATGCTTGTTGTATTCCAGGGTGATCAATAGATTTTTAAAATGCCAATGTTCCAGATTTAAAATTTTTTGTGCGTTTGAAACTGACTTTTCCAACTTAGTGCAAACAAACACGGTCGCGATTTGTAAAAATCTGAAATGATAATGGCAGGAGAGCGAAGGGAGAAAAGAGGAATAATGAACTAAACAAACAAAAAAAGGATCTGGACACTTGTCATAGCAAAGACACCTGCTTCATCCTTAATATATACGATGACGCTAACAGAATATACTTTCATCACTCGCTTCCGCTCGCCTTCGGTCGCTGTGGAAATTCTGAAGGTGAAATCAGGGCGAAGCTAGGCAAACAAGTTGATTTTCTTCGAAAACAGAATTGATTAGGTAAGGTAATGTATGTAAGTGGTCGATTTGATTATTGAGTTCTGTTCCCTGTTTTTTCTGCGTAATGTCTAAAACATTATCCACGTTGAATATGTTTTAAAACGTAGCGAAGGCGGTTTGACATGTGAAGCAAGTCTCGTATTGCTTCGTGATCAAAATAGAGAGTTTAGTTTAACGATAGATGTTATGTTGCCTGTTTCTCTACTCGTTTTAGTGAAAAACAGTGATAATGTTGAGTTTGGATATGGTCAGAAATCTTTTTTCTAGCTGCTTAATTTTTCAACAAAGCGATTTTCTGCGATTTAGACCACGATCAATTGCATTTGCACTGCAGCTGTTAAATTAAAGCGGACCAGAATCGAGTAAGAAATCCGAATAGGGGCATCTAATCCGTAAGAAAACATATTGATCAGTTAAGTCACTATGGCTAACCAATATGTTATATTTCTTGAATGTCATAAATTGATGTCTGATTCATTTGGGGAAAGCTCAAGTCCAACATATCCGCCACTGGCGCTCGCGAAGTTGAATGAAATGGCTACCATATCGTGACAATTTAGTTCAGCTTTGGAAGGGGAATTGCAAAAAGAAAAATTAAAAAAAAAGGTTTCACAAAATTAGAACATGGCTTCCAGTCGCGAATGCATTTTTCCGATTCAACATTCTTTGCTGCGAAAACTAGAAATTCAACTGTCTTTGTGATCTTTCGAAAGCAAATTAGCGAACAGTTTTCTATTGAATGAATTGCCCGTTTGTGAGCGTCATTTTTCTGAATAAATATACGACCTCATACACAAAGCCGCCAACCTTTAAAATGATGTTCAGCCAAATCTAATTACCTATTGCATTAGAGTATTTCAGATTATTACAATCACTTATTTACGGTGTATTGAAGTAACAATACGTATTTAAAAGCGCTAAGAGTTCCGTAGCTGGTACCCCTGGAACATTGAAACATGGTGAGAATGGCTTGGAAAGGAGCTGTGCTTAGCAACACAACCTACCCCCCCCCCCTCCCCCCACTCCCCTCAATCCTTTCTTTCGTGGTGTTGAGTGTAATAGTTTGCGTAGATGGTACGTTTTTCGATCGCTTGAATTTGGAATGGGGAAGCGACAAGACAGCCAGCTACTTAGCAAAGAAGCGCGATTGACTTAAAAACAGGCTAAAGGACTCTGAACGATTTGATTACACAAAATTGACATACTAGCGAGATGAAATTTAATTTTTATGTTCGGCTTGGGCCAAACAACATCATGAGGGCCAGTTAATTTTGATTTCGATTTCCAAGATGTCGAGATTAAAGATCTGAAGATTAAAGTTCAGTAGGAAACCGACAATAATTCCACTTTTTGCATTCCCAGTGCCATAAATATTCTCCAGCTCGGGGCGGATAGTAGACGATCTTATTCTTTTGATGCCTTTCCTCATTATGTCAAATTGTTGTTAACATTAATATTGGAAAACCAATGGGAAATTCGACAATCTATACACAATTTGAATTTCAAATTTCCATTGTCATGACCGCCAAACTGAGCCGAATGTTTTGTATCTTGGCTGTCTATATTTATTCAGTCTGACAATTCTTCTAAACAAACCACTACATGCCGAATTTGTTGCTATGTGTGTGGTTCGGCTCCTTAAATTGTAAATATTGTCAGCGATCATATATTTCCGAAATACTGAGATATATTTTTCTCCAAAATTAGCTTTAACACCGTAGATTGAGTGAATTAAATTAAAATTTTCTTTTCCTACTGGCATTGAAAGCAAAGCGTATGTGAAGTATTTCATATATGGATATAAAAAATATGGAGTTTGAATGTGGTGGTTTAATTTTTTAAGAACAAATGCATTTTTTTGATGATTTCCGATTGTAATTTGTATTTCATTTAGTTCCTGTATCTTTTTTTTCGAATATGAGTGAGCGTAATTTTAATTTTCCTTTCAATACGTGTTCCAAACATTGAATGACTAGTTCCTGAATATTTAAATTTTCGTACATAGCTGTCAAGTTTGAATTGTTTGTCAAGTAAAAACCATTACTTACAAATCGTCAAAGAAAAAATCTATTCAAAGCTTCATTCGAAAATAGCATCATTTGCCGCTTTCAGAGTGTTTGTTTTTGTGCAGGAGTTTTCGTTTATGCAAATAATCGTTGATGACTCAGTTTTCAGTGGAAATTTCGCTTACTGACTTTGTAGAGAACTTTGCTCTGCCAATATAAAATCTCGTCTACATCGATATTTATTCAAAATCTAAATTCTACGAAGAATTGCGAGTTAAATGAAAAACCGCTTTCGTTACCCGGATTTGTTTACCTAATCTCCACAAGACCATAATCTTTGCATACACATTTTCTTTGGATGCGTTATTCATAAGGCTTGTCTCCACTCTGTTTGACAGGTCGGTATAAAAACCGCCTCATTAAATATTAAAAATATCGGAGTTTTTTTTGCGCCTTCTGGCGAAAAATCTTTCCGCGATCTCCTCTCAAGGTTTGTTAGAAATAGTAGAACCTCCTGATATTTTCTTTTTCGACAAATTTCTATGTACTATTGCGAAATTAATCTTTTTTTTTCGCTTTTTTGTCTTCGCAGCTGTAAACCGACTTCTCTCGAGTTGTGAGCACAGGATAAATGCAAATTTTTATGAGGTCAAGATAGCTACGAACAATCTGAAAATAGAAGAATACAAGTCGGCAAATTGAACAAGAATACAGTCAGCCTTTGAAGGAAACAACTCCAGCCAACGGAGAATCAAAAGAGACTTTCCTAAGCGGTTAACATTGATTTATCATTCAGGAATCGCCGACCAAGAACGCGCAAACTATCAAGAGGAAACAAAAGTAAAGAACATGAATTTATTTGATTTAAGAAACAACGGATTGAATACTTTGTAGTGAGCTTGTAACAAAGGTTCTGGCTCGATTGATCAACAAATCTGGTGATCCGATGCTTTCATCAGTTTGATCTGGTCAGCCTTCTCGCTAACTGAAGTAAATCCTATTACAAACCTTGTGACGAATTTTGACTGTCTGAACGACGGCCATATTGATTTATCTGGGACGAAAGATCATCGACTGCACAAGGACTGTCCTTCGAAATCTTGAATCAACAAAAGTTAACGGCCTTTAACTCTGTAAAAAGGCTCATATAAATATCCCTGCTTCAGAAGGAAGAAGTGCAGTTGGAATTACTAGTCTGAATTTCATCTGGAGACTGTGTAAATAGTCACCAACATGTGTTGTAGTTGTCTTTGTAGTTGCATTCAAAGTTTTCTGTCAAATTGTTGCAAATGCCTTGGCAAGAGTTGTATGGCGATATGCCGGGGGATTTGCCGGTGTTTCTGCAACGCCGTTTCCCCTGGTTGTGGTTTCCTTCTGCAAATCATCTTTTACGCCATATTTCAAGGCTTCAACATTGGCACTGACGTCGGCGTCTTTTTAGAAACGTCCAAGACATACGCGCGTTGCGATGAGCTTTCAACCGGGATGCTTCAACCTCTGAGCAACGACACAAACCTGACGCGTCCTTACTGCGTCGCGACGGAAAACGCTACGCAAGCGTTGCTAGGTGAAAAAGCAGCAACGCTTCAACTCCTAGAGGGCGTTTTCTTTTTCTTCATATGCCTCTCTGGTGGGATTTACGTGATCCACATAGTTGTACTGTTCCCGAACACGTGCAAACACTGGAATGATGAAAACTTCGAGAACATGGTCAGCGAGGCTGGTCCTTATTACCAGAAGATCCTTCAAATTCACACCCTGTTTCTACTGCTGGAGACGTTGGTTCACGATGTGCCTATGTCGTGTCTGGCTGTAGAGCTTTGTGCGCAGATGTGGGGAGCCGGTGGCATAAACTGCTGGGATTGTGCCCTAACACCTCAAGAGCTCCCTAAAAATCCCATGGCGCAGATCAATTGTGAGATGTGGCTGGGACTTCTCCTGGGCTCCATAGCTATTGTGAGCATTTACAAGGGTAAGTGAAAAGTATTCTATCTATTTATTCCAGCATTTATTTATTTATTTATTTTTGATCTGGCTCAAACATTACCTATACATGTAAAAAAAATCAAAACAAGACAAAACATGGCTAAACAAAACAAAGGGAAACCCAGGAATAGTATATTACTCCAAATAAAATATTTGCTTATTTGCAGTCCTTTTATTTACTTCGCCCCCAATTTTCATCTGTGAGGTTTCTTTCATAACGGGTCTCGTGACTTTTGACTATCAATCACTTATCAACTCCAGACCTACAAATAACGTGTTCTTCCCAGGCTGCTTTATATCTCTAAATCATATTTTCATCTCAGGTATCTTGCCCCTTTATTCATGGATTGGTAATCCCTTCTGCTGGGCCTGCTATCCACTTCGCGTGTGCGTGGTGCTCCCAGCTGGGTTCCTTTACTGTGTGCTCGCCTTATCCCCCGCCATGGGAGTGGCCATAAATCGCCTGTTTAAAGTGGCGCCCCAGATGAAGGACGAAATGGGAACAATAGCATCGACCATTTGGACCTTTGGCTTGTTCTTCTGGGGTATCATATTTTTGCTGACCTTCCTGTACTGGTACTTCTGTGGTAAATGTTTATGTATGTTGTGTTGTCCCTGTGAGAGGAAGGAAAAAGCCGATGGCTCCAAGGAGGGATGTTTGTGTTGTTAATGAGATCAAGACGGTGAAATGTGAATTGCCATTTGGTTTCTTGATTGCGAAACTAGTTTGTTTACGTTTGATTACTACTTTTAATTTTTGTTACTTCGCATAATTTTGGAGAGCATGCTAATTCGGGAAAAATGGTGGTTCCATTCAGTCAGTCGTTTCAAATAATTACTGTCTCATTTAACTAAGATTCAGTTTGTTTTTGAGGCCAAGGCTTGAGTAATCCATATTACAACTATAATGATGTCATGATCCAAGTCCACACTCGGAGAAATAAGTGACTTTGGCTCACCAAAACAGGAAGTTAAAGAAAAACAAGACTCCTTGTAGAAATAAGAGCGCATGACGTTTCCGCCTATGTAAAACGCTTTCGGTTGATTGTCATGAGAAAATCGAAGAAAGCGTAACAGCCAATCAGAATGAAGATGAATATCACTGGGATCGAGACAATGTTCAGTATGGCGCTGTGGAAAACATAAGCTCTATAAGTTGTCCTTATATTTCTTTTATATATCTCTTATATTTAAGTAACATTCCTCTGCCTCTTATCGAGACAAATTAATGTTGCTGTCTAAAGATTTCAAAATAGTGAAACTCTCACCCGAGATTTTAGGTGCTCTGATATTTATGCTGCTTGGAAATATCATTATTAGTCTATCATTTAATTATTATTATTATTATTATTATTATTATTATATTTATTATTATTTTAATCAAGATCAAGTATGAAATTAAATGGAGATAGAAGGTGAAGTAAATGTCGTAAAAGGTAACAGCCTTTTTGCGTTACCAAAGCAAAGAAAGAGTTGGTATGAAACTCTCTAAGGTTTTTTTCTTTTCTCAGCTGTCAACTTCACATTCCACTGTTTTATTTGTACAAAGTTTCATTTTTTTTAGTAAAGATATCATATTTATTTTTTGGTAGGCTAAAACAGAAAAAAAATAGTTAAAGTGACCAAACAAAAACGCTGAGTCTGCATCTATAATACAACCTCCTCAGGAGGAATAACCGGGACATCAGGAAAAAGGTTGTTAATGATTATGTGTCAATTGGATGTAACTTGGGTAATAATTTAAAGACTTAAATCAACCAGTTTCGTTGTAATTTATTCGTTAGGAAAGTAAATTCCGGTTTCATTTCATTCAGTTTGCGCAAAGTTAGCATGTATAAAATAACTTATGAAAATTTAGTTAATTTTGTGAATGTATCTGGTTTAATTTGCCATGGAAGTGATAAGAAAAAACATATTATTTTGTAGAACATATTAGTTAGAAATATACTTTTTTTATCATTATCTGTAATGTCAATATAAGGAAAAAATCAATCATGTATTTGAAAGTCCTTTTCAACCTGACCTATTATTTTTGAAAAAGAGAGTAAGACATATTGAATCAAAGATTATTTGCAGTAATCTCTCTCAGAGCAATTTTCAATTGAATGTCGAACGTAGTCAAGGATTGCTTTGGTTTTCTTAAACTTGCTCTGTGACTGTTCCAGAAAATTCGCCAAATCCTCTCAACCAATCAGGTTCAGAACTGAAAACGATTGCGACTTGGTCATTCGCGTTTTCCTGCGCGTTTTCCCACGCTTCCAGCAGCTTGCTTGTTATCACTTTGAGTTCTCATTGGCTTATGATAATGTGAACCCTTGTTCTAATTGGTCATTGGATTACGTTTTTCGACGCTCAATTCAAAACTGTTCTATCATATTAACACAACTTGCATTGATCTGGCGTGGGGTTATTATTGTTTAAGGAATATTCCTTTAGGTCGAGCCAACTGATCTCAAATGAAAAAGGCCTTTTACTGGGTAGCCAGAGAAATGCAGTTGTTAAATGATTTCAAATGAACTATTTTCATAATGAAGTAGTGATCAGGAGAAATTAAAACATGAATGCCTAGTACTATGCATACTATCACTTGGACAATGGAGCCTGGAAACACAAGCTAACCGTGGGTAAACCCAAGTGTTTACTAACTGCAAGCCAATTTCAGTCGGTAGGACTAACAGGAAGTGAACTGAAGAGTTCCTTGCAGAAGTTACAAATTGTCTCCTGGTAAAAATTTCAATTTTGGAGTAACAGCGTAACAGAAGTTAGAGTGGCTGTAACTGGCTCTAAAAGTTGATTAATTATTTGAGTATGAAAAGAGTCACATGTATCTAAGAACATACTTCTATTTACATTTTCCTTTGTGATTGTTTTCACGCACAATATCATGATAAAAGTTGCTCATTAGTGATTTTTTTGCTGTGTTAGATCTAACACACAACGCTGCGACATATCTTACCCTTTGCAAGAAGTCACTTTAGTAAAGTTTTGCTTGTGGGGCAAATTTTGATGATCTGTCGAACGCTCTTGAGACATGACTGTGATGAGTGCAAGCGATATATAGCAGCAAGAAACCACAGGAGAGTACCGATTTGTCGTCGAATGACCCCTTCAATATCTCGCAATTTTAAAAGCGCGATGCTTCGGCAACAAATCTGCGAAAAAAACAAGGCGTGCTAATTGACGATCATCGTTTGCTATTTATTTAGCTATACTTTTACTCAGCATTGTGCTTGCTCTCAGATCGAAAGCGGCCCACTGGACTGTTATTGTTTCTTTAGATTTCATTTCTTGACCTGCTATGAAGAAAATAACCTGACTGTATTGCTTAATTAAGTATAAAATCGTAAGAAAAAAATAAATTATTATTTTCAAAGCTGTACGGTTATGGATACCTTGTTCTGTCAGTGAGTTTTAATTAGAAGATATTTCCACCCCGTCATAAGAGTCCAACGACTACACACGAATAACGTTTCTATTTGCAAACATAAAGTATTGCACACGTCATGAAAATGTTAATTTTGCCACTCACGAAAGACAGACGCCGATTTTTTTGTCATTCCCGCCAAGGAAGTTATGGTTTCTTTTTTTTTTCGTCATGCGTCTCGATATGCACTCTATCAGTCCCTTTTCCTACCAGCCGCACTGTAAAGTGCTGTGCGAGTCAAAGTGTTTAAGTATGTACCCTATCCTTAAATAAACTCCTGCGTGGGGATATGAATTTTCCATATGTTTACTTCTGAACCTCATTTTCCACTGATTTAATCCAACTGCAAGACACAAACATCGTAATGGCAGATAATTGAGTCTCGATACTTGGATAAAGACTCACATCAGAAGCTTTTCAGTGATGATAACACTGACTAAGAATCGTTACAACAATGCGCAATAAATATTGCTCACAAGCATCTCAAAGCACTGAAAAATGATATTTTAGCTTCTGCAAATGACAACCTCTTTTTCCGAAGAGCGTTTACAAACACTTAAAGATTATAAGTGGCTCAATAGTGATCTAAGTGCATTGTATATATTAGTGACTAACAAGTTGAAGCGTTTATCATAGGGCCATTGCATAACAGCCAGCATCAAATATGTTTATATTGAGTTCTTCTCAGTTTGGCGCCTCTGTGTTGCTAATTTTTATGTTCGTTTTAGAATTTTGCACTTAGCTGTTCCTAGCTTCTTATCATCAGTTACATGCACGTAAATCACTAGTAATGTTTATTTATTAGAGGCCAAAAGTGGCTTGCGAGAAATTGATAAGCCTCCTCATGAACGTGGTAAGGAGAATGTATTGAAAATGTCTATCCTTTTTTTTTTTTTTTTTGGATTGAGGAGAAAATCATTGGCGTGGGAAGCGTGATTCACAAATCTTCTCTTTTTTTCCACCTAGCTGTCTCTGCAGAACCAATCTTGCGTCAGACTACAAGACTCTTTTATTCAATTCAAAGAACGCGCGACCTAAGATTTCCAACAAAATACTCCCAAGGGAGATATTATTACAAATGTCATACGCAGAGGGAGGGGGAGGGAGGAGGGGGAGGATAGGTGTTAAATCTTCACTTTAAGAGTTTTTTCCTCGGCTAGGCGTTAGAGATCATAACTAAAAAATGGTCCTCTCAAGGACACCATACACGATAAGCCCCATGAGTGAGAGAGAAATGTGTTAGGAATGCCTCCGCTGAATTTGATTAAGGCGGGGGTAAACCTGAAATTTGCTCAAAAACTGAGTTTTTTGTTTTCCTCGGAATTTGCAGCTTTGGGTATTCAACTTCGCTATGGGAAAATAATTTTCTACTTATTTTCACTATTTTTGCCTTTTTGAGCGATTTCAAAATTCCCGCTCTGGCTAATGGTGTGGTTACCATGGCAACGAGAAGAGCATTTTTTGATTTTTCAGTTGTTTATGATGTGTTATTCTGGCAACCAAGCTCCCAAACGGGCAGGATTTAACGAGAGATACTTTATGTGGTCTTATCTGAAGGGTTTTCTAGGGTCAAACCCATTATGGGATAGATTTAGAGGCAGTTTTGGTCGAATGTGACACTCAGTGTACTCAGAGCAATCAAAGGAAAAGTTATAATCAAAGGAAAAGTTATATCGAAAATGGTCGGAGAGAAAAGTAGATCTCTCTACAGGAAGAAAAGAAAGAGAAGTTTTTCTGGAAGGCGAAAACAAAACAAGAGTCTGAAGAAACAGCTCCCGATGTTGACGAAATCGCCGCCTCAACTCCGAGCACTTCGCTGGATGAAAATCAGCTCTCTGACTCGGACTCTAAAGAAACCGTTGGTTCCTCCAGAAAGAAAATGAAATATGCCGCTTCTTTTAGACAGCTCTGATGAAGAGTATACCTTCAATACCGAGGAAAGCGAGGGATTTAGATTAATAAATGAGAAAAATTTATCCACGGCCGTCTCAAAGGCACACGTGTGTGAGAAAGGTGAGAAATTTTTTTAAATCTCTGTCTTTCTCTGTTCTCGATTATGACTTATTTCCCATATCATATCGACCCATAGTTCCAGTTTTTCCCTGCTAAATACACTGATCTATCTATTTAATCTTGGATTGGGTAAGAGAAAGATTTTTAGGTATTGTGCATATACACTGTAAACAAAAAATTATGGGGAAAAATCACAGAATGTGTATTTCTGACTTGAGGTCTTTACTTTGCTTATAACAAAATTGCCCGATTTATCTAACAATTTTCACTTGATTTGTCTTTAGGCACCTTAACTCTTGAGGAAGATAAAAGTGCAAGAGTGGGGGTTACAGTTTTCCCTTCAGTGTAGTTCCTGTGAGGAATCCAGTTCACTTCCACCATCCAGTGGTGTGACCCAGTTAGGGAAATCATATGACATTAACCGCCGAGTCTTTTAGTAGGCTAAAAATCATGGAGAGGCTTCGTATCCCTGGTGGTGTTTGTACAAGAGTGGCAACACATGCAAAAGACAGTAAAAGATTGGCTAAGTCCAATTTGCAGGTTATGCAGAAGGAAAAGAGATGGCGTCAAGGGAAGCGACTTCTGAGGACTCATCAAGAGGAAGCCCTTCAAGAAGCTGAAGGAGTTACTTATGAACCAGGAGGCTTTTAAATTACTTTTAGATACTCCTGTGGACAAAATATGGACACTGGGGCCACTATAGTGGTTACATATTGTAAAAAATTAAGTTTGATTGCTATCTGTAAGTTTAAAGGCTATTTTCTCATTACGCAAAATTTTGTCTTCAAGAAAAGAGATCTTGACAACAATTTATCCAATTGATCTGAAATTTTCAGCATTTGTTCCTTTTGATAAGTTTTGTGTTATAAGCAGAGCAATTTTCCATATGATGTATGTACTTAAAGTTATGAAGTGAAACACCCCTCTGATTTTCCATGTCAAATTTAATTGATCATCATTTAAAATGTTTTCAACATATTAGAAATCCCTCTGCTTATAGCAATAAGCAACATGTCTTCTTTGAATTGATACTAAAAACATTTTTTATTGATTCCAGAAGGAGTTATCTTTTCTTAAGTAACCCCTGGTAGAACCCTGCAGGTGGCTCAATTAAACGAGTGGCATCCTATTACAATAGACATGTTGAGTCTGAAATATTTTTTTTCATGATCTTCAAGTCATAAGCTTTCCAGGGATATATAGTTTGCCTAAGTTTTGAAGTAAGTCCTAGCTGTGAAAAATGAGTGAAAAATGGGCATTTTTTCAGGTTTACCCCCGCCTTAATTTTAGTGACTCCTGAAAGGAGAAAAATAATTCAGACTGGAATGCATACCGCAACAAGTAAAGCCCTAGTATGGCGATCTAACCGTCGATAGCACGTTTCAGGGACAAACCGTGTCTTGCTTACACAGCGGAAACCGTCGTCTGTTTATGCTTTCTCAAGCACCTTAACGTCTAAATTAAATCAATATTCCTACAGAAGGAATATAATTTTTTTCAAGTAAAAACAAAATTCAAGAAATCTTGCAAGGTTCTTTCAGAGTGAGGCTGGCAGCAATCCTTTTGATTTAAAGTCAAAACATTTAAAGATTCTGAATCAATATAATTACTTCGCAAATAGGTCACGCTCGAACTGTTTTGGCAACTTTATGCAAATATCGCCTTCTAGGAACCATCAGCGCAATACAATAAGTGCTTTACGGTCTCTTGGGTTTGTCGCTTTCCTGCGCATTAATTAGAACCTTCCCTTCCACAAAACTTAAGTGAGCATATTTGGGGAAATTTTGGTGCTTTTCTCAAGCTATCAGCGGTCAAAAGCTAAACAGGATGGCCATTGAGATGACAAACATTTTCTGGACCTAAAGGTATTTGAGAAATACTTTTACTAAATATCGTGCTCTGAATACTCAAATACTACTAAAAGTGAAAGTGGCTTATATAGCATTTTCAAACATACGCAAACCGGGAAGGATGGAGCCAAAACCACAACTGAAACCAACGTGTAATAGATCTAGTACTGTAGTAAGATTACTTAGGAGAGAGGTTGTTTTCGAAAACTCATGATCAAACGTGATTGACAGCCATTTAGTGTCAAAAGTGCAATAACAAAAATATTGATAAACCAGGAATTGTCAAAACAAGTCTATGAAATCATATTACTTGTTGACATCTTCTTTTCAATGCTTAGATTCTCAGCTTCTCTAACAATACGAATCTTAACAGTTCTCAACCTTTCTCAACCTGAAGTTCAGTTCTCAAATATTCACGACACAAGATGGCGGATCGGCTTTGTGAGTTTTGCATTGGTTGTTGTTCGACGATTTGCGCCGTATTTTGCCGAGAAATTACAATGAAGACGGCCTACACTATCCAATTTGTCATATACAGCATTTTACAAGGATACAACGTCGCTTCAGACATTGGAATGTTTTTTGACGTTTTCAACGCGGTAAGGAAATGCAATGAATTAGAAGAGAACTCAAATGCGAATGGAACTCAAGTCGATCCGGGAAGGACAAACGTCTATTGTAGAGCACCAGGAAACTTTACAGTGTCAGATCTCGACAAGCACATCCTAACCTTGGAAATTCTTCAATGGTTTTTCTTAATTTTTGCTGGGATTGGTGTGGCGCTCTACATCGCCCACGTATGCACTCTACTTCCAAATTTATGCAAGCACTGCCGAGAACCAGAATTTGAACACGACCTTGGCTCACCAGATACACCAAAATACTATCGAAGTATTGTACACATTCATACCATGTTTATGTGCATAGAGACTTTTATTCATGACATTCCCGTATCCTGTCTGGCAGTGGAGTTGAGCGTGCATTATTTTGGGTCAGCAAACTGCTGGGAATGCGCAATAAGTGCCAGCTCGGTTCCAGCCGAGCTTTCTTTGAAAAGAGGCAGTCTGTGGATTGGGCTAAAAGTGTCAGCGGTTGCATTAATCACCATCTATAAAGGTAAGACAACTGAAAATAACATTACACCGTTTATCTACTGATCAACCCTTTTGGGCTGTTCCGGATGGGTGACGAGGAAAGCTTCTTCAATGCAGCTGGAAATTTCGCTAGTTTCAGTTTTAGTCGTTTTTCCCGGTCATAACAATAATAATTTTAAAACTTAATACAGCGCCTTTTAATCTTAAAAAGATCAAAAACGCTTTACATTAATTTAAAAATATCTATAAAATACAATATAATGAATTATAAGAAATATCTATAAAAACCTAATACTCAAAATAACCAATTGACCACCGCCAAGAAATGTTACTCGTTGTAAGCTAAATTAAAAAGATGTGTCTTAAAAATGCTGAGTGATGTTATTTCCCGAATATTTGCTGGAAGGCTGTTCCACAGCGTGGGCGCAGAAACATAAAATGAACGAGCTCCTAATGTAGATATCATACGCCCCTTAGGACGATCCAAAAATAATGAAGAATTCGATCTAAGGGAATAAACGGAACACGACTTAATGGACACTAAGTTACTAATGTAGCTAAGTGACATATTATATATAGCCTTAAATGTAATAATTAAAATTTTAAAATAAATACAGTAAAACACAGGTAGCCAGTGATGGTATATAAAGCTGGTGTGATATGATCGTACTTTCGTCTTCGATCCACCCAAAAATTTACACAGAAAAGAAAAAATCCATCAGAATAATGAAAAAACACATCCTTGATGTACCCTTGTTCCAGTAAACTAAAAAAACCGCTTTTCATAAACAGGTGTTAGACCAATATGCGTGGGACGTAAACAAAGGTCGCCCACATTGCTTTTGCTTTGTTTACGTCCAACTTATATCGCCTATTTCCCTTTTTTATTTTTCTTCCAGGGCTCAAATAAATAGTCTATATTTTTGTATTGCAAACTCCACTACACGACGAATATGATATAGAACACAGTAAATTTACTGAGTTTCTTTATAGGCAGGGTGTACTACCTTGAAAAACGTTCACTACTGGGACAGAAATTTACAAAAATTGCCTCCAAGCTGAGATGAAATTTCAGCCATTAAAATTTTATCTTGCAAAACCGAAAAAATATCCAATCAGCAAAATAAACCTTCCGCAAAATTTACATCCCACATAGAAATATCACCTTGCGTTTAGCATTCTGTTTTTCTGATCGTCGTGTAGGTATCTTTTCCGGTATCTATTCAATATTTACCTAAACAGAATCATTCTGAGGAGGCCAGAACTCTTAAGTACAATTACTACCTCAGAAGGATAACCTCTAAAGTATTGGTCATATGGAGGAATGAAGCCTTCAATTAGTCTCTTGTGTTCTATTGTCGATTCATTCCCCAATTATTGACATTCTTCACAGGTATCCTTCCGCTGTACTTTTGGATTGGAAACCCATTCTGCTGGAGCTGTTATCCTCTGAGGTTCCTGATCGCTGCACCAGCCGGGCTTGGTTTCATGGTAATGGTCCTGGCTCCATGTATGGGCATTGCGAAGCTCCGAGTCATGGTAGAAGTCCCAGATTTGGCGGGAACTGTTGGCGCACCTTCCGACATCATCTTCATGATTGGACTGGTTTTCTGGGTCATATTAATCGTCGGCTTCCTGGCCTACAAGATATTCTACAATTTTATCATGGAGTTGTGTCCTTGCCTTGCTTGGTGTGAGGACGACGATAAGAAAAAGAAAGACGCCAAAGAGGAGAAGACAACTGGATGCTTATGTTTCTAGTAATGTAACTTTACAAACCAGAACCGGACTGTCTGGGAAAAGAAGATTTTCTTTATTTCCGGATTAAATTCCTTGCTTTATTTAGTCTACTGTCATAAGTAGTATATGCAAGATCATCATATGCATATGCGCATCCAGAAATTGACATAGAAATTTTTTGATACGAATCAGGTGTTTATGAGAAAGTTGTTCCTCAAGCTTAGGCCTAACCAGGAGTTTTGAGAATTTGGGTATCAGGGGTCTGCATGTTATACTCAGGTATACGATATTTTGTCAAGAGAATGCATTCTTGAATTCTTTGTCTTTGGTAAATGACACAAATCAACAACCCGAGGCAATTTTAACTTCTTATAGTTTTAAAAGTTTTATTTTTTTAATTTGTGTGTGCCTTGCAGTTCCGAGGTAATAATTACAAGTACTCTATACAAATACAATCAAGGGAAAATTGGCTTGTTAAAAGTAGCGCAGAAATAAGGAAAAACTCTGTTAGCTCTTGTTTAAAATACCTTAAAGCCTGAATTTGTAAAAATAATGGAGTTCACACTTTGGCTTTTTGTAGAAAGATTTAGCATGAAATTGACGAGCAGACGCTTTGGAGAGAAGTAAAATTCACAACCAAATTATGTTATCTTGCTTTTCATGTATTTTTGTTGTTTGTTAAATAGTCACGATTCAATAGGCTGAGCCAATAACACTCATGATGACGTCATTTACTGAAAATCCACCTTCAGGCCTCGTTTGTCGGGGTATATTTATAACTCTTTGTTACTTTCTTGTTGTTTCCGCAGGCTGTTTTTCTTTGAGGCAGAGATTACATCTTTTACTTGAGCTGTTGTACGGCGAGTGTGATGAGAGAATGCGCCTGGAAATAAAATGCTCGATGTTGTTGTCTCTGAGGATCCAGATGTGCTTGCTGAGTTCGGTGGAGTTTCTGTGTTTAGCGTGGCGGAATGATGCGGTGTGGTTTCTGCATCTTCTTTTGAAGTCGTTCTCTGTGAGTCCGATGTACGTTTCTGTCGTGTTGTTGTCTTTGTGTGTAACGGTGGCTTGGTAAATTACTGATGATTGCAGGCAGTTTCCGTCGAGCGGGCATGCATGTGACGCCTAGGAAGTTGATTATTTGTTTGTTAGCTTCTATGGTGATGCGTAGACCGTAATTATTAAAGATGCGACATATTTTTCTTGATGTTCGCTGTGTTTCTAGGTGTGGCGTTAGTGATGGCTAGTCCGTCGTCTCGGTAAAGTCCTACGTTTGTATTAAGATCCTGGAAATGGGAGAGCGGAAAGCTTCCTACGAGTTCACATGTTTCTGCGCCGTCGTAGCTTCCCATTGTTGCGTCGAATGTTGCTTTGCCTTTCTTTTGCCAGGGTAGGTGCTTGTGGATTAAGATGGAGTTTTTTGCGTGGATTATAGTTTCTTTCGTCGGTGGTGATGTTGTCATAGTCGGAGGCGAAGTCGAGTGCTTTGTTTAGGAGGTCTTTGCTGATGGATGGATAGAACTCTTCGATGTCGAAACAGATGAAGCTGAAGTGTTGTTTGTTTTCAATAGATTTGAACCAGTTGATTACGGCTGTGGTATTTTTCCATTGGTTGAAATTGCGTTTTTTCGCGATTGTGCTGATACCCACTCCAAGTTTAGGCTTGTCGAGCACTCTGGGATAATTCGCAATGGACTCTACCTATCTACCTATCTACCCATCTACCCCTTTTTTTTTTTGAGGGGGGGGGGGTATATAAATGAACATCATCATGATGCCGGGTGGAAGCGGTTCACTTTAGATAAAACATGAAACCCGTTTAGACGTTTCCAATATTTTTCTCATTAACTACGAATATCGAAGCATTGGATTGTTAGCGGCTGAAAACGAAGCATTTACTGGGAAGCCACTTCCACTTGAGGCGGGGTTTAATGATTGCAGAGCGTATTAGGAGTTTACATGGCACACTGCTAAGAAATGATATCGCAAAATTGTACATTTAGGACAGTTTCGTGACAAACGTCCTGATACTTTTTGAAGACTGCAGACAAATTAGGCATTAGGTAACCACTTTACAGTCTACATGAAATATTTGCATACTACACCTGCGAAACTGCCTACCCTGACAGGCTGCCAGCCGGCTGAAGTTTTAATGCTGTTTTTATCATAAATTTTCTTCCATTTGATATGAGTATCACGGCTACCTAACTATAGTTAATTAGAGCTTCTGAATGTCTTCACTTTTTTTTATTTGTTTCAAACCGTCACTAACAGTAGTTCCTCGAGTGAAAAAGAGCCAAAAACCGGAATGAATAAATAGGCCATCGCGTAGTGTTATTAAATTTTTCAAATCAGGAAATAGGTTTTTATTATTTATTCACGCAGCGTTGCACCAGTTAAAAGCTTTACCACTTCGCAGTTGTGCATCGTTAGTTCTTATCGTCAAAAAATTGTATTCGGCAACTTAAAAAGTTGTCATCTAATTTATGTAATTATCAACGAATACAATGCCCTAAATTCTGACGAGCAAACGAACATTAATCGTCTTTCAAAATAAGAGGAAACGCTCTTACAACCAGAAACTAAAAGTTAATCTATCACAACAAAAGATTCTGTATCTATTTAATTTTGTTACATAAAAATGAAAATAAGATTTAAGAAGAACCGATCCTCTAGTTAGGGAGAGAGACAAAAATAATACTACGAGTTGTCTTTTTAAATTGCGTGGCTCTGAAATAGCTGTCGAGGAAGTCAGTTGCATGCATGCTCTGATATATTTTAGGAGCGAAACATCCATTAAAAACACCTGTAATTAAAATCTGTCCTGAGACATCTGCGGTTGAATTTTAACTAACTGGCCTTTTGCACTTTTCATTCAAATTACAAATGAGCGAATTTTTCTGTTTCGTTTTAAATCCTCCCGATTGGCCCCTTTTGTTATCGTTTACGGCCTCAAAAAGGCGGGCGCTTTGTCACCTGATCGACATAGTCAGACCGCGAGCATTTAACACTTTAAGCACGAAATTTTGCTGTGAAATTTATAAAATCCGTACGTGATGGGTTAGTCTAACACTGCGTGCAGTGTGTGTTTGAAATTATATGCGGAATAATTTAGCGGAATAATTTAGCGACATGTTTACAAAGCTACAATGGGAATATTTGTCAATTAAAACTTTGCTGATGGTTTTATATGAGCGTGGCGATCCTCTCGGGCCATTGTCAAAACTGACCAATCACATCTCTCCGTCGAGCAACTGCAGTGAATTGCTTTGTTTCAATTTTGTATTATTCATAAAGGCGACTTTTTCAGCCCTTGATCATAAAACTCAGAAGGTGGGAGATATTTGCACCTGCTGACGGCACGAATCTCAGTTATTAACCAGTCCGGAAATTCGTATTCTTAAAGGCCTTTAGCGGCGGGAATACTACTAACACTCCAACGAGGCGGAAAACTCACAGTTTTTCCAGCGCAAAATATTTTTTAAGGGGATTAATGTGAGTAGGGATGGCCTCCAAGGAAATTCAAACACTTCCGAAGCCGAGTGCGTCCCTCACTAAAACTCATGTTGAAAGACCGAGAAGGATTTGCTCAAAAAGATCGTATTGCGAAGTTGAACCAGACGATGATGAATTTTCTGCAGAAGACGTAAAACAATATAGACCCAAAGGTAAGTAAGTTAGTAAGAACATTTTTAATCACTGTGCCTTGATCGCTGGTTTAGGATGTGGTAATTAGTGCCCTAGCTGGTAAAATGAGTTTCTCGGAAATATATAAATATTATGTCATGTTAACAATTTATAAAGTTTTGGATGTCGAAGTCGAATGAAGCAATTTTAAGTAAAAAGCAACGTCGTATTTTTGCCGCATGCTGGGAGATGATTCTAAGAAAGGACTATATTTTATCACCAATTTAAAAAATGGTGCAATTTAATCAAAAATAATAGTCGCGATGAAAGTGGCAGAGTCGTTGGAACAGTTATATTCGTTAGAACTAAAAACGTGGTGAAGCGCAATAAACAAGCTTTTTGCTCGTTGTTTAACACAATGAACAGAACGGGAAAAAAGACATCGATATTACAATAATCCTAAGTCTTAAAAAAAACAATTGAATAAGAGCTTAACATTGTCCTGTAGCAAGGCAAGGTTATAATTTTTCCTTTGTTTAAATAAGTGTGTTTTGCCATGTGAGCATTTTCATTTCGCAAGGAGCCCAAGTTTGTCGTATCAAATTTATAGCTTTCAGTGAGAACTTCGCTTTGAGAAAGAAGTGATCTTATTCCGCGACAAATTGTCGGAGTGTTTTAAATACTGCCAATAATAGCATATTACTACGGCAGGACTTGTTATTAATTACGAATAAATTGCTGATTGAAATAACGAATACAGCCTTTTAATATTTCAAATCCCTGATCACTAATTTTATAAATCAAGTTGTGTTTGAAGAAAGAAAACGAGAAGCGGTACATTTTCTCATCTAGATGCAACGTCAAGAAAATTGCCTCGTTTTGTTCCTAAATTTAAGTTAAAGTACGCACTTATTGCCGAAAATGTCGTCGGGCTTTTAAATGCTAATTTAAAAGTGTTTTAACCTTATTGTTCGACATGAGTGATAAAACAAGAGAGAAAAAAGAATTGATTCAAATACATTTGTTCCTTTCGACATTGGCAAGCAGATATTTCGTACTTAAATTTGTCTGTTTTGTCATTTTGAAGTTCGTCAGCGCATAATCTGTCGTTTACGACTTCCAAAGTCGAACGGAAATGGTAGAAACTTGCCTTATCAACATTTAGATCTTTTTCGGTGTCGACAACTAACAATGTGAGGCCCGGCTACATGTTTTAAAATGAGTCATATCTGATATGTGCAGCTGCCTTCGGGCCGATGATGAATGCTCGTTTTAAAACCTCTTCTTCGTCCTCTATTTTTCCCCATTTTTAAATTCATCATTTGTAATAAGTCGACAGAAAAAAAAACAAAACAAAAAAAATTTTTTTGAACGCAATAGAGGGAGACCTGTCGATTTAGATATTTTGCTTCTTGCCATTGAAAGAGTACCAGTGCGTTTTTCGTTTAGGAATGGACTGTTATCTGGCCAATACATAAGTCACTCTGGCCTATCAAGTTTTAAGTTAAAAAAAATTCTCGCGCCGCTTTTTTTCTTTTTTTTTTTATTTTCCTTCCAAGCGGGGACAACATGATAATGTTAAGCCATTTACACTCTTTCGGAAACTCCGGAAGAAATGAGTGATATAAATCTTTGATTTCTAGAATGAAAGTCATTTTCTACCGAATCAGTGAATCATAAGTAGGTTCTTCGGCTATTTTGATTTCCGCTTTTCGTTGGCTTCTTCCGGGTGTGAGCCTATAAATTAGTACTCTTGCGTTTGTGACATTTATTGTGAATGAATAGAATAGAGAATAATTTTTTTTTCACAACTATCCTCTTAGCGGCGATATCAAGGCTTAATTGGTAAAAAAAGAAAAAAAACCCTTTGCTAAGAGAAGAAAGTAATTCGACCTACACGCATACGTTTAAAACCTAAAATACCTCAGCCGTCTAATGTATTTGTTATCCATATCTTACAGAATATTTGGTGTTTATCTATGTCCCAATACCCTCCCTACGGCTTACACTTTCACTCTGGCCACAACTTATGGAATTACGACGGTTTTAAGTGCATTTTCAGTAAACAAGCCGTCGTTGTTTTTCAAATTTTCTAGTGAGGCATATTTTTTGTAATTTTTCTGCTCTCGTATTGCATTTTTATGAACACCTCATAAACTAACTGTACACATATATAATTTAGGTGAAGACCATTCACACCTCGAGCGCTGTGGCTCATGAATATATCAGTTTTTTGCCATGTTCGATAGCAGCTCTACACCCGCGAAAGTTTTGCCGTAAGCTGACAAATTTTCATTCCTCTGAGAGCCTTTTTTTAAATTTCACATTAAGTTTATCCTTTGACATACTCAATTTTTTTGAGTCGTGATTCCGAATACTTGTCGGCAGGGATTTGCACCTACTTATCACACTGCAAATTATTCTGTCCACCACTGTTTGTTTGCTTCACTTTCCAACACAAGATGCTCAAATTGCCCTTGCCTTGCAGGTTTTCTTAGCCCTTATCTTCCTATCATCCGAAAATATCATTCATATCGCTGTTTTGTCCGACTTTGTTTCACAAACTCCTCCTACAACACGTCGTAATTAAATTCCTGTTATGAAGTGAGCTTTAAAATTTTTCTATGTCACCTGAACTCCGCAAGAAGTTTAGTGCTGGTTATGCCAAGGAAAATAATACTCGAACCTTTATCTCAGGCTCACAGAAGTACGGTTTCAAACAGAGATCACGAATTCTCTGCTGCCAAAATCTCACTAGCATCTCGATGATAAGGACTTTGGATTTTAGGCTCAGGAGGTTTGATTTTGCGAAGATGATTGTAAATGACGGACACAGAAGAGAAAATGAATTGATGTGACTGAAAGTGCTGGGTTGAAAAATATTTTATCAGTTTCTAGTCCAGCAATACACAACCGTAGTAATATCAGTCAATACCAAACGAGTTAAGAAATTATGTAAAATATTTTCTTCATAGAATCAAGCTCTTAGAATGTGGTTGATTAATCTAGTAAAAATTTCCACTTTTTTAGGCCATTCGGCCTCCTGAAAATCTATAATAACCATAACCAAGAAAAACTATTCATCTCAACTTTTCTAATACCTGAGAGGAATCTAGGCCGAACTTCAAAATACCTTGAAGAACAAGAGAACTTCACAATGTAACATTAACAATTTTTTCCTATCTAATTAGACAAGAGTGCCGATATTTAAATGAAAGAATTTCAAATTTCACTTTTTTGGTGATCTTTGACAAAGGTTTTTTAATATACCTCCTCTTATAACAGATACCACATCAAATCAAAATATGTTTTATAGTTTGGCATATTGTCTTTGCCTCAGTCGAATAATTTTGCTTTTGAATTTTGATGTATTAGCGAGAACTCCTTAAAAAGGCATTACCTTTTGAAACTTGTTTTGAAAAAATATGCTCAACATAATGATTGAATTTTCTGAGAGAGTGAAGAAGCAAACAGTGCTCCTGCTTTAGAGCGAGAGATGGAAGGACTCAGTGAAGAAAAATACAGAAGACAAAACATGTTTTATAGCAAAGTTAACAATGAAGGGCAAAGATAATTGAAAAAATATATAGGATAAAATTATCAATCTTATGAGAGAGAAGGAAGGGGACTCTAAGATTTATCGATTAATGTTGCCTTCTTATTTTCTCCCAAAGGTTGTGATTGGTGAAAATAATTTTATCTCACTTGCTAATCAAAACGCCCAAAGAGCAACTGATGACAGAAATATATAACTATCAGTGCAGAGCGGGAAAATGATAGCCATACATATTTGATAGACCCTATTTAAGAATGTGAAAGCTCCATAGAAAATAGCCTCTTCCTATTTTTTTATAATTTTTTTTTACGGTCGTCGCAACGGTCCTCAAAAACAGCGGAAAGGTCACAATTTTTAAAACTATTCAAACGCTTACACCTGTCAAAATCTAATCACCCGCAGGCAGGCACTTCTCGTACCATGTGTGTTCCCACATCATTTTATACTATGGTACTCTGCTATTGTCAGTTCTTAACTCCGGTCTAGAAAACATAATAACACTTGTCCCGTGTGCAGATCCTCTCCTCCTTCAAATTAAAACACGCAAATCGCGACAGTATCTTGGGTCCTAAGTTTAGAAGCGAGATTTATATTTGTCTATTTCTGTGTTGTTGTTTCCTCGAATACGAAGGGGTTTTTAAGTTCTAGATTGGAAAAAAAAAGTGGGATTTCGAGATATTTTTTTTTACTTTTTACTCTGGGTATTTTTTCGTATGCTATCTTTCAAATATGACTCTTAAGTGTTCCCACGTGTTAGGTGAGAAAAGCGAATATAAGATGAAATCTCAATTCTTAGCATTGGGAAAATAATTTACATTTCGGCTAAAGCCAAAAAAAACCAAGGTGTGTAAACTTCATCATAACGAACACGAATATTTACCGTCAGGATCATAATCTTTTTAATTATTCTGTGTCTTTCCTGTGTGAGTTAGCAAATATTTAACCAGCCTTAGACATAACACAATAACTTGGCCGAGACAACTTAACTGCTCTTTTTAAAATAAACCGCTCTTTTCAGCCGAGAACCAAATTAAGAACCCTTTAGTTATGTTTTCAACATTTATCTCCAACATCTAATATATTATGTTTTTTAACTTTCCACATTTTGCTCTTTGTTTATGTTTGATGCGAAATAGAGTTTTTCCTTTCATTCACAAAATATAACAAGGTTTCTGGGCATAAATTATTCATGACAGGTGCGTCTTAAATCCTTTTGTTTCATTCCGCTACCTGTTTTTGAGCAAAGAATAAATTCTATTTGCGCCTGACAAAGGATTGTTTGCCAGTAGTTGTTTCTCTATTCTGAGCTCAGGCGTTAAAATGTTCAAGTTTTATTTAGTGGCAGATGCAAAAATCCTAACAGCACTGATAATCGAAAAAAAAATGATTTCCGCAACAGCTTCTTGCCCCATGACCAGGAATACAATGAAATCTTGAAAAACCATTTTGAAAATCCGAAAATAACGAGTCTCATTGGAAAACTTACATTTACAGATGAAGACTAACTGAATGAATTTAAAAGAACTTTTTGAGGTTTTAGCGCACAATTGCAGCCCCGATTCCAACCTCAAATAAAAAGGCGTTTGTCGAACGCTACAAAAGAGAAAAATTATACATTAATCGTTTCAACTAGCTAAACAAACATCTGTTACTTTTTCATTTAGGGGGACTTTTTCTAGCGTAATTATTTCTGATAATTACTTCGTTCCTTTAACTAAACAGAACGGTGACCTAACATATTTTAAATCTTATTATACAAAAAGGCAATCAAAATTAACTGTTTAACTTAGGAGAATGATTTTTAAATCGCCAGTACTGATTTTAGGTTTTAAACTAAGAAGTACAATTCCCCCAACGTGACAAAAAGGGCGCTTTCTTCAGGCTCAAGAGCAGCTAAGAGCAGATGGGAAAACATTAGCACCTTTATCTTAATTGAATACGGAACCGGGTATCATTTGGAACAAAGGTCACCACACATTCGCATGAGGATTAACTTTGGAGTTTTGTCCTTTTGTCCTCTTTAGGAAGAATCGTCCGACCTAACGGAATGAGAAAATGTTGTTTTCTTGTTGTTCGTTTTGCGCGAATTAATCACTGAAAGGATTGAAATGCAAGTTGATGTAAAGGTACCGGTGCACGAAGTAGCCTTGATTTCACCTCAATACAACGTTCCCAAATGCAAAAGTAAACTTTTGAATATGGCAAATAGAGATGTTTTGATCATGCACGTACCATTTCATACTCCCCTGTTTTGGGCAGAGACCTGTTATTATCAAGCGCAACATCTATCGAAGACAAGTTTTCTCAATACAGTTAATGGTAAACCAGTTTTAACTGAACGTTCGACCGCTATGTTAAGGGAGAAACGTCATGTAAATAAGAGAGAAATTTTTAAAAGTGAACTGACTCATTCATAACTTAACTGTGTTTACAACAACGCGTGCCTTACATTGCTGCACATCCATCCTAACTGGAGGCGTCTTTAGTAAAGATTTAAAAAAAAAAATCAGTGGTGAAAAATATATTTTATCACGTGTATTCTTAGGTGCCTTGTTCAGACGCCTTATGGTTCACTTGTATAGTTGCAATGAACCATTTAATTTCCTTTTATTTTAATTCACCTAAACGTCGAACTTAAAACGGTTCAGCGGGGCAAAATTCTACTAGGGCTAAACGCTTGAAAAAAGCTGCAGGAATTAATTAAGACTAGAGGCTGAAGACTTGAAACATTCCCCTTTTTTGAGGGGGAAAATTGCCTTATCAGGACCTGTTCTTTGTGAGGCGGCAACAGAATTTTAAAGGGTAAAGTGCCGAAGATATTAGTGTCACGAATCACTTTAGATACGCGGGTACCATGATATTGCGTTTCAAGTAGACATGTATTCTCAACTTTTTCGGCATAAAAAGAGTTCCAAAAAAACAATAGGATACCGGGCACACACTTAAACCCACGCTGTTGCATTTCATTCAAACGGCTTTGTCATTCAGGGCCCTTTAGCGTTCGATGCCAACAGATGTTTGTTAGTAAAGTGAGTACGCACTTAGAGCTTGGCATACATCGATAGCGTGCGAGTTCGATCAAGAGCAGTCGGGAGAGACCAGGGGAAAGTTGAAAGCTGAGTTGTCACAGAGAAAGGAAAGCTTGCTGTTAGCTCATCTGTAACGGACTAATAAGAGGTATTTCAAAGACAGTTATTTCCTCCACTTTTTATTTTCAGCTACGGTACCAGCAATTTTCAAGAATTCTATTTAACTGTGTCGCTAAGGTCGAGGAAAAGTAGTCTTAGACAGCTCATGACAATAAATGAGCCAGTTTTCGAATTTTCCTGTGAAGTTTTTCGTCAGGATATTGACTTTTCTGTTTTTTTTTTTCTATTCTGAAGAAATACTATTAGATTCCAGATTGTTCAACTTTCTCAGTTCAATACCACATCAAGTTATCTTTCATTTAGAAAAAGAAAAAGTTGTGCGGCTAATATTATCCATTCATCGTTATGAAAGGGTGGATATAGAAAATAATTTTTTAATTAGAATATATAATGTAAAAATAGTGAGAGGTAGAGATTATTTTCTTAAAAGCTGCTAAATTTGCGAATAAATTCTAATATTACTACGTTTTCGTTTTGTGTAAAAAGCCAAACTAGACAACCCATGAAAAAATTTACCAATCTTCAATTGTGCATCTGTCTCCAAGACTTTTCATCCTCGGAAGAATTGACGAGCCCTGCCGTTTATTTGTGTCTAGAATAATTGATGTGAAAGGCTTTAATCATGATTTTTAATTTAACTCGTTATTAATTTATGAGCAGCATGAGTGAGGGTGTCGTGTTTTAAATATCTTTTCCTGTTTTTCGGAATATGTCATAAAATTTCACAGCAAGAAAAATGGAGCTGTTGAAGAGTTTGATCTCTTAGCCTACTCAAATGTGTATTTTTCTTTAAATTTAAAAGGCAAGAAACCACCAAAAATCGGTTCACACTTTGAAACTTAAAACGAAAGCTACTAATTATTTGCGTAAAGCGATTACAGATGGAGCCTTGAATTTTGTTCAAATAACTTCTGCTGCAAAAGGAATAAGAAAAAAGACAAATAAGCCCGTTAAATGAAAAAAGAAAGAATATTTTCCTCTTTTCAACTCAAGTTACTTTTCGAAGTAGTTTTGATAACTACATGTGTCATCCCTTTTTTGGATAGAAACACAGGTTTGTTAATAGAAATTACCACTTGTTAGGCTAAGGTATATTTAGTAAGCACCAACTAGTCGAACTAAGTTTATGCGTTTCGAGAACTTTCGCCGGAAAAATATCAGCGTTGAAAGCTTAGTAGATACTTTGAAGCTCACAACGAAAGCCACTGCCCTTTTCTGACTATCAAGAAAATTCCGAATACTTCAATCTTAAAATGATAAGTGATGTTGCTCTTCTAATCGGCAGTTCTTACATATAAAACTAAGTTTTGGCGAGTTTAAAGAAGCATTCCTGCATCTAAATATAGTTCATTTAGCTATTTTGGATTATTTACACCATAATTGCGAAATCTCTATCTGTGGTGTTAGAGGGTAATCCTCTTAACAGGGGATTCGTTAGGGAAATATATCTCTTGACATGGGACAAGAGTCAAAGAAGTTAAGAGCTTTCCTTCCAACAAAAGGCGTCTAAGTTTCACTTTTCTTGTGAGGTAGAGAATTCATGAATATTCCCGTCTAGCTGTAGGAGGAAAACACTACTGCGTTACAATCCGCAATTCCTTAGTCGCAAGGCACTATCATCATGCTCCAAGGGCAGATCAAGTGGAAAAGAAATGACTAATATTAGTATACGCTAACGTTTGATTTAGCGGTCAAGAAATATTTTACTGATTACAATATTATTATTTTAGGGTTTCCATATTACGCTAACAGTTACATGACCAATTGGCTAGCCTTCCGATGCCCTAAACGAATCGCTTCAAGAATTGTTTCTCTTGCTTTGTTTGGAGTTTATGTTTTTAGTTACATTTTACTGAAGGACTTGGTCGCGTGCAAGTACGTAAAAACAACAAGCTATTTTAAGTCATTCTGTGTTAGAGCAACATCAAGGGCAGCCGCTAGACACGGTTTGACGTCAAACGAACACAGTTCGAAGTGTATATTTGGTGCATTAATACAGTAGTCGATTTTACAGGAAATTGGTTTTAAAAAGGGTGGCCACTAATCAAGAGACTCGTAAGTCGTGAAAAACATTTGCTTGCCCTTTGGACTGCCTTTTCACCTTTATTCGCCAAAAAATATTTCTGTTGTTGTCGTTATTCTGGTTGTTATTTTCAGTCATCTCAAATTTATTGTTCATAAATAGCATAAAAGCATGAAAAACTAGACTTTGTGAGGGATTAGATGCTGTATAGTGACAAGATGACCCGTTGAAGACGACGCTGCCATAATTTCTTCCCATATTCAATGTCAGCAATATCAATTTGTGTTACCCACGACCTAACAACACCCTTCCGCAGTTTTAATGTGCCAGATCTTCCTTAAAGCATTGGATAGTTAAGGTGTGGTAAACAAAGTTTGTCTGAGCAGCAAATCACTTTGGAATCCCCTCTCACCAGGATTTGGTACACATGAAACTAATGGCCCGATGTTTTACGCCGTGTGAATTCTAATCTAACTTTCAAAAACACTACATGCCTTCTGTTCCTCTGTGGTATCTAGCGAGATTTATTCTTTTCTATCAGGATTTTAACCTCTTCCTAAAAAATTCTTGCAAATAGAGAAAATTTTTTTAATTCAAAGATCACCTCTCCCTCACATCAGATGAGTGACCTCCCCACTGAACACGCCCTTAACGCAACTGAAACTTCTAGATCTTCAAATGAACTCAAAGAGTCAGACGGTGAGCCACTATTACCCGCTGACAGCAAATGACTCGGCATTTATTTTTGAGGATATCAAGAAGGAAATAACTATATTATATTTAAGCTAGGGAAACTTTTAACACTTATCATACATATTGATAATAAAAGATCACGAAATCGTCAATTTATTCGTCTTTAAACTTGCTGTAAGTTTGGCAATTTCGAGAAATGAGGTTGTTAAACTACAACAATACAAAACGATTACGAATACAAAATTCACAGTTAATTTTTCTTCAAAATTTTTCTTTCAGTTCGAGGTTTCGTTCTACACTTGATTAAATATTTCCCCGCATGTGGATAAGAGAGTAGGCGTAGGATGTGCGCATTAGCTCTCGTGTCTTTGTTTACACAGGCTTTGTTGTAACTACATGTGTATTTTCTTCCCTACGTCGCTATTGTTTGGTGTTTGATATTCGTACTCCATTTGAGCAGATTTATCGATGACACTGTTATCAGATAACATATACCGATGACATGTGAGCCAAAGGACAGGTTTCGCACCTGTCCTGACCTTTCGTCACAGTAAATTCGTTTATTTGTTTCAATTTTTGTGTTTATTTCCAAAAATGAGCTCGCGCATGAGCAACGCTAAAGGCTTTTATCATGCAAGAGCCGTGCACTATCCAGTATTTGGCAATTATAATGAATCTAGTATTCAAGAAGGACTTTCATTAAATTTCAGCGTGGCCAACATCTGCGAAAGGTGAAGGCAAATGCTAACGCTTACAAAGGAAAAAGAGTAATATTCTTTTACTATCACGATGTCAACCTCTAACCTTGAAGGGGAATGCTATACACAAGTATTATGACCTAACATATGTCTAAATGAGAAATGCAATCACTCGAAACACGCAAAATCTTCATGGCTGTGGACTGCGCCCAAATAAAAATTAGGATTGTTTTGCTGTCGCAGTAAATATCTCCTTTGAAATTATACGAATGCAATGAATTTACCATTCGCAACGAACAGAAAGCATGATATTTTTTCACATACAGGGAAACAAACTTTTTGTTTTTCTAGTTAATCGGTATTGGATTCCTGTCAAACATCTTTTACATTTGTAAGTTAAAACACTCGAGTTTTAACGTAATTGCGGTCTGTATTTATAGCAACTCTTCAAATTGGCGTGGCATTAGTGTGACTTTCATCCATTTATCGAATTAAAAAGGACAGTTACACATAGGTCAACTGTAAAACTGACAAACGCTGTCTCCAAAGCGGGATTTGCAAGAGTTAGGTAAATACAGAGCATGCTTTCACACATTGATGTTTGAATTAATATTCTGCAGTAATGTATGATCGTGGCGAGCCAAGCCGTGCCCTTAAACTGTATCGTGGGAATTTGCTCGTTGTTGTGAAAGTTCCTCGTTGTTGTAAAAGCTGTTTAGATACACAGAATGTCCTTTCTAAGCAAATTTCATTTTTATGGTACAGTATAGACTAAAGTTAAACCCAAAGATGGAAACTAACCAGCTAAACTAGAAATGAACAGTTTATTTGGATGTAAATTGTGGTGAGGACGGTTATCTTAACATTGTGTAAAAGAATATCATTTTGTCGTGGACTTTAACCACAACGTTTTCAATTCTTTTTATTACAACATTTCTACAATGTTCTCTGAAAAAACCTTATTCAGGCTGCAGTGATTACATTAGGAGCAGAGCCACCGCTATGAAACAAAGAGAGGAAGGTCATGTGTTTTAGAGAAAAATAAATTTCTGCAAGATAATATTTCTAAAGGCAGAAATAATTTTAATCTAATTTGATGAGTTTTTTTGGTCGTGATTTAAAATTGTTAGAGAGAATTTGTTTAAAACCGTTTTGGTTGGTCGTCATAGATCTCTTTACCCCCGTATCGATCTTACACTTTTCATTCGGCAACGTAATATTACTTTTAAAATTTACTGAAAATTTTTCAAATAGAAATATATAAGATGATTTAAATCACAAATTACAAAGGCTACACAAAAGATAAAGAAAAAATCACAATTAAAAAAAAAGAGCAAAAGAACCGTAAATGCAAGACCTAAAAACGAAATGATAGCAAACTACACATTATAGTAAAAGTAAGTCAAACTCGCCTGTTGTTTTGGCTGAATCTCCACACACACACACAGATCTACGGGCCTAATTTTCCGTCATTTAAATTGAGTAGAGACATGCACATTTCGTATTGCCAATCTTGTTTTCAATTTGCGACTTCGGTTCGGCAATAACTTATGGTTTTGAAGGCCAAATCTTCATCACAAAAGAAGGAACTTCGGGTCGAAGTTAATATCGCTTCTTTTTCCCTGGTGCGAAAACTGTATCTTTTATTGTTTATTTCGAAGGATGATCTGAGCTAGTGGGACTATGTGCATGTATTTGATTTGCAAAGATCAGAAAATTCTACAAAGAGGAAAGTTGTAACACCGACTAAAATGATTAACTAATTGAATGCACTCTTCTTCTTCAATTGCTTTTCGTTATAACGGTATGGAATCTTTTAGCCTTTCCTACAAGTTCTTCAGTTTATGTCCTGATTGCTATTATCAATTTTGATGCGAAAAATCTTTCTTTAATTTTTTTTCTTCTGATGAATGGTACTTTTAAAGAGATTGAAAGTTCATATTCTCTTGTTCTTTCTCAACGAAACTTTTTTCATAATGGTCAATTAAAATCCTATTCATCAGCGAGAAATATTTGCAGCAGGTGAAAATAAAAAAAAGAAACAGAAGAAAGTTCTTTTGCTACATGATTTAACTGCCAAAATTCTTTTTGGGTATTTCACAAGCATTCTAGATTTAGCATTTTGTCTAAATCCTTCGAGATTTCCGTTCTATCTTTGATTTGCACCAGAATGAGAACATTTCTGGAATATTCCTTAGAAAACGAAAAACGGACAAAATTCTTTACGCTGAAACCGTACATTGGGCAGAATAATAAGATCATCGACTTTGTCTTGTAATATTCGAATAAAGATCATTGGGAAAAAAATTTAAAATGATAGGGATTTGACTAATCAAAAATAAATTATTGCGCAATTTTGTGACAAAACACGGGCAGATGTCTGGTGAGCAGGATAGGCATCGATACAGTGGATTTTGTTCGTCCACTAGGCAACGTTGCATCTCTAGTTAGTTTTATTGAGATTCTCTTCACATCTTCTAGAAGAACATTGGGAGTAAAATTTTTTAACACCTTCGATGTTTAGAACTTTCTTTACACACACGTGCTGCAGAAGTCAACAAAAGCTAAAGGTTGCGTATGAAAACATTGTCTTGTTTCCATTGTTGTATCTTATTACTACTTAAAAGGGCACGCTCCGCGAATTGAACATTCTGATTGCCCATTGTGTTAAGACTATTTTAAGAGGAAAGGCCAAATAGAACAAAGAAACATTATACACAAGCATTCTAAAATGCTTATGAACTCGGCCTAAAAATTTTAGTGCTAAAAACAAACGCAGACACTGATAGTCTTCACAAAAAATAAGATTTCTTTGCGGTAAAGGTAAACTTAATCTTTGATCAAATATTACAAGTTTCCTTCTGTAGTTGTTTTGAGTAGTATTTGTAATACTCAGTACTTCAAAATTTCGAGAAAGCTAAATTTCTCATCTAAATGCTGTCGTTTCAGGAAGCAGAAGAAAAGAGTCGTATTCTTTCATTATGCTGGAGAAGAAACAAAGGCAGATTGCTCAAACTTTAAAATGGTAAGTTAAAATTTCGTTAAACAGAGGAACAAGTACATGTTACACGACATATTTAAGTCATGGGTATTAGCTGCGAAACGTGAAAGCATTAAAATGCTGACGGAGAAACCCAACAAAGAGGATACATCGAAAACGGTGAAACCAGGTAAAGTGTTTGAGACTCTTTTTAGGGAATGGGTCAAAAAACAATATTTACGCAATCAACCTCTAGTTCTTTAAATAACGGTTCGAAAGACATAAGCTAGCGCTATACTGAAATGAAAAGAAATGTTCGAGGTATAATAGATGATATTAACGAGTAATTAGAAATTGTTATTTGAAGCGCGATGCATGATAACATTGGCCTGTTATGTTTGAAATTAATGATGCGAAGGAAAAAGGGTAAAAAGATGAAACGTCTGTGCTTTCCCTTTCTCAAACCATCCGAGTTATGATAAAAATTGTGAACATTTTGCATGGCGGAGTAAGAATATGAATGAAAAGCTCAAACCATATTAATTGAAATGACCACAGGTACAACAATGAGAAAATAATGGGAAAACTAATTAAATGAATAATCTCTCGTTTATTCGCTGAAGTTGATTTGGGTATCCATCGTGTGTAAACGATTATCTCTTTATTAGGTCAGAAGTAATATAAATTAAAAGATATCTCTAGATGCCTGTTCTTGTCTGTTTATGAAGCTTTGCCGTCTACTTATACACCACGCTATAAAGTTGTCTCTATAAAATTACAATAGGGAAAAGCAGACTTTGCCCTTTTGAGGATCTGTTTATCTATAAATATGCACAACATCTAATTATAAATAAGCACAGAATATACTAATCAAGCTGTGTGACTTTCTGGAGTATTTATTTTTGCGCCTTGATATCTTGAGTCAAAAAATAACTAATAAGGGTAATGAGAATCAGTCTAGACGCACTCATAAAATTCCCATCTATGATGACAGGAGGGTCTGAAGCGTTTGCTCGTTAATGCTTGTGGTTTATTGAAGCCTCTAGAATTTTCCAGTGTATTCAACACATGAGCTTCTTTCAATTTATAAGAAAATCTTGTTGATATTTTGTAGGATTAAGCAACAATTTTTTCCTCGCGATCGCCGTGAAATTTTTGTTCATCTAAGAGGCGCCTAAGGCATTCAAAAGTTGAAAGCAGTGACCTCAGTAATAAGTCGAACTATTGTGTAAGTTGCTCCCTAGGTTTTATAGGCGCTACATTTCGATTTCAAGTTTTGGCACTTTGAAAACTTTCTGTAATTGAAAGAAACCATCTGAATAGCAGTTTGCTAAGGGAGACAACACTTTTAAGAAAAAAATAAAAGGGCTTGCGAGGGCGGAAAGATCCATGGATTACAAATCTTTAACTTGGAAGAATTAGGCTTGTCAACCGGAGAATTAATCCATGCAAGCGACTTTCATGAAAAGAATTTGCAGAGGAGAAGTCTGCAATCCAGGCTTTGAGGAAATCCGAACCGAAGCCTCCCAGACATAAGCTATGCACCACTAACAACTTCTTTTTTCCAATTTTTCTGATTGTGGTTTACCCGCGAGGACCATTTCCTTACTTCTAAATCATCTGCAGGTCAAAACACGAGTTACTTCATTTTACTGTGGTCAGATTCCTTTCTGAAAAAGGACCTTATGGTCACCAGTTTATGCTGAAGGATGGGAGTATTTCAGTGTATCTGTTTTCCTCTACAGGCTTGGTGAAAATTATGAGCTAAAAGAAGGGATGTGTTTACCACGTTGTGTCATGTACACGCACTATCTGGATTTTTGTCGTAAGGGCAAACTGTGCCCCGCAGGACCAGCCACGTTTGGGAAGGTAAAACTGAGATTCCTTATGAACAGAATTTAATGACGAATTTGAAACGAGTCTTAAAGTGCAACGAGATTTTGTGATTTCATGAATTTTTTACCTCTGCTTATCGACAATTTTATACAGTAACATTGGGAAAAACTTTGTTTAGAAGCGTTCTCTATTTATTTTCATACTACTTACTGCATTATTGATCTTCGCAATGGGCAGGTTCTTATTCACCTAGCATCGTAAATATTCTAGCTCTACAATGGTTCCTCTGAACTGAGTTAAATGGTAGAGCGTCAGAATGCAAGATCCTAGGAACTAAGGATCAAATTTGACTCGTAGATGACTTAACTGTCTTTCTTAATACTTTTAAATCCTTCTGAATTTGAAGCCCTAGCTCGCTGCAAACTTACTACCATTTTAGGCTGATCGCACGTTTTTGTTCGTTGTACTAAATCAAAGTTTTTAAATCTCTTTATAGATAATCCGTCAAAGATTTCCAAAGCTGACGACAAGAAGACTTGGAACACGTGGACAATCGAAGTAAGTTTGATCAATTAGTTAAAATTCACATGAGTTGTACAGAATATTTTGGCAAGGCTGATAGGCAAGATTACCTTTGTTGTTCCCTATATCCTGAAAGTTGAAAATGTAGAGCATACGTCCCTCTCCACGAGAAAGATACTAGGCAAAGTTTTAATGAATTATACCAAATACTTTGAAAATGTTTAAATTTTGTCAAAAATTGTTCAAAATAGGGTAGGATATATTAATGAGGAAAAAGATTAAACGAACGATCAAATCAAAAGGAGCTAGGGATGGCTAATAATGGAGTGGACTGATATGGATTGGAAGTTGCAAACTCGACAAATTAATTCATGTAAAAGCCGTTAGCTTGCTCCTACAAGTGGCTATAGTAAGCAGAAATTGCTTAGAAATACTGTCTGCGCTTTAATGCCTGATATTTATCAGTACTCGACATTTATCTTTAAGATAATCTTAATCTCAACAGATATCATTATTATGGCATCGTCGTAAGGGAAACTTCAGCTTACTTTCATGCTGGTTATTCTAAAAAGGGATTATCAAGGTGAGTTACGATAATACCCTGCACCTATTAGGTTAAAGGAGAAGAAATTCATTAACCAACACTGAAAATTGACATTCTTCTTTTTGCAGATTTTCAGGGATGAAAGGAAAGGGAGATGTAGTAAGTTATCGCTGAGTTAAGTTTAGCCATAAGACACTGATCACTTTACTGTCATTTACGTTTTCTTTGGGAATCGTGTCTATCGATTTAACAGAAAGCCAAAGTGCAATTATGTTCTCAGTCAGGAGATTGAACTTATGTGAGGTAATAATAACGTCGCATAGTGTCATTCTGATGACCAAATGAGTCCAAGATTGAAGGAATTAAGATTACATTTTTTTGTAAATTTGCGATGTTTAGCAGTGACGGTGATAGTGCAAAAAAAATTCCATTGAGTAAACTTGAGAATACCCTCGATACTTTTTCCACTATACCTTTAACGTAAAACTCTCTCTTCTATGTAGAACGCAAACCACAAGAAGTTTTCCTTAAGTGCAAAGTCTGGAACTCTTTTACCTGAATTCCCCAACGCGAAAACTGTCCAGTTACCAGATGGAGTCTCCATTCACAAGGTTAGATGCCAGTCACACAAACTATACTAAATTTTTTACTTCCACTCTCTTAAACAAATCTTCGGAGTTACTTGTAGAGTATAATCCTTTAAAGCGATACTCTAACTTTACACTCAACTCACCAGGTGGAGACATTCATCATGATGTACCGAACGCATTGTCAGAGAATGCTCGACACTGTTGTTAGCGCCAACTTTGAGGGGGTAAGTTATCAAACATAGCACAACGTACTGAAAACAGCAATACAAAGTTTATCAATAAATCTTGCACCTGATATGTTTAAATGTTTTTTTTTCCCGAACCTCATTATCTTTCTTTTTGTTATTAAAGTGATAGTACCAACTTGGTCAGTGTTTCAAACGTAACACAATCGTTTTCGACGGAGTCTTGTTCTACCTTATACATTTCTGAAATTTTTAGTGATGTATTTTCAATTATAATTCCTTTGTCATTCTACAGGTTCAGAATTTCATCACCCACTTCTGGCAAGGCATGCCAGACCATATAATTTCAGTGCTGGAGTGTCCTGTTGTGGTTGACATTGTGGCCATTTGCGACTCAATTTTATACAAGGTAAAGACGGTGGAAAGTTAAGCGTGTTTCTGTTGATTAAAAGGAAAGTTAAGTAATTAAACGAAGAACTTGGAGAGAATTATGGCTATTGAATATTCGGTTGAATGCTTTCACATCTGAATAATTGATTGACTTTTGATGGGTTTTAGGTCTTGACAGATGTACTTATTCCTTCAACCATTCAAGATCTTCCGGACAGGTATGTTACAAAAGATAAATTAATAAATCCAAGATAATTGCAGCCATCATTGTTCTATTTTCTTGAAAATAATCAAGCCAATTTGATTTCAGTCTCAGAGAAGAAATAACTGACTTTGCCGACAACCTCCTTGACTGGCTTGCAAAATGTTTAACAGAGGTGCCACTTGCTCTAAAAGAAGCAAAGTTGGAAGGTTAGCATAATTTGTTATTTACCTATCAGTTAACTAGGAAACATAAAAATTTAAGTAAACTAAGAGAGCACAACTCTTGCATGATTTCGGATATTGATATATCTGTACACAATTTGAATTCTTAGTTGCAAGGATTTTTACTCAAGCATTAAAGAGACAAGTTGGTTTCGTTCACCTTGCACAGGTAGGTAAAAAATGATATGTTAGATGAAATCTTGTCCGTAGACAGGAACGTAAAAAGTATGCATTTTATATGATATATCGACCCAAGATATTGCCAACCTATTCCCTGTGCTTTAGAAATCTTACAGGCCAAGTGACCTTAACAACTTGCAATGATTTCCCTGATTTCTGTATCATAAAACGACTAGGAACATATCTACCCTTTTGCGGCGAATGTCAGTCCATCATAATAAAATTTACAGCCTTTTGACGGGTTTCCCTTTGGTTCGTGGGTAATCGTCAGTTTTATAGTTTTTTTGTCTAGAAACACAACACAGCGATTCAGCAAGGGCTATAACATGAGACGCTATGCTGTGCCCATAGAGCAAACTAATTGGTTACCAGGTCTCCACCCTCACCGATTAAGCTGAGAAGTAAAGTATCCCATAACCATACGTTCGAATCTTAAATTTCGCGTAGGATTTTTTTTTTTTTTTTTTGCAATTGTAAATGGGCCGGGCACATTACTTCCTTTGACTGTGAATATATGAAAATCACATATTTGAACTGCGGATAAAGAAGTAAATATGAAAACGATCTTCGCAGTTATGAACACTACTTGAGCAGTAGTGAAAATAAGGCCTTACTTCTGCACCGGTATCGCAGAGGTCATGGGTTCAAAAGCCGTACAGGCCTGAATTTTTTTCAGGCCTTATTTTCACTGCTGCTCAAGTGGTGTTTATTACCGCGAAGATCGCTTTCATATTCATTACTTCCTTTGTAATTTTGCAATTTTCATCCTTCTGATTTAGTCAATTTTTAATTCCCTTGAGTGTAATTCTGTTAAATGAAATTCTCTTTCAATTACTTCTTGCAGGCGGCACGTTCAGCGTTGTTGAGTTATGAGGATGTCTCTCAGATGTTGGGTGACCTAAGGAAAATCGAATTTGATCAAATTCTTTCCAAAAGCTTCTTCATTATTGAAAATATGGAAGTATTTCACAAGACTAAGACATGTAAGTTGATTTTCTTTGTTTTCTTATTCTAATCTCCTCGTTTCAGTGACCGCAGCCGTTGAAAACAGCAATTTTTGTCCATGGCCCATGGGATCAGTTGTGTAGAGAGATTGTAAGGACGAGAGTCCTTAAGACTGCTGTTACCGATAATTGCTTCTGAGAGATAAAGTTATGTGAAACATTGTTTATCAGGGGAAAGTTTCTGTTCTACTGCCTTCAAAAAATGATACCTCACCTAAACAATCAATTATAATGGAAAACCTCAACATCACAGATTCAGATCGAACTAAGAGTTTAAAAATGTAGCTGTCTTCGCTTCAATTAAAACTGACGTAGTCTTTTCCGGCTCTTGATTGCGTTATAAGCTACAGGCTGACTCTGAGAAAATTGTATTAGCCTATTTAATCTTTAACATCTCTGCAAAATTGCCCAGCATCTAAAAAATTGCATCAAATCATGATTTTCTCCTTTTTTAATTGCCAGATGTCAGTGAGCTAGAAAATCTCCTCAGTAAGCAAGCACCACTGGAAGCTTATATAGAATGGCTGGACAGTGTGGTGGATCGATGTGTCCTCAAGGTATTCGTTTAAAATTTACATAATTTAATAATTTAAAACAAAGAGACGTAGAAATAACTTGAATTAGGTGACTTTGTCAGCCGTTTGGAGAGAGCAGAGAAAAAAATGAATATATGCCTTTTTCCAAAGCCATTTTCAGACTCAAGCTACCTGGTCTCCAAGGAGTGATGTTAAATAAAAATCGTATGTTCCTTGGATATTCCTCCTGAGAACAAGCGAATCGAAGCAGCATAGATTTTCCTCACGAGCCATATTTAACTAGAAATTGTTAATCCTAGATCCGGTTTTCATAAATAAATATCGATCTACATATAGTTTAAGAGTAATACTCTTTGAAATGAGGTCTATACGAAGGCCCACTTTCTCACTTTTACTTCCTCTTAACTTTTGAAAATACGAACTCCCTGGCAATACTAGGCTTAGCCTGGCTTCATGGAGCAAGACTAAGGGTGGAATAGGAAATGCTAGGTTTAGCCCTCACAGATTAAGATTAAGGCTATGATAGAAAACACTAAGAATGCTACCAGTCCTGACTTTGCAGTTTAGGTGTAAATTCACGTTTCCTTATTACTTTTGTTTCTTTCTGAAGTTAAAAACCATTGTTTTTCTGTTGCAATAGCTAACTGTTTTCGTCTTACGGTCATCTGCAGGAATCAGAAAAGACTTCTATCGAAGACAGAGCAAGGAAATTCCTAGCCATGTGGTCTTTTATTACCGCACGATTGTTAGCTGATTTGACGCTGAGAAGTGCTCCGAGTTTTGGTAAGATACTCGTATCGCCAGGTTGTTTCATTTTCAGCAGCAAAATTCCAATGTGTTTGTTTTGGACGCTCATTGTGGCTTTCGCCTGAGCTCATTGAGGATATCTGGGCAATATTAAAAAAAAAGAAGCTTTTCAATTTTTATTGACCCTAAAAGCCGATAATAAATCGATAACGTAACTACACTTAAAATGCGACTTCTGTGACAAACATCGCTTACACGAAACTAATAATCATTTTAATCATTTTGAGACGATCAATGAATCTCGTCCAAGTTCTTTGTCACATTTTTCTTTTTTGTTGTTAACTGATGGTACAAGTTCATTTAGTTGGAATCACCACTGTACCCTGGTCGATTCTTTTATTTAGTTTTATTCAGCTTAATGAAAGAAATGGCAAGTACCACAGAGCTGCAAATCTCGGATTTTGAGCTTAGTTGCTCTAAACATGTTGCTCTTTTTTTCCTCTTGATTAGGTGTGTTTCACTTGATCCACACTGCTTTTGATGAATATGTCTTCCTTGTGGTCGAAAACCAGATGATTGTGGAAATGGATAAGAAGTTGACACGTTCTCTTGAAACACATCTTAAGAAAGGTGAGTTCACTTTTGAGACGTCTCTCCATATATTTCTTCGTCATGGATACACAGAATCTCTCAAACGCTGTGTTGTTTAAATCATAATAAAAGATAAAAGTTTTCCCAAGCGTCGATGCTCAACGATATTTATATTTCTAGTGATATACATGTTTACTTTTTTATTTTCAGAAAATTCAACATTGTTGCCATCTATCGAGTCAGAGCTTGACAAACCCAAAGAAAACATGCAGCCAGAGCAGCTACATGACATACCAAAAGAAGCACCTCGACCCAAACGGCAAAAGAACCTAACGTCGAGTTTCCTTCCAGCTGTTAAACTGAATGTTGCCAAACATCACTCCTCCCAGCAACAAAAAACGCGTCCTGAATTTTTTGCAGAAGGCAGTCACTTTATCCCAGCGAGCACGCCAAACGTGACCTTTCCCAGCGAAGAGATCTTTCAGACGGCGCCAATGAACAATCAACCACGTCAATTGCCGAATCCAACGCCGATGAATGTTTCTATTCCAACGCCATTTTCACCATTACAGGAATGTCGCTCCAGTTTTCAGCCGTTGCCTCTACCGGAGCACGAGCAACCTCGCCAAGCAACCCCAGAGGCTGCGTTCCAGGGCGATTTTATAAATGCAATCGACAAGGCATTTTTCTCCTCAAGGGTTACTCTTAACCCCGATGACTACATGGGATCGGCATGGGTGCAAAATGACGCTCAAAATCTGACTGTGTTAAACCCTGTCAGTCTTCAGGAACATAACCTTATCAACAACGGAGCCATTAACTTTGCAGGGAATGGAAATTTCCCTATCACTTACGAAAACAGCTTACCTCCTCTGAACGTGTATTCGAATTCACAAACAATGGCTCCAAGTCCGCGACCACAAGAAATTCCTTATATATCCCCAACCAAAGACGACTTCGGCTATGTGCCAAGCATTACAAACATGTATCCGAGATACAACACGCCAAATTATCTCTACGAACCTGTGAGGAATGCAATGCAACCCAACGGAAGTGATGTCATGAATTTCAACGGATTGCTCAATGCTGCAGCTAGTTCATTTGGAATGGATGGATTGACAGTCCATGATGTTCAGCTTAATCGACTAGGAATTGGAGCAGTTTAATTTGAACGATTAATTTTAAGTTATTTCATGCCCTATGAGTAATGCACATAAGGCAAAAAAACTCCAATAAACTTGAATTTCTTCATAACTAGCCGTTAGACTTACATAGATAGAGTATTGCCTCAGAGAGATATCATATCGTTAAAAAGAGAAGATTGAAAATTATTTATTAATGGCCTCAGGACCATTGTTGAATAAATGGGCTTTAATCAAAAAGATTTATGACAATTTAAGTATTTGTGCTTCCATATTTGGACTTTCAGATTTTCATCAGTGCTGTAATGGGTAAGTTTAATGTTACATTGTATGCAATATAGATGGAAGCTGGAAATGTGAGGCTAGCCAATGACTTGAAAATAAGAGTCCAGAGTGCATTTGTCAGCAGTTTGGATACAACTTTACCATGGACTATTTTTCTAAATGAGGTATACATTTCTCAGTTTTGTCTCATAAATTTTCTTATCGAAAATCTCTCGCTACGATTGTAAATAGATAGAACGATATTATTTCGCATTCAGCTATTGCCAAAGGTCGTCTATGAGAATGGTAAAGAATTCTGTATAATTTTGCAACTAACTTTGAACGTGGTAAATGTTAAAGCTAATTTTCGATATATATTTAGACAAAGAAACTAAGTTGGATTTAAGTAACTGTGAAACAATGAAAGGCAAGGCCAAAATTTCATATTAGTGTTGGGATTTAAATCATTTAAATATATCAAGAATGTTGATTCCGAAAATGTACACGGAAATTGTTAGATTAAAGTTTACAAATAATAAATTGTTAGATGAAAGTTTACAAATATGTTTCAAATATCTTCAGTCATCACCTCATTGAATTTGATATCAGAAAGGGGGTGCGGAATTCACGAAACTTCGGTGCATTTCCAAAATTTGAAATAATTTTTACATGTCGATATTCATCTCTCATGACGACTATGACCCTCCATGGGAAAACATCAAATTAGGTAAATGCATTAGCAGATAAAATAACATATTGATTTGACGATAAAAGAATTTTTTTAGATGAGGAAAGATGCTAGAATACTCGGATGTGAGATCAGCGGTTGCAGAGTTTTTGTTCAAGTTGGGAGCTTCTCAACCGATTACGCTCTTTAGTCATGATGTTTATACATTGTGCCTATGTAAATAAACTGCAGCCCGTTGTACCCGGTCGGGAGCCAAAAACTTGAATAAAGTATGGAATAAACTAAGAAAGCTCTGTGGTTTCGTAACTATTTACTATAAAGAGGCTGGAGTGACGCTATAACTATCGGGAAGCATATCCGACAAAGTAGAAAGCTGGTCGAGTGAGGGACTGAGTTCAAAGACAAAGTAGCACGTGTAGCGCAAAGTTCTGCAGAGAGAGGAGGCACACTGGTGAGAGAAATAAATGAACACATTCTAAATGAGCAAAATTTCTTATTTACCTTGGCCACGATTTACAGTTCTTTTACCTGCGTACATGACATTAGTCCAGTATAAGACAAATGACTTGGGTTAACTGATTGAGTGGAAGTACTCTCTAAAACTGGTTGTTTACTTAAATTCCTTTATAAACAGGCCAGAGAGTTGTCATAACTTAGTATTTATAACCCCAAGTATTTGAAAATATATCGCAAAAATTTCAAAAAGTTCAAAAGTGTAGACTTTATAGAAATCTCTTCAAGAGCTCCTAGTTTTCCCTTTTAAGCGCATCTCGTACCTTCTCCAAATTTTTATAAAAATTCACGGGGGACAGGGCCGTGACTATCTGTATTTTTGAATACGTTAAGTTTGATGTGATGAATGCCCTGTTGTGTTTCGTCTTGATAAATTTTTTATGAAGCAGAGCGCATGAGGCAAAGTGGTAAAGAAACTAAAAGCTATGTTTAGTCTCCCAAATGCCGGAAATTTCTTACATGGTTTTCAATATAGGTACAGGAATAAATGAAGAAATAAGTGAAAGAATCAATGATTCTGCATCAGGCTGTATAAGCCATTAGAAAGCTTACGGCTCATTCCATTTTCTTCCACTAATCCATGGCTCCCTCTCCCATTACAAGCTAAAAATAAGTTGGAGAAAGCATATGTTATCTCCAAAAAGACAAGTTTTAAGGCCTCCTGACCTTCAGTTAAGACGTTGCGATTATCTGAGGAAACATTTTGACGATTTAGTGGTGGATGTAAATGTATTAGGTATCACAAAGTGCGTATAAGCACTTTGACATTGCTATGTACTTAAAATGTGGAATTATGATCATTAGATCGCTATAAGTCCTCCTCTTCTAGATTTCGCACTTATGGTGAAGATTAAAAAAAAAAGCATAAGAATATCATTTTGTGGCGTTATTCCTTCCTGTCAACCAATACGTTCGTGTCTTTCCTTTCCCCTGTTGAACAGATACAAATATCAATCAGGGATTTTGATAACATTGTCGATAGGCGAATGCCGATTGTGTAATAGGCAGCTGCGCCCGGAATATGGTCGAAACCCAAACACGTAAAGGGACTTAAATGGAACCCGTTATGTTAATATGTCTGCATGATAGATTTGGTTCTAGAGAACACTTAAAATGTTTCTCCTCCCCGCCAACCAAAAACGGAAAACGAACAAAGAGGACGACGAAGAACATTGATATCAAGTCTATAAATTTCCTAAGAGAGTTGTGAAAAATCGCTTCGCTGTTTTAGTATTTTACCATTCCTGTTAGCTATTAGTAATATTCATCGCAATCTGAAATGAAGACTTATCACTGCTGCACCTTTAGCTCAACTACTCCTCGAAATTCAATGCGAAAGTCTGTGTTTTCCAAACACTTTCTGGTGGCTTCGCTGATGTGTGCTCTCATTGGCTAAAAAGGGAATAAGCAAAAGCATAAAATGTTTGGATGTGGCTGCTATTGAAGGTGTTGGCCTTTAAAATCATAAATCTTGGCGAATGATATAGTCTGGAATAAAGAGAATCTACATTCTATACAGGGAGGGGAGGGGCGGGGTTATTTAAGATTTACTGATGCCAGTAAGTAAATACTCCAAAGTTTAACTCTCAATGATAGACATGTGTGAGTTTTTTTATATTTTTAGCCCGCACCAGATGCTCTCCCATTTGCTTACCAGAGCAGTGGTTCTTAGCCTCGAGGCTATGTTAACTGTGTCACCAAATAAGCAATACTGAGGTGTCTTCTCACCCACTAGACCAGCCGCCACAGGGCCTGAATGCATACCTGTTACGTAACATAAACAAGACTTGTCACCCAACTAAAAGATCTATAAATTACAAGCTAAATTAATGGAACTACTAGTTTCTATATGCAAAACGAATGAATTGATAAGTATATAAAACAATACGTTTATTATACTTGTCCAACGGGACTTATAAACACTACCTCCTCCCTCCCCCCCCCAAAAAAAAAATGCTACCAGGAAATGGAAACAAAGTACCCTGATTGCTAAAGGTTGCCTTGATACAGTCTCCAGAATGATGTTTGTTTTGAACAGGATATATGAAGCCCTTGAACAAATATCCGGACATCTATTGTTATTCCTCTCTCGCCTTTTTGATTAATTTATAACGAATCTAAGAATTGTACGTAAACACCATGATTATTCGCTCTCGGTGTCCACACGTAAAGGTTGATTCGGGCCTTCTGAAACTATTACACGATAGAGATCCTGAGCTCGTAATCAACATAATGTCGTTTTTCTTCAAGGTAGGTTATAGCTAACGCTTCTCTCTGAAGTTGGAAAAAGTTATAGGAATTCTGTGGCATTTGTGTGTTAACAAGTAAAGTTAGCAAGTGGTTAAAATAGGTAAAATCTACAGAGCTCACCAATAGTTATTGTTACTGGCTTCTGACTGGCAGGGTTCACGATTTCCTTGACAGCTTCCAGCATGTCAAGTGCCATGGCTGATATTGGCTCGGCGTGGCGCACCTTCTTCACTGGAGCACCGCTGACCGTCATGTAAAGGGCATCTCCTAACGTTTCAAACTAAAGGACGGAAACGCTGTAAGCTTATTTTTGCCACTAGGCATATGTCACAACCAAACAACTTGCTTGAGGAGTCTGGCCTAATTTAGAGATATTTTCCTAATTGCATTTTAAGGAACGATATTTCTCATACAATGCAGCAAAGTTATGGAAAAAGTTAAGCTTCAAAAAACGTATTCCAGAAGTAAGTCCATTAATTCCAGATAAAAATGCCTTCAAGGCCCAGTTTTTTACCATCTTCCCGTGACAGCTTGGCAGTACATATATACATCTTGTATTTGAATTGTTTACGCGAACGAATCTAGCTAAGCTGGCACTACTTGAAAACGAATTAAACTCTTCACCTTATAAACATCGTGCTTTTCAGTCAACTTGTCAAAAGATGTGAACATGTTATTTACAAGGTTGACAACCTCCATGGCATCCACTTGAGAACAGATGGCGACAAAGCCGTCCAAGTAACTGAACATGACGGTGACGTTTTCAAAATACTGTGAGAGGAATTCTAGACTTAAATAGTTGAATACACAATAAGAAGGAAATAAATGTCCAAATTCCCATTTCTCTCTTGAAAGTTTGTTTTTCTCTTTTTCCACCTAGGAATAAAAGCTTTGCTGAAACATATAGCTTCGCTGGCAATATGTCACCATTATCAAGAGCAAAATTTTTTAACACATGAAGGAGTTGAAGCAAAATGAACAGTTGCACTGATGTAATTTAAAAAGTTACATCTTTATTTACAGTATATCGTTCTTAGCCGCTCATTCCATGCATTTGACAATAGAAACATGTCACCAAAACCTCATGTTTACGCATCGCTTATTTTTATAATCATCGTGTAAGTGTTTAGAGGCATCTTTCGATAAGCCTCTTTCTGAGGAGGTAAGACATGTCCTTGAAAAACATCTTAATCTTATTTTTTTTTTCGGAAAATTGATGGAATATAGACGTTACGATTAGTCTAACCTCACATGTTTCGACAGCTTTACCCCCCAGCCTCAGTCTGTCAGCGATGGCTTTGGGCATCATTCTATATAGCAACTCTTCGCTCCGCTTTCTCTCTTGCGCCAATTTCTCCATGTTTTCTTCGAGGGCCTTTCCTTTATCAAATTCCTAATTAAGCGAATAAAAAAGGGCATTATTTATTTGAGGCATTTTAAAAGCTTAATCTGTACAAAGAAAGCTTGAAAAGTTCACTTAGCAAGCTTGAATCCTGGACTCACATGGTCTCTTGCCATCTCAAGCTGAGGCAGTGGTTTAATCCCAGATAGTACCATCTCACGAGACGTATCATGCAGTCCAAGGTCGTTCATATACAGACCTATGCGCATCATCTCTTCGACACCCCCAATTCTGCATGTAGAAAAAGAGATTATGGGAAAAAATTGCATTTCAGGAGCGTTAATTGGCCGACGTAAAGATTTTCAAAGCTGACGTTTCGAGCGCTGCCAATCGTTATTCGCTCTGACTAAGGGATAACGCTCGAAACGTCAGCTTTGAAACTCTTTACTGCGGCTAATTTACGTCAACAACTCCGTTAATAATACTTAATTTGGCGTTTCTAAAATATCTTTAAACTCTGAAAAAGTCTTATCAGAAACTTAACGATAAAAGAAAAAAGAAAAAGAACCTTAAAAACTTACAAGGGTGAACAGATGTAAATAATCTTATTCCATGATGGCATGAACTTCATCATACCCCTGAGGTGAAGCTTTGGTTGTTTGGACATCATGGAATCGTACTGTTGCTCATTTTCAGTTGAGACAAAAAGCGGACACTCCATACTGCTGTTTTGAAGTTTAAAAGACGATTGTTGCAGCGTAAAATTTGCTCTTGTCGGACGTCGTAACGTCGGAAGCGAGCAGACCAACTCGAACATCACGTGCCTTGTTGTAAACTAAACCAAACAAGTGAAGAATAAAAACAAATCATTCATGATTTTAAAACAAGAAGACTAACAAGCGTGGAGCTTGAATGGGAAGAAGCCAACATGTGGCCGAAATGAGTCACCTTACCGTGTCCCATGTAAATTCTGCTTTAGGTCTCCTCATTGTGAACGACTCCCTCACGTCGTTGCCTATAATACGATTTCCCACAGTAGAAATGATACCATGTCCTGCCATGTGCACTGTCATATCTCGCGCAATCGCAAAACTAAATGGAAATATATTGAAAAATACTTCAATGCTGACACTGCGTTTGCTGTGAACCGATAAAGGGTCTGAGGCGGGAGGTTTATAGCCAGCGTTTTCGAATCCGAGGCGGTATACCACGTGAGTGGTCGAGTTGGTGACTTCTTTGTTCAGAATTTTGACGTCAACGTCCAAGTTGTAGAACGAGGAAGCAATTTCTTTGACCTGTCCAATGACGTAGTGCATGAAGCCCTTCCGCTTCGAGATGTAATGCAGCGTTAGGCCTGCACTCGTTTCTTCCTCGCAGAAGAAGCTTGGCGACAGCATCTTTTGGTAACCAAACCGCATGTGCTCGTGCAAGTTGTCAATGCCGATTAAAAAATCCCGCAAATGCCGACCGCTTACACGAATTATACGATCGTAGCCGTAGTGACTGAAGAACTTCACAAAACAGCTGCCAAAAAACTGCATAAAATCGTCGCTCGTCATGTCCGTTTCTTCTCCAAGAACTTCCTCACTGGCGTCGGCGATCTTCTGCATCATACTCTCACTGTAGCGTTTGTGAGTTATAAACATATGATCATTTATGCCTGCGCGTTCTCTGATCTTGTCCCATTTTTCTTCACCATATTTTTCGACCAGATAGTACATGACACTCTCCAGAAGCATCCCATACATCTTATATCTACAAGCTTTCTTAAGTCAGCTTCACCAAATTGCTTGAAATAAAGGTCAAGTCGACAATAGGCCTAGATTTATAACAAAAACAAATGTTACCATGGTAGTGCTGTCTTTATAGGAAATAGTTTGATTTTTTTCGGCGCCTGTAAGCGTGTCTTAAATTACTTTCCTGATCCGGGCCAACATCAATATTTAATTCTGATGCCTTTACCGTAAATGCCTCTTTCGACCGGCCCGGAAGCATAGATAAGTACTATGCGAAATGTGGGGAAAACCAGAGGCGGAAAAGCTGGTAGTGTTACCTTTTTTTTTCTTTTACTTATAGAATAATAATCTCCTCCCCAAGTTTTAGAAAAAATCATTTCCTAAGTAACAGTTTGACATCATCCAAGTTACTAATTATATAGTTGACTGGGATCTCAAAGAAACTTTCGGTTAATAATTAATTAATGTGTGTTCCATTTCACTTTACAAAATTTACTGAATAAAAATAACCAACGTTCGAGTTAATTGGTCGCGTCGACATATACCAAAAATTAGCGAAATAAATGTTTAAAAAGAAAGTCAAGCAAACGTTCTAAATAAGCTGAATAAAAATAGAATAAAATAAGCTGTGAAACTCTCTGTTTTGAAACTTGAAAGTCATAAAGCCCTGATCGTTCTTGCCTATGCTCAACATTTCCAATGAAATTTCAACTACACTTAAATTTCATCAATTATTTAAGGCAGTGCATTGATATTAGCAATCTTCTTAGCCAGTAATAGACAAATAGTCTATAAACCGAAACAGTACACTACAACAAAACCGAACCGTTCTTCTTGGAAATTTCAGGCGGAAAGGTGTTAACGGCAATTGCGAAGTCAACATAAGGGACAGAAGAGCATAATTGACAGAGCTTTTCATGTTTTGGTCGTAAGAACCTATTGACAGTAGTGTTGATCATGTTTACTTGATGTTAACAGAAAAAAAGGTAACGCCACCAGCATAGCCGCTTCTGGTTTTCCCCACATTTCGCTCGGTGCTTATCTATGCTTCTGGGCAGGTCGAAAGAGGCATATAAGGAAAAGTAACTTGCCGAAATAAACTATTACCAATCGTTTAAGAGTCCACGCCGTGCGCCCGCAAACTGATTCCACCTAACGTCCATTTGTCTTTGATGCAAAGGAGCCTAATGATGTTGAGGTGGATAACGGGAACCCATGTTTTTACCTTCAGCTATTTCCTCTTCCACGTGAGTAAGAATTGACTCAAATAAAACACCTTTAATTTCGATATTGCCTCGCAAATAGTTTTTAAGGGAAAAAGATATGAAATTGTAAAACATTTACCAGGCACATAACGAGAAAAAATTGACTCGTATGTGCTTGATTTACACTATGTACATATGTCTGAAAGATCTTGAGAACCACATTTCACTCTAAAAACTACAAACTACAGTTGAAAACATTTCCCTCGGGCAAAAGACTTGATCATGGCTATGAACTTTCACAATTTAAAATCGTGTTTGTTACAGATAAGAATAAAGCACTTGGGTTGTTATGAAAGCATTTATGCGACCAGTAATGATAGCATAAGACGTAAAAATGAAAAATTCCTCAATCAGTTTGTAAGTGGTTAACAATATTTTCTTCGAAAGGCCAAGGGTCATTATTGGTTGTCAATCAAGTTTCAATCAAGTCGAAAGAATGGGCTGTCCGTTATCCAGGATCGACCATTTCAATACTATTCGTAAAACATAATGCCATATGACAGAAATGGAAATTACGACACAGAGGTTATATGTGACACTGTCAAGATACACAGTTACTAGCCGGGTATCACTAATGTCAAAAAATTTTTCAAGAGTATGATGAATGAGTTCTCACAACCATTTCCGATGATTTTTTCCCTCGTTTTCTTATCGACGATTTGCCTTTCTGTTATTGCAGAACGCAGTATCATTATCATTCAGATTAAGTTAAAATTGTACAAAATATAGATGAATAAATAAAATAAAAAAAGAATAAAATGACTTCCGAAACGATAATTTCATCTCAGGTGATACACCGTGGCACGTTGAGTTAAACAACGGATTCAGAATGTGAAATTTTATTCCGCCCGCTTGGCAAAGTCCGAACATGAATCTATTGAGTCTGCAGGATTTTATCGGCTTCTAGTTAAATTTATTCTTATTGAATATAAATAATAGGGAACATCATGATCTGAAATAGTCTCTATGAGAACCCTTCCTCACCACGAGTAATAACAACATACGCAAACATACATCATCTACATCGTTAAAAAATCGAGTTGATGTCGGAGCGAAAAAAAAAATATATATGATTCAGTATAAACATATAGATCTATCGACGATGATTTTTATGAGACAATAAATTATTTTTATAAAATCAACATTGTGTGTAGTAGTTAGTTAGTGGTTGAGAAAAAAAGTATCGGTGCATGCTTTGTCCTTAGAATTTGTCATTTGGTTAATTTAGCGGAATAAATATTGAAATATATCAAAGAAATTTCTTTAATCAGTACAAACTCCCGTTATTTTGAAAAAAAAGAAAGAGAAAACGGATTACTTTAAGAGAGAATCTTCGTGGAACTAGGCACGTTCTCTGATGTGTAATTTATATTCGGGTTAAGTAAAAAGTCTTCCCATCTCATTTAGCTCTATGAGGAGTCAAAGTTTCCAAGATTCTTCTTCAATCATTTTAAGATATGATTCTTTATTTCGAAGTTTCCAAATTTAACCTATTCTTCAACAGATGTTTTCAGTGATTTCAGTCGCATGGCTGATCCGTTGAATGAGACAAACTACTGAAATGGTCGATGGAACTAAGCTGGCATCGCGCAGTTCAAAGAAACGACACATACATGATAAATCCATTTTTCACACATAAAAATATCTTTAAGCATTACAACGATTTCCGACTAATTCTTCCCATATATATTTATTGTATGGTATCCATTATCCTGATGAATGATATTTCATGTAGATCTGCAGTGGTCTTTGATGTTAAGTTAGCTTTGTTATCCACCATTCCTGGCTAACAAGATTGGCTCAGGTTCGTTAACACAGTTCGCGTTATTTCGCTTATCATTTTCTCCGGTTTATCTTTAAACTTTTAACAATGGAAATGCATAAATGAACTAAACAACGAAGATTTAATTAAATTTACATTTTTTTTTTCTCGAAGATAGCTGAGAGAAATCACATTGATTACCTAATTTTAGAGAAATTAACGAAGCTGATTTCCCGTCAAGGTGTTTCAGTTTTGATAAGTCGTTGTAGCAAATATGTAGCCAAAGTATTACCATTCAAAGCCGTAAAATCTCAATTTAGAAGCCTCATCTTATGGAGAATATTGCTTAAACTTTTTGCTAGAATTTTAGTCTCGTGTGATATTCCGCTTGGGAACATTAATTCTCGGAACAGAAGTTAATTTCTTTACCCGAAATACCAATAATTCGTTGTACTTTCCAAAAAAATATGCTTTAACTTTGAGACTTAAAATCTACTGCTCTAAAATCTGCTGAATAAATATAAGTAAATTATACTTACGCATGTCTTGAAAGAGAAACTGAAGGGTTGTAGTAGTTTTCTTCGCTGTAGCTGTCTTAGAAGTCGTGCCACCCCAACTTTTGTACTCTGCGCTTACAGTCATTTATTATTTATATAAAAAACAGTGACTGACTGTGCCAGTGAACGTTACTCCATATTGTTGACTTTGGCGAATTAAAATTGGCGAATGGAGCTAAGGTAATTAACAATCTCTTTGAAATGTCAAAACATCTATGTACACAGAATCCACATGAGTCGCGGTGAGTTAGATTACTTCTCCCGCTTAAAGCCGCTTTTTGTTTCAAATTTCTCGTTTCCTTCCACAAGGCTGAATAATTTATTATTATTTCGACTTTCTTAGTAACAAAGGTATGGGGGAAAAATCTTGTTTTTAATATGAAAATAACAACGTATCCAGTTATTATCTCATGTAAACCGAAAGACACTACCTGAGATTTGATATCACGAATTCTAGTTTAACCATATCACAAAGTTAACGCACAAATTAATTCCTCGAATTTGCCCCACATTTCACATTTTGGTAAAATTGACGGCACTTCCTAATTAAAAACAGGAGTTAAGTAAATATGACCCCCGTCCGCCTTTAGGGTAATTCAATTAGATCAAACAGCTTTCTGAATAATATTTGCTAGCTTTCAGTGGATCCTTTCTCTAGTGGACGGCGAAAACCCCATGGCGACGAGTTTATTACTTTCTTTTATTCGGCTTTACGATTTTTTTTCTTAATTTCATCCTTTTTGTTTTTCTGACTATGTTATGGGCAATATATCTGAAAGAGTCTCTGAGAAAAATTCTAAGTTATTATACAAGTGATTTTGTGACATTTCCAAATTTAATCATCGTCTTTTTTTTCTTTTTTTTTCCCGTTTTCTGTTCAAGCAAGAATAAGAAAAACGATGCAAAATCTTTAAGGGAAAACTGCTGTCCTGGGCTGAAAATTAAGAAAACAATTAAAGGGAAGGCTCAGATTTTTAAGGCTATATGAGAGGGCTTCGGTTAAGGGATTTGATGCCCTATACTTATAAAATTGCAAAATTCATTTCATTGGCTTCAGACACTAGTGTTCGATTTTAGACACTTGCGGCCGAATTAAGACACTAGTCTCCGATAGTAGACACTAATCTCTGTATCTAGACACTGGTGTCTGGTTCTAGACTCTAGTGTCCAATTTTAGACCCTTGAGTCTGATTTTGGGCACTTGTCCCATCTTTGGCACTAGTAATCGATTTAAGACACTATCATCCGATTTTGGACAGTAGTGCCTGTTTCAGGTACTGGTGTCCGGTTTTAGACACTAGTTTCCAATTTAGACAAAAGAATCTGATTATTGAAACTTGTGTCCGCTATTAGACACCAATGTCCGATTTTATCTGCCAGTGTCTGATTTTGGACAAAACAGTCTGACTTTGGACATTAGAGAGCTGTTTCAGATAGAACTGTCCGACACTTGAACACTAGTGTCTAATTTTAGACGCCAATGCCCGATTTTAGACATTAATGTCGGTTTTTGGACACTAGAATCCGATTTTAGACACTATTGTCCAAGTTTAGGTACTAGAACCCAAGTTTTTGACACTAGTACCTAGTTTTAGAGACTAAAGTATGTTTTTGGGCACTATTGTCCGATTTTAGACATTGGTGTGCCGTTTTAAACACTGATGTCTGGCTTATAACAGATTTAGACACCAAAGTACGATTGTAAAACCTAGTGTCCAATTTTAGACACCTTTGTCCGATTTTAGAAACTAGTGTCCGATTTTAGCCACTTAAGTCTGATTTTGAACACCAATGTTTGATTTTAAACATTAGACACTTATGTCCTATGTTTAATCCTTGTGTCCGATTTTAGGCGGTAGTGTCTGACTTAAGACATTGGTGTCTGTTTTTTAGGCACTGTTGTCCTATTTTAGAAACCAGTATCCGATTAAATATGCTTGTGTCCTAACTCCGATTTTGGAAGTGCCCTAATTTAGGATTTTGGACACAAGTTTTATAACTTACGTTTTTGGACGTTAGATTTTAGTAACTTGTGTCCTATTTTAGACATTACGCTCGATTTTAACCACAAGTGTACAATTTTAGACCCTAGTAGCCGATTTTGTATACTGATTTTCGATATTGGACACTAATTTAGTGTCAGATTTAGACACTAGGGTCCGATTTTATGCACAATGTCGCATGATCTTGCATGATCTATTACATGATGCAGGGAATACCATATGTGATATCAACTTGAAGCTGATTCGTAACCCTTCAGTCGTTTGATGCAATCGAACAAGTCTTATTTGCTCGTTTGCTATATATATATTCACCGCTTGGATTTTAATGATGAAACATCCATCGAGCTTTCGAAAATGGTTTGTTCCATATTAATGACGATTATAGGAAATTATAATTTTCTAAACTAAATCTGAAAGCTCGTCGACTTTGTCTGTATATCTCTCCCTAGGGGAGTGTCTTAAATGAGATGGATTCTACTTTCTGGTTTAACAGCATGGATTATTATAAGATGCGTGCAAATGAAGAAGTATTGGATGAGTGTGAAAAAAATCGAAAGGTAATGCTCATTGGTTTCGACTCATTTGTATTTGTTCGGACTTACTTTCGATAACTTGTTTTGTTTTCCAAAAGGGTGGAGAAAGAGATTCGAACTACGTCGAGAGACGAATGCGTTTTAAATATAAAATGAGTTACTCAGAATAATGGTTTTTGCGTTGGCAGATGGTCGATTCAGTCAGTTCAAAATGGTATCAAACCCAGATCATCAAGGATAAATCAAATATTTCAAAGATATCTTTAGTTGAGAGAGTTAATGGGAAATATTAACAAAATCGAAATAAACAAAAAAAGAAAGAAGTGAATTTCTATTCGTCCCACTTGGCGTTTTGACATGATTTTATTTTGCCTATCAAAGGCTTAACAAAAACAGAAATTCTAATTTTTGATCGAAGTGTTTCAGAAGGCGAAGGAAAAGTGTTTAAGAAATACAATTGGTATTTTAAAAATACATCCTTCGAATCTGACTGAGTTAATTTAGATGTGGTTTTCCTCGTTTTAAAAGTACTCTAGGAGATGGCTGTGTGATGACCTATTCAAACCATAAAATTTCCAACCGCTGAATTTGTTGTTATATCGAGAAGGCTGTTTATACGGCTGCCCACGGAGCAAATTAATCATTTTCTTTTTGCCAGCCGTTTAGGCGTTATGTGAAGATAATATTTAGTGGCTGGGAAAGGGAAGTCACTTGTCTTCTTCTCCATTGGATTTATTTCCGGATTTTATGAAAAGAAATCGAGATAAGATTTTGATTTTGCCGCAAGAAAATCTAATGATCATTTTCTTAAAGGCTAGCCATAAGCAGGAAGTCGCGAATGTTTATAAGCTGCTCTGTTGTAAAACTCCCTGAATATTTTTCGATGTGTTTCTTTCGTAAATTTTAAATTGTAATTATCTTTTTTCATACTACTCACCTCCAATGTCTTTCAGATACGCTTGAGGAAATTCATAAGGTGTTTGCGCTTCTACGCTTTGACTTTTAAGTTGATCTTTTAAAAATAATCTGCGAATGTAAATCTCTCTCTTTTTTTGTTTCTTTTCCTTATTATAATGAGCATCATATTGATATGTCTCTTATCACAGTTAAATTCATGATTCATGAATTTATGACTTAATCTAGCAAAATGAATTGATCTCGAGATTTATAAGATGTGCCTCGACATTCTCGTCTCTTAAAGAAAAATTAATAATAGAACTATCACGATAGTAAAGGGGAATTGTCATATTTTGACAAGTTCCGGGCTAAAAGGCCAAATTGAGAGTTTTGAGTGCACTTTTACTTGTTGCCGCTTTGCGATTTTAATTTAGAGTTTGCATTGCTGTATTCGTATAAGATAGTCATCATCCAAAGAACAGCTGGAGACAGTTAAGGAAAAATTTAAAATTATTTCAGATGGATATCATATTTCTGACAATTTAGCATGCTTTTCCAGTTGTTTTCTAAATGTTACCAGGCATGTTGTTTCTCTGGGGTCGTGATTAGGGTGTGGATGAAAATGACAGAAATCAAATTAAAAACAAATAAACAAACAAGCAAAACAGGAATAATGATTATTATACTTACAATAAAGATAATAGTGAACATAATAACGATCATCATGAAATAACGATAGTAATAATAATAATAATAAAAATGATAATGCTAATAACGAAAATAATGATAATGAATAAGAAACAGGAAAGTATCACGCACAGTCGGTTGGGCATCATCGTGGTCTTTTCGTTTAGTTTCACCTGTTTTATATGCCCTATGAAGCACTTAAGAGAGGAGCGAATTTCTGGCTCAGAAACTCAGTGAACAAAAGAGTTAAGAAAAAAACAGAGTTTTATTATATTTCCATTTTCAAACTTTCAGTACAATTAATACAATTTAAATTGTGTTTCGTTATCTTATTAGAATTTAATTACTATCACTAAAAGTTATTAAATGTATCGTTGAAAACCGCCATGCATTATTGATATTAAAACCCGCTTCAACAATTGTTTATTTACAATATGTACTGAATGTTACGTTCTTGAATTACCAGATATATGACAAATTTTGTAAATAAGTTCATGAATGTTTTACAGTCAGCAGTGTGTTGAGAACATTAAAAGATTGTTGTCTTTTATTGAGCACATTCTTTGAAATGGTCTATAGATAAATGTACGTCATTATAAACAAATTGCTGATCAGCAAAATAAAAATTATCTCCCTTTTTTAAATATATGAAATATCATATTAACCACAATTATATCGACCAAAAAATCTGAACTCTTTTACATATCAAATTCATTTTCTAATTAATAAACCCAAAATACCAAATTTCAAAGACAAAAATATGCCGCGATCCCGCTTAAATTTCATTCTACAGCATGGCACCCACCTCCAACGTGGCATTTCACAGGGTAGCAAATGTAGATAAATTATCTACCAGGTAATCTGAAATCTTTTGATCACTATCTTTATCTTTTTCATCTATTTAATTGTTTCTAAACCCTGCCCTATCAAGGATCTGAAAAGATTGTTCTGCCTTCTAATTCAGTTGATAGGAGATATAAGACAATAATGACTTTGTCACTCATGTTTCCGATACTTTAGGTTTACACAAACACCTTGAAAAATTCCTTTGGCTTTGGCTGATCTTTGGATTGTATTTCCCATTCCAATGTTTGGACTTACCAGTTGCCAATTCATATATTTCCATTCCTCAGTTATACTTTCTATATTTCCAGAAGGGTGCCGTTTCACGAAATTTTTCTTGTTTCAAAATAACCTTCAGATCTGACTGTGGTTTTTATCAGTAATATCTCTCATAATCATTCAAACTACACTCACCAGTTTAACTCGACCGTTACGAGCTACATTTGAATTCTCAGTATAGTGGCCAATCGAAACTTTCCCTCTTGGAATTTTCCCGTTTCTAGAATTATAGACATTTGCAATATCTGTAAAGGTGCCTTCATAGCTTCCCACAGACCTGAACGTTGGACTGAAGACGTATTGATCATTTTCGTCCTCTCTGAAGTACTCTGACTTTGAACTATTAAGTCCCCCCATCAGAGAGGTATTTCCTGTGATACAGAAGAAGGTTCCTTTTCGTCGTTTTGGTTTCTGGGACGTCATGTTCGCCTGTGTGCTCAGCTGAGCCAGCATTTCTGACTGGTCATCTGAACACGCAATAACAACGGGTATTTCAAGGTAGCCGTCTTTTGACAGCTTTCCTTTAACTTTCGCTTTGATCTACAAAAAAAATTTATTTGTCAAAAATGTTACTGTATCTTTGTCAATATATACATTTACTTCACTGCATGATTTCTCACTTAAAATGGGAAATATGCTATGAGCCGCAAATACCTCAGTTACAATTGAAATCAAGATATAACACCAAGTGCTCCAAAATTTGAGTTCGGAGATCTGAGTTCGAGTCTTTTCTCAGAAAATTGCGTCTTTTTCTTAGGAATGACACCTTACTTTAATTGTGCCAACTAAATTTTCTAGTCGCAACCTGCAAATTCTCAGAGCAATTTGACAAAATGTCATTAGGTGACCCTACGATGGGCGAGCATCATGTCGGGAGGAAGTAGCATTATTTTGAGTGTCTTCCTGCTTTCAAGGAATTCGAGGTAAAATCCCGCAAAATGAATGGGTCCTCTGGCTCGTGGGCTAACTTTACCTTGACTTTAACGAAAGGAAATAAATTACTTACCAAAATGAAATAAAGGACTGCCATGCATTTGCACGATATCAGAGTGGGGTAGGTCTTTGGTGGAATTGCAAGTGATATATTGGGAAAATCTTGTTCCCACCCGCTAAGAACTCCTTGTTTTCTTACGTAACATACTGTTTGGTCATTGAATGTTTTACCACCTGAAAAAGGAAACAAAAAGGAAAGAAATAAGAGAAGAAAATGGAAAACGGCTAGGAAAACAAGCAAAAGTTAGCAACAGATCTCCCGGGGTTTCATTGCCAGGTGTTGTGCCTTATTACACTTTCGATTCAAATATTTGTTCAATTCAGAGGCCACCAAAGCTTTCTGCAGTGTAAATAAAACTCATTAAGGTAAGGTGATAATCGCCTTGATCTCACTGCCTGTGAGGCCGGCCGTAATGAATGACGTTTCACCTTTCCTCTTGGCAGTCATTTAGACAAATAAGAACTGAAGTGTGAAAGTCCTTTGTCCAGCATGTTTTTTCCTTTAACGCTTTGTCTTGAGGGGTTTTGCTGGGTTACCCTTACAATTTCTTAGATACCAGCATCTGCATCACCCCTTTTGCAGCATGGGTACAACTTGCCCAAGAAATATCGGATCTGCTCTCTTATCTGGATCTCTTGGAGCGAAATGCAGTTCTGGTTTTTTTCAATTAATTCCGCACGCCTAACACACCCTAAGCCCCCTACCCTTAACTTTAAAGTTCAGTTTTACCTTCGACACCCACAAACAGTACTCGTTGAATGAGAGACATTTCAGTGTAAGCTACATTACGAGATGTCTCATTTGCAACCAGGACAGAGATGTTAATATCATCTCCTTGTTTAAAACCACCTCGGTCGATCTCTGCTCTAATTACCAACGTCCCGGAAGCCATACAAGACCATCCTAAAGTTCGTGAGTCTTCCTCGATCACAGGGTCCTGTCGTGAAGTAGAAACAAAATCATTCATCAAATGGATTGATATACTCTTCTTGCCTGGCAATTTTTTAAGCTTCATTCTGCTTTTAACTTAAAAACTACGAGTATTTTCTAACTAATTAATTTTAGTTCGGGCCGTCCGTTAACCTTCCTTTCCACTATTCTAAAGTACTTAGACAATCATTATAACTGTAGTTTAGTTAGAGGATAAATTAAGTTCAATTACCACTTTATTACATCTATTTTGAAATCGCAAAATTCAATCACTCAATACAATTTTTTTTAGTCTATACAAATATCTTACTGATTTAGTTTATTGAGCTGGCTTGCGAAAAATTTCAAAAGGTTTCTCTCATATTTCTACAAACTGATTGATTTCTTTAGACAAGCCCAAATTTAATTGGACTTTCTTAGTAAAGCTATCTCCTTGGCTGGGGAAAAGATGCGATTCAAAGCGTAAAATGGTACGATTTGTGAATAAGTCGCACCGTTGGGAGCCAATCACATTGAAAGCATCTCAGGCCATTTCAAAATGGATGTAATAAACCCTTTAACTCGTACGAGTGACCGGTATCTTATCTCCTTTTAGTATAACTGCTGAATTAAACACAAAAGTCATGAAAATAAAATAAAGGAAATGACTGTTAACTTAAGAAGGGTTAAGGATAATCCCAATCATGCAACATAAATTCATAGCTTTTCTCGCTCACTTTAGGAAGAATGTTTAAAATTTGTATATGGTGATAATGGGTTTAAATTACAATCCGAAGTATGGATAGAATTTTTTTAATTTGCCGGGTGAAGAACCCGAAATGATTTTATTATCCACTAGCCTTTTATATTACATTAATTTTCAACATCAACTCCTACTCACCGATACATCTTCAAAGTCCTCAAGCGCCACGTAATCACCAATCAGAAACTGTGCTGGCTTCGTCTTGATTTTTTTCTTACCCAGACCTCTTTCAATGACTGCTCGCGCCCAGTATCGTATGTTGCCGTGGCGACCCTCAAAAGACGTAGGAAGATACTTGTCGGGAATGACAAATTTGAACGAGAACCGGTAACTTCCTTGCGAAATGAAAGTAGGAGAGTTCATACCATTTTTCTTATTCTTTCCTGTAAATTGAGCCATGACAGGTGGCTTTAGTAGGCGCTTTACTATACAAACAAGAATTCACGATTATGCATTTTTATACAAGCCACTGTCTATGTGTATTACATCTATTACATGTGTATTACATGTGTCAGGCTATGCATGACCGCCAGTCGGTCAACTGATGGTAAAGATGTGGAGAAATGGTTCTGCTCCACTCTCTCGAATAAGGTAAGATTGCAGTTGCTATGACGGTACTGTCATTCATAATTACCTAATACATTGCGTGCGTTGCGTTTTAGAAATGCTACCTGAAACTACTCCGCCCACAAACGTACGTAGCGTAGTATTTGCCTATGATTAAACTGATCATATATCTCGTTGCCAAACAAGATGAGTGCATAAGAGCCATGTTTTGATCATACTTCAAGTCCAAGAGTTGGGAAAAAAACAGGATATATTGTGTATTTTGTTCAATTTGTCCAGTTTATTTTTGTTTGTCCCCTCTGTTTTGTTTTGTTCTGTTTTGTTTTCTTGCCTTTCTTTTGTTGGTTTGGTTTAAGAAAAATTGAGATGGGTAGAATTAACCTATAAAAGACAAAAATTGCTATGGCAGGAAGCGATCGAAAAGGTTTTAAAAAACAAGCTCAAAAATTGTAACATAATATATCAAGTCCTACAAAACTCGAAAGAAGCATTAGCTAAGATGCGGAGCTAATGTAAGATGCTTGTTCCTTCTGATCTGACTGTAGTTCGTTTTCTTACACACCAGCTCAAAAAAAGCTAATACTTTCTTAATGTGCAAATTCTTCATCAGCTTTCTCGCTAAAAACTTCAAGCAGCCATATGGATTCAAAGTGGTCACCTGCCACACTCCAGTAAACCGAAGAACAATTCAGTCAACATGTATTGAATAGAATAGAGTTGAATAGAGTGGCTGATAGGTAATATTTACCCTTGGTAGATGGTCACGTCAATTCTTACCGTAAATACACGAAATAAAAGTCTAATCATTCAAGAAAAGAAATTTTGGTTTTCCCTTTATTTGACGTTTCTCTCGGTTTGCATAGCAGAATCATTCAAGGAATTTCAATGATTGTATTCGCGAGAACATAATGAAACACGTATGCAAATCACGAACTACCTAAGGTAAAGATGTTCACTAACAAGCAAAGGATGTGGGAAAGGCTCTAATAGACGGATTCAATTTTTTGGTCGCTGTAACCTTACACGAGTCATAAGATTAAGCAAACCTCGGTTTTACGTGAAATAAATATATCAGATTCTGCCGAGTAATATTGCCTAGTGGGAATCAATCAATACTTGGCTTTTTGTTTTGAAAACAACATGCACCTTGTATGAAAGCTAACGCCAGGCACAACAGATTTTCAACGCTTACGACATTATTAAGCCGCTGTATGAAGTAGCCGACTCAGGTCGGAAACCTCACCTAGACATGCACAGTGATTCTGCACGAGAATATCAGACATCAACATTGTTATTTATAGAATCAATGCTTTATGCAAAATACTCTTTCTGTTTTCAAAATTACGAAGGATCTTTGCTTTGTAATGAAGTATTCTCTTCAGCTACCATGGATGAGCAGACTTTGATAAGGAAAAACCAGAGTTTTGCGTCTTAACTTGAAAACATGATGTGCTCACAGATCTCAATTCATGCGTAAAATAATTTTAAAATTATCTATTCCAGGCTTGCGTTTATACCCCTAGAAAGCTTGTAAGCAATAGCTATACTGTTTCCTACTGTTCATGGGCAATTTGCGCTTTTTTGTGAGTAAATGAGATAGTTTCACACCGAATTAGGTCCCTTTCAACGTTTATTTATTCATTTTTTTTTTAGTGGATGTTTGATTCTTCAATTACTACTTTGTAGTATTGCCCTATTCATAACTCTGCAGTGAATGTTATGAAAAAAAAATGTGTAACTGAAAAAAATTAGGAAATTGAACTTTTGCATCTATGAAATATTGATCCACTCAAAAGATAAATAAAACATATACGTCCTGCTGATGCTGTTTAGGGGTTTTCGTGTTTGGCGGTTTCATCTATTCTCAGCGAGTTGCAGAATGAGTGAAATGATTTTAAAATTTGCATAAGTATTTCACACCAACACTGAATCAGATACTTTTGTATCTAACCATGATCAGATAATTAAAAATATTTTCGATAAGAAATCAGTGGTTGATCATATCCCAGATCAGAATTTGCATATGACATTTAATAAAAGCTAATTAACAAAAACTAAACTCACCTTCGCCTAAAATCACCGCCATCGTGCTGAAGAATCGTTCTCGGTTGTAATGGTAGCGAGTGTGACTGCCTGAATATTCAGGCCAGTTCACATAAGCTTCACCACGGCATTCTAGTCGCAATTCCTTGATCTTCGAATGTTCTTTTAGGTGCAATTTAATCCGACCGCTAACAGTCTCGCCAGGATAAAACACGCGATTCGGTTGGTCGAGTTGAACTTCAAATATTTCAATTGCATTTGAAGCCATGATAAGCTGGTAGTGAAAACACTGCACTGAAAATCGCAGTTGAAACGAATATACAGATGTTAATAACCAAGAGGTTCAGACTTCACCATTCTTCATTCCAAGCACCTGTTAAGAGCATACTATGTCTGGATCAACACACCTTTTTTGTGTTTTACCGTCGATGGCCAAAGTCAAGAATGTTAATGAGACCATTTATAGAATGGTCTAATATGCTTCAGCTTTTAGTAATATGACAGGCACTAATTGTCTGCGATCACTTTCTCCGGTGCAAGCTCACCAACGTGGTGGTAATTTTCCGTCGCGTCTAGATACCACTGATGGCCAAAATATAATTCATACAAGGAAGCTGGCTTTGTGACCTCTGTATTTTAGTCAGGATTAACTTATTTCAAATACGTTTTCGCTCATCTTTTGTGCATCACATCGGCGACAATGGAAGGTTTTGTTATGATAAACGGTCACACGCGGTGCTGGCAAGACTTATGAATGTTTTTATCTGTGACAAATTGAAATTATTTCCGGTTGTTGAGGAAGCATTGATCATAAAGTATTATCATTTTCGGTCTGTTTCCAAGAGAAATATACGTTGGTTGAAAAAACACACAAAGAGGTGTCGCCTGGGAGTGCATAAGGGACAGGTGTCTCGTGGGGTCAAGTGATTACAATGCAAATATGCAGATTGATGTTATCAAATCGAATCAAGATAAGGATGGAAATTCGTGAGAAGCTCGCTAGATGCTCATGAGCCTGTTTAGGCACATATGGGGAAAACAGAATTACTGTTTTCTGCTTTTGTTGACATTCTACATCTTCAATGGGGCCGAGGAGCCCTGATTAATAGAAAGGGTTGCGTTGTCTAGGGATACTTGTCAGCGGTGTTGTTGGTAAACAAACATGGCGGCCGCAGAAGATGTGACAGCGAATCTTCCGTCTCTGCAGTTTGAAGCCGCTTTAACTCTCGATGAAAAGTACGTTTCCTATAAAGGTGTATAATTTGAACGCCTTGAGCCTTAACTGACGTTATTTGTGGTTGTCTCTGTTGTAGACAGATGCTGTATTTGCGTGGACGAAGTCATGCCTTGACAGTGTCTGCCTGTGCACAAGCGTAAGTAAAAATCAAAGCTCGTGTCATCAGTTGCTTGTCCTGTTGTGCTGATTGAATTTTCTGCTTTTGAAATTTATGTGATTTCACAACAACTTTTTGATGTGTAGTTAGATATGAAAGAAATGAATTTGCAAATTATCAGACGAATGTCATTGGGAATTAAATTTACCTTTTTTGGCATGAAAGCGGCTTTTCAGCGGAGCTTGTTCATCTGGGAAACTTGCTGCCGGTACTCCCGCTGTATTAATATAATGATTTAGTGTAACGATGAAGCTCATTAAAGGAGTCGTGTACTCCAATTTCCAAAACGATAATCGTATGATCTGTTGTTTTGTTTTGATGTTTGTGTGGAAGTGTATTTAAAAGTCTTACGAACAAATGTACGTACAGCTGTAGTTTGTCCTGAATTCAAACTTAACTTCATTTAAAATATAACCAAAAAACTTGATTTGAGCGACTATGTTTATCATTGTATTCTTAACGGTACGAAGCTTGATTTGCCTTGTCTACAAGCTGGTTGAGTTGTACTCGCACAACATACTGCATACTTTATCCAGTTCTGTATGGTCATTTTTAGGGCCTTTCTGGTAGCCGTTTTAAATGATGCAAGGCAAAAAATTGTGGAAATAAAATATCCAGTGAAGAAAAAGGTATTTTAAGTTATAATGTTTTAGTGTGGCCAACATTTCTTATGTTAAGCATTGCAGAAACATTTACAAATGGCATTATTGTGAAATTAAGTTTCAGTTCACTTAATTTGTGGAGAAGTACATGTAATTCTGCTGCTTGTTCTGATTATTGAGGCAGACATAAATTGAGTACTTGGAAGAGATAGTTTGACAGTATTCTATCTAAGTTTAATCACTTTCAGTCATCCAAGCTTCTGCAAGAAGCCCCAAAGAGAGATCCACTTTTGGTAGGAATCATTGGTTGTGGACGCTTAGGAAAACAACTTGCAAATACACTACTTAAATTCTGTAAGTTGCCTGGTTTAATTTAACTCCTATATTAAAGAGGGAGTGGGGAACTATCACATCATTTGTATACAAAGCAAATTTAACACAACTTGATATTGTATAAATTGATTCATTTCTGCTCATGTGCTTTCGAAACAATCTTATTTAGCTTGTGTATAATTTACTGGTGCAATGCAGGGCATCAAATATTGATTAGTGAAAAAAACCTATACAGTTGTTAACATGTATAGTCAAGCAGAATGAAGGGTTCTTTTTATCTTATCTTTGTGCTGTGACCATCACATGGGAACACTAGCACATCCTTGTGTGCTTGGAAAATCTTTGCCAAGAGTGTTTTAGCTAACTTATTGTATAGACTACTAATACTGAAACATACATGTTTCAGCTGATGTTCATCCAGAAGAGTTATTTCTCTCAACGAGGCAGCCAGAAACTTTATCTGCCCTTCAGATGAAAGGTGTCCATTGTGGATTTGATAATATAAAGGTCTGTGAACTTTGTATTGTTATTTATAACATACTTGTCTTGTGATGAAATTGGTAACTTGAAAAATCACGGCATTAACCTGTTGAAGTCTTAACTTTTGAGGCTTCATTTTCACAATTGCTTGAATCCTTAAACTCCCAGGATCTCATTGTTCATTCTCCCATCTATCTGCTACACTGAATAAATGTAAAATGGTTTCTGTGTTTACATAGCCTGATGTAAACATGCAGGAGGTTGGGAGAACACGAGATAAGCGTAGGAAACCACGACACAAAGCAGAGTGGTTTCCATGTGGACCACTTGGAAGTTAAAGGGTTAACTCCCGTAAGGGACCAAGACAGAATTTCCTCTTTCATTATCACTATGATATCAACCAGATAAGTGATGAGAATAAAGAAAAATATCAATTTGGAGATAATTAATAGATCCAATGCTAAATTCTCTGAACTAACATATAAGAATTGATGGTGGACAGTAAGGAGAATTACAAATTTGATGTGGGAGTTAAAGGGTTGACAGCAACTCACTTGAAAGGATCACTTTATTAGCAGGTCAACACATAATTTACTTTATCCACATTGTCATTATTACACTAATTTTAAAACTTTTTTAAATCATTATCATCAGATATATATATTTTGTTCTTAGGTTTGCTCCACAGTACACATACTATTCATCTGTTGTTTGCCGTCACAGTTCCCAACAGTAGCCAAGGTACATGTTCAATTTACTCAATGGAATTAGTTTCAAAAATATCTAATCCTGGTGTTAACAAAACAACCACTTTGAAATGCAGCTCAGTGTTATATCATATAATAACTCAAGGCTTTTTGAAAATAACCTTTTCGTAACTATTTATGTTTGAATAATAATTGAAGCATTCTTAATCTATTTAACAACTGGTTTCTTTCTTTCCACTGCAGGAAATCAAGGGACATTTGAAATGCCCTGTGTATGTCTTAGTTGGAGGTAAAGTATTGCATAATGTTTATGTTGCACTTTAAATTTTAAACTTTTAGGAACACTTTGATTTGGAACTACCGTTGCTTCAGATTTTGATGAAAATAACAATAACACTGGTTTGACAGATCAATTTTTAGTTTTTAAGAGGAAATTTCCTAACCAAATATATTATAGTAATATTGAATGTTGATCATGTTTAAAATTCACATGAGTTAATATTAGGCTAACTTGAACATAGTCTTTTGTTGGCTGTGAATATATGAAAATCATATATGTGAACTGCGGATTAGTAATTAAATATGACAGCGGTATTTGCAATAATGAACACTACTTGAGCAGTGGAGGAGGTAGGGCCTGAAAAAAGTTAGGCCTGCACAGAATGTGATAACGGTGCAGTGCTCAACCAACTTAGGTAACAAGCCAACTGGGAGCTTGTCATTATGTTGTTTGGCAATACACCCATGAAGCAATGACTAAGTGACTGTGAATATACGAAAATCATTACCACAAAGATTGCTTTCATATTCATTTACTAATCCGCAGGTAACATATATGATATTCATATACTCACAGTCTCTTGTTCACCACTACACTGGTTATCATTAATTGCAACCCACAAAAACTCCTAGGTTTGCAACCTGCCAGTTGGAGTTTTAATGGTGTTACATAACTTGCTTTGAATTCTTTGTTTCCCCTTAGCTGAGTGGGGTGGCTGTAATCTAACTGATGTGGATGACTGCACTTTCATATATACTAAAAGAAATGCGTGGTGCATTCCTTTTCTGTTATTTAGAACTTTTGATTTTCTTTAAATCCTTTTTTTCTCGCACACAGGGACACCGCTTTTAAGAATACGCCAACTTCTTGAATATGAGGAGATCATTAAGCCAGATTTTGTATCCTCGAATACGCACGGCAATCAATGCAGATCCTATTTTTAAAATGTGTAGAGTTTTAAGCCCCCTCGTAAAAACCATATAAAAGCAAACAAGAACATCGTTCAGTGAAACATTGAAACCTCAATTGTTTCATCGTTCAAACTTATTTTCCACCTCAGAAGCTAGCTACTTACATCGAGAGAGCCCTAACCTATTACTAACCGAGTTTGAGGTACATGCTCTAAGGGACGGACCGAGTTTTTTTTTCCTCTCAAATTTACATGTATGCCCCAAGTACGATGTATGCCCCAAGTACGAAGTGAGCGGGCCATAAATTCTAAGCGGAAAAAAACTAGATCCCGTAGCTGACTGTGCGGACCGAGAAAAAAGAGCTTAGTAAGTTATTTATTTTATATCTGAGTCTAAATAGAGGGGCAAGATTTCAATTCAAAGAATTTGAATTTAGCGGGCCGCACAGTGAAATACAGTCCGCTGAATTTACCAATCATAGCGCATATTCTTTAACTGCGTCCAGTCCTGGAGAAAACCAGACCCAAATGAAGATTCAAGTAATAACTGGAACATCGGTAAAGACGTAAGTCTTAGTGTTGGTAGTATTCCCACTTCCTCTTTATATGAGCGCAGTCAACAGAGCTGGTCCATTGTCCTTCATGCCCCCCCCCCCCGCTCCTCTTTATATGAGCGCGGTCAACAGAGCTGGTCCATTGTCCTTCATGCCCCCCCCCCCCCCCGCTCCTCTTTATATGAGCGCGGTCAACAGAGCTGGTCCATTGTCCTTCATGCTCCCCCTTCCTCTTTATATGAGCGCGGTCAACAGAGCTGATCCATTGTCCTTCATGCTCCCCCCTCCTCTTTATATGAGCGCGGTCAACAGCGCTGGTCCATTGTCCTTCATGCTTCCCCCCCCCTCCTCTTTATATGAGCGCGGTCAACAGAGCTGGTCCATTGTCCTTCATGCTCCCCCCTCCTCTTTATATGAGCGCGGTCAACAGAGCTGGTCCATTGTCCTTCATGGCCCCCCCCCCCCCCCCCCTTCACCTCACCTCGCTTTACCTTGCAAACATTTCAAATTGTCGCATGAAATTACATTAGAAATTTTCCTACATGAACACTTCAACCCAGGATGCAACTTGGAGGATCGCCTTCTGTTCACTTCGGTAACTTTGCTGAAAATTCCTTACCGAGCAGAATTCTCGGTGTGCTAAAAGGGCTAAAATTTCCCATATGAACAGTAGACAAAGTTTTTTCCTGTTAACCAATCCAAACCGATCACTGGGATCGTATGAATAATTCTTTAGGTTTATCTAGTGTGTGCAGAGTAGTCGTCTCGACTTCTTCTCCGGAGAAACCCGTTACTGAAGTATTGTTTTGTTTTCGATCATATCTTTCTATTCCAGAGTGTTCCATGCCAAAACTTCAGAGTGCTTTTCTTTATGTCCTGAAATCAATGTCACTGTTTATTTACATTACCTTTGAGGGGTACAGTGTCTAATAAACTTGATTTGTTTTTCTCCTTCAGATAAACGAAATTCTTCGCGAAGATCCTAACAGTTGTGATGTCACCTGCCCGCTTAATCTCAATAAAGATTGTAAGTGCATGTAACGTATTGACGTCTTCTGTTACAGTGGACTAAAAAACGGCAAATGGAATGTTGAGGTTTCACAAAATGAAAGACGGAATTCATGGGTCATGTATATTTCAGGAGGAAAATCACGCCTCACATTTTGTACTGTAGCAGTTACATTATATGTAAACTCGGTGTTTTTTGATTGGCAGCTGCTATTGTGGAGACGGGAGAGGATTGGGCCGAGTTGGCCGTGGTGACTTTCCTTAACATGTGTACTGAAAAAGAGCTGGACATGGAACAGTCTGTGAGGTACTTAAAAGTGCAAAAGTACAAAAAAAAAATCTGAGACGTTTTCAATTTGCTCCGCATATTGTAGAGACGTCGTAAAAGAAAGTAGTTCTAAAGAAGGGATTTATTTTGTGAAAGTTAAAGTCCACTTATCCTCGTGTTACTTTGCAGGATACTCACCCTAAAATAACAGTATAACAGTATAATACCTACTATAAAAATTCAAAAAAACCTTGGTACACGCTATTCACATTACGTACATTTCTTGATAAGCTTATTTTTAATTGTATGTTAAAACTGTCCACTTCTTCTTCATAAACTTCATATTTTTATGAGTAGGGTCTCGCGCGACATTCGATTCGTACTTAATTTGACTGTTGCAGTTATTAAGTCAGCAAAGCTTGGCCCCTGCTGCATTCCCGTAAGTAAAGTTTTGCAGTAAGTCTTATCAGCTTTGTTTCATGTCTCTTCAGGCTTTGTAACACAATCGTGTTTGGTATGGGTCCCACAGATGACCGTGGTGATGGCATCTCTGTGGATGAACTTAATTCCGATATAAATTTGTTAGGAATAAGGAACAGTACCTCAGATGAAAAGTAAGGCTGTAAGTTATCTTCGATGTAGTAGTTGTCAGTGACTCACTTTCTCTCATTACTGGAACAACCGGATCTTATCGTCCACTGAAACTCCGATTGAAATAATACAGTGATAACAATTTAGAGATTACGGCAACATGAAAGTAGAGTATATCAGTATCTCATTGCAGAGAAAAGTGCCACATTCTTTCTTACTGAATAAGTACAGTATATCAGTATCACATTGCAGAGAAAAGTACCACATTCTTTCTTACTGAATAAGTACAGTATATCAGTATCACATTGCAGAGAAAAGTGCCACATTCTTTCTTACTGAATAAGTACAGTATATCAGTATCACATTGCAGAGAAAAGTGCCACATTCTTTCTTACTGAATAAGTACAGTATATCAGTATCTCATTGCAGAGAAAAGTACCACTTTCTTTCTTACTGAATAAGTACAGTATATCAGTATCTCATTGCAGAGAAAAGTACCACTTTCTTTCTTACTGAATAAGTACAGTATATCAGTATCACATTGCAGAGAAAAGTACCACATTCTTTCTTACTGAATAAATACAGTATATCAGTATCACATTGCAGAGAAAAGTGCCACATTCTTTCTTACTGAATAAGTACAGTTTATCAGTATCACATTGCAGAGAAAAGTGCCACATTCTTTCTTACTGAATAAGTACAGTATATCAGTATCTCATTGCAGAGAAAAGTACCACTTTCTTTCTTACTGAATAAGTACAGTATATCAGTATCTCATTGCAGAGAAAAGTACCACATTCTTTCTTACTGAATAAGTACAGTATATCAGTATCACATTGCAGAGAAAAGTGCCACATTCTTTCTTACTGAATAAGTACAGTATATCAGTATCACATTGCAGAGAAAAGTGCCACTTTCTTTCTTACTGAATAAGTACAGTATATCAGTATCACATTGCAGAGAAAAGTACCACTTTCTTTTTTACTGAATAAGTACAGTATATCAGTATCACATTGCAGAGAAAAGTGCCACTTTCTTTTTTACTGAATAAGTAAAGTATATCATTATCATACTGCAGAGAAAGGTGCCACTTTCCTTCTTATTGAATAAGTGCAGTATATCATTATCACATTGCAGAGAAAAGTGCAACTCTCTTTCTTACTGAATTTCATACCCATAAGAAAACAAACAAAACTGAGTTGGATAAAGATCAGATTTCAAACCTGGAAAAGTATTTATATGCTCACAGAGAGCCTGGAAGTATGTCTGGAAAAATTTACCTAACCTCGCTCGCCAGACCTCTCGAGTCAGAACAACACGGCTGGAGAAGTATTGGCCACTGAAATTTCTTTCCAAGGATTAGAGAATCATCTTACTTGAAACTGAAAACGAAATTCTTATCGATGCGTTTTTGTTCAGATTCTTCCCGCGTTTCGATCTCAGCAAGATCTCTTACGGTCGGAGTAAATTTGGAAAACGTCTCATGGAACCTAATGGAAGTCTGAGGCGAATGTTTGTCAAAAGATACAGAGCTGTGTTTGACAAGTAAGGAGATTGAACATTTATTTGATAGATGTAAAGAATGTAGACCGCGGGATTCTGGGACGATTGAACTCACACCGAAATTCTTAGAAATTGTTCACCTTGTGAGGAATTGTGGTAAATTTTATGAGCAAAGCTTTCCTTGTCATTGTCACTGGACGTAAGTAAGCGGTTTCCCAATTGATAAATTAATAAGCTGCCAGTATGTCGGTATCTTGTTTTCGCCTGCTTCCGCAAAAACTCGTCATATAATCTCCAAGCACATTGCGACTTTTCCGCCAAAGAAATTAAGGTTCTTGCGAGCTCACTGTTAAGGTTATGGGAAGGTCTCAAACTTGCACTCACCCTCGGATCTAGAGACCAAGGTCGCTAACATTATAGGGGGGCGGGGGTCGGTGTATACGTCTTCTTTCCTCGAGTGAGAGATGCTGTTAACAACACCAGGAAAAATTCGTGTGTCTTAGCGGCCATGTAACATTCTAGTCTACCCATAGATGGTGATTAGGTTTTCAAAGCCAAATACATGATTTTAAGACGCATTAAAAGGGACCTGATCACCCGCAGAAGAGCCGCCTTCGCTTCACTACTATTTTAAAGTGGGAGGTAGTTTACCTTTTTCACTTTTTATTCAAAGTGCCACCCGCCCCACCCTACCCACCCCACCCCTACACAAACTTTACCTCCAATCCACCCCTGGAAAACATACTGATGAACTGACCAACAAACATGCAAGCTGTGATATGTTTACTAAGAAAGAGATTGGCAAAGATTCGTTTCATCCTCTTTTGTGCTAAAAATTAAAATTTATGCCCGCGTACAACTCATCAAGAATGGACATGATTTTCCCTTTTTTCACCTACTTTTGGAAATCATCGTTGAAATTTATAACAATGTATTGAATTAAATGAAAGAAAGTACTTTTTCTATTCAGCATATCAGTAGTACAGTTGGCAAGAGAACGTTCCTTGAGCCGAGTCCTAGAATTATCTTACTGATAGTATACGACGGAATACTCCAGCGTAGGAAAGTTTCCGCAATGGATATGATCCGACTGAATTAGCTGCTTTTCGCTTCAGTTTTTTTTTCTCTGTTTTTATTAATTTTTTTTGGCTTTTTTCTTTTAGGTTCCAGTATTGGAAAGGTGTTCCTACGAATGTGTCATAATCGAAATACCTGTAATGTTTAAGGCTTAATTCCCATGTAGATGTTGTGTCATGTTACCCTCTGCGGCAAAGTCTTCGTACCTATAATTAACTTCAAGGGGTATGCTTCGTGTTGCTAAATGACTTTATATTAGGATTGAGAAAGACCACAGATCCAGAATATTATATAAAGATGAAGAAAAAAAGTAATATTTAAGAGTGACATTGAGGTGATCACATCACTAACTGTGTTATCCTGTTGCGACGACATTCTGTTGTTCTCATGTTTATTTTAAGATAAGTAAAGGGAGCACTTTTATTGCAGTTTAACACTCGCATAGAATTGCTCACATTTTTTTTATAATTATTTTCCAATAATTGTTTTACATTAGTATAACAAGAGCGATAATGAAAATTTAACGTTATCCTTTATCCCTGGTTGTAAATCTCATCATTAAACTTAATATTTTTGTTATCATGTTTTCCACTCATTCTTAAAATTTTCCAAAACTCATCTTGTCATATTAGCCGCAGATGTTTTGACGTTTTTCAAGAAACTTTGTCGAGCTGAACTTACAAATTGCACGGATGGGCTAATTAACAAAACATAACAATTTTACCAATTAAAAGCTCGTTGTCGTTAGTCGGAATGTTTGTCTTTGAGTTTAATGTTTATCCACCTCTTACGGCTGTTAATCGAAAAATGGGAATGATGCAGATTTAGGAATTGATGCAGCGATTTACTTTCCACTGGTATATTACTAAATGCTGTCTTGTATATGGTAATGATATTTCTTGAATACCTCGAAAGAGTTTGTATGTCGACTTTTTCATTCTTTTATGTATACGGACTTCATGTTGTTATCCGTTACAAATTAGAAACAATGCTCGTTTGTTGAAAACTGCTCACTAATTCGCTCGCTGTACAGTGTTTTTGTTTGCAATAGGAATCATCTGTCACGTAACAAAAAAAAAAATTAGCTTGGCCAAGTTCAGTAATTACGAACGTGGAGGAGTAATGCATTACAAGCTCCACTGGAAAGCATGCGAATCAATAGTTGGTCGGCTTGGCATTAACCGACAAATTAGCAGCTTTCTTGAATTAAGCGCAACTTTTTGTAGATGAATTGCCTGCCTCCTTCCACCCACCCTTCATTCCTGTCAGAATTCTTCTCTGGCAGCAAATGGCTGCTGTATTTTGAATCTTGACTGACATTTACAGGGGCTTTGTTAAAATCCGACTCTGTAATTGTAGATATTTCTAAATCTATCAACATCCCTTCTTGACAAACTTATACGAACCATGATATTAAGCTTAACTTGATTTGAGACAATGCCCCTGAAACTTTAAATTCGTGTCTCCAATAATAAAAAAAAGACTGAGGAAGTAGTGCAGATTCTTACTGAAAGCAAGCCCTTAAGTTTTTACAATTTCGGAGGTTTGTAGTACTGTCTGTATAATAACGACGGTATACTTAAAATCGAGATTTGGTAGCAGATTAATAAAACGTCGTGAGATTGGAAAATAATGGTATTATTGTTAGCCGCCATTTTGAAAGGATTATTCGAGTTTATTATTTTCTTGCTCTGTTGCTCTGTTGCTCGTGATGATCGTAACTCACGTGTAGAAACACGCGCGTTGCATTATATAACGTCTAAATTTAAAAGCAGAACTCTTAAATTGGGTTCAGACAGTATCATGATTGTGTAGGCTGTTTTTAATGGATCTCCTTAACTATCTCACCTGCACCTCTTGTACGCTAAATAAAATAATTGCAGCGGGGCGGAATTTCCTGTCAGTTGCTGTTAAATTTTTTACAAATTGTGTAAAGATTCTGAAGTTTGTTATTTCTCTAATGGTCTTTGAGTCACAACAAGTATCCTTGTCATTTATTTCGAAGCAATTGACGAGGAAACAGAAAATCGGAATATGTATCTATGGAACAGGGTTATTGGTTACTAAGCAAACATTTGTGCTGTGTTGGCGGGCAAGTGTAACGGTTTGTTCTTTAACAACTGTTAATTGATAAAGGTGAGGGGAACTGCTTTGAAAAGCTGACGTTTAGAGCGCAAGCCTTTTTTCGGAGCAATCCTAATTATATGTAGCACGAGCTCTGTAAATTCATCAAAGATGCGTTCTCTTTTAGTATAATTTTCTTTGCTTGACTCAGTTTCCGTTTTAATATTGATTTTCCAAGATTTCGTAAATTTGAACAGGCTTAGCAGACAAAGTGTTAAGTTTCCAAGAGAAGATAGTATCCTGCTCTATGCAATACGCATACTTAGCCAGCCTCCCGTCGCAATTGGTAAATTATTGATGCCAACACACACCAGGGCACATTTGCGGCAGTATTTTCTTCTTTAACTTGTAAAATGTAAGTGGAAGTTTTTTATGCCTGCAACTGAGTGTTCTCATCCCCTCAGTAAATCGTAGCAATAAAAATTGATCAGAACTTTAGCTTGTGATCTCAATAAATTTTTGGAAGCAACACTCCAAAGCAGTCCGTGAAAGAGATCTGTTGCGACTGCTTCTTCCCTCAAGTTTGCCACATCTTTGAAGTCTATAAGATCTCATGCTGCTACGAAGATTTTTTCATTTTTCTTAATTTAGTGCTCTATTTTACGCTTTCGAAGCGACGATTGCACTTTGGAGCCAATGTTCCCGTGACGAAAGGATCTCGTGTATTGTTATTCTAGATATTTTTACCCCTAGTGTTTGTTTCTTTACGACAAAATATTTTGGTCCTCCTGGAAACTTACTCTTGCCATCAAAACTTTGAAATAAACAATTTACTTTCAATTTCAATTTAAGGATCAAAATTTAAAGCTGCCAGACAGGGATTGTCGAAATTCAATTTTAGATTAGAGCTTCCAATGTGAACTTTTTTTGGGTGAATGGGGCAGTTGGAGACGTGCTTTTGGCACGGGCTGAATTAAATGAGAACCCAAACAGAATTTTTGATAACTCAGTTTTTTTTTTCCGGCAAATGATGATATCTTAAACATTGGACTGCCAAGTCGAGCGAAAGATTTCCGTTAAGAGAAGAAAGAAAGAAAGAATCATGTCTGAAAAACAGATACTCACGTAAGAGCCACACCCGAGCCTCAATGTTATCTGAAACGTGAGGCAATAGAACATCATAATTTTCCCTTCAAACGTCTCAACAACTCCTAAGCTCCCGTTTTATTTCGCATTATCTCATGGCTGAATTTTTTCCTAGCGGGGGTAACAAAGTTGTAATCAGCTGAAGGATGCATTTTGTAATTGTCGGCTCAAGTAATACCCTAGCCTGTTTTTAACCGCAAACTGATTACAGGTAGAAAATTTGACAACTTTCCAAAACTTGATTTTATCTTTCAGATAATAAAGCATTGAAGCAAAATGAAACAGATAAATCTCTTATGCCTTGTAGAAATTACAGAAGGTAATATCTTGAGACTCTTTCTATCATTCGATGAAGAGAATGCCATTCAAAGAAAGAATTTCTTAATTTTCATCTAAAAACAAAGAATAACAAGTGACCATGACACTGAGGACATTTATTACTTTTAGTTCGCCCAAGTCCAAGCCATTTGCTATTCTTTACAGGTTATCCGTCTAGCGGCCACAATTCAGTTAGTATAAGAAAAAAATTGAATGTTCTTACGGAGAGTTAATCCAATCGCGTTTTTTGTCAGGTAACACAAAATTTAGGTTAATCCTTTTCAAACACTATCATCCTTTTTGATACATCAAATTGAAGATGGTATTGAGAGTGTGAAAATAGGTTTTCGAAATTAATAATACAATATTGGAAATAGAACAGTCCTTCATCGCATTTGGCATTCAAACAGTGCTTTGTTATTGAAATGCTCCGGTCAGCAAGCTAAAAATGCGTTTGAATGTATGTAGGCACAGACAAAATTTCTTAAAACAGAAAAGGCAATATATCTTAGAAATTTCTGTGGTAAGCAATTCTTTTTACTCCAACAATCTACATCATTTGGAAACTCGCCATAGTTTGGTTGTTGTGGTTTCCATTTTGTTATGGCAGTCTGCGATGTAAATTCTTATTGCTTTCGCCTAACAGGCAGGGCAGGTGTTTCGGAAATGCCAGTTGATGAATTCGCCACCATGAAAACAGTTACAAATTAATTCAAAGTTGTGCTTTTCACCCAATTTTTTCGTTTGTTAAAAAAGGTTGAAGAATCTTTCAATATCAATAGAATAAACAATATTTCCTTTCTCTCAAGATAAATTTGATTGTTCGGTACATATAAAAAAGAGTTCCTCCATGTCCAGTGAACACGTCTTAATTGTTGGCCTTAACTTGGTGCGATAGCTAACAGTAGCACAAAAAGCGTTATGACTTTCTATATATAAACCAGTTTTCAAGAACTTTGTAATTTGAAAGTAGACAGGAGATTTATATAAATATATATATATTTTTTTTTTCCTCGTCAAAAAGAGGCGCTCTTTGATGAGAAAACAAACGGTGTATGTACTACATATTTTTTTCAAATTGCAACGTTTTTGAAAACGGGTACATATGTATATATACATATATCTATGTGTGTGTGTGTGTGTGTGTGTGAGTGTATATATAGAAATATATATTTTCGCTTCTGATTTGAAATCTATTTTTGAGTGTGTACTTTCACCTGTAGCCTTTAGAAGTTAGAAATGAGTATGCCCTCTATCGTCATCGCATTTAATTGGAGTACTTTAATTAACACGAGTAATTTCGGCCAGGGTTTTTTGAAATGTTGGAGTATCAAATGACAAAATTCAAAGTATGCGGACTCAAGGCGACCTTTTTCACTAAACAATAGGGGCAATAAATTGAGGTAAAGAAGGTCTTCGAAAACCCTCTAACTTTAGAAATGCTTTCTGAGCTGTTGCTAATCAACAAATGTATAAAACGTTTTCATTCCATCAAGTTTCTCTTATAATTTTTTTAAACTATTTTGCGATAACTTCACGCTTATAGACTTATAAAGCGGATCCTACTTCTCTTTCGATCATCACAGAGCTGCATAGCCATAAAAAATATATATCCTCATGGTAGACTAGGCCACCATGATGATAGAGCAGGATCTGGTATTGTTGACTTTAAAATGCTACTGTACCTAGCCTCGCAAACAAAATCTTTACTCTTAAATTTCAATTTGGTTTTTATTTTTTTATTATTACAACTTTTTCTAATTTTTTCAAGGTTTAGTTGCACTGTTTTGAGAGATTGACAAAGTATTGACAATCAAAAGGCCGTTCACCCCTTCTCTTGCCTTCGGTTATTTTCTTTACTAATTAGCAAAAAATGCATCCAAAGTGGAATTGAAATCTTTAACTAGGATGGTTGTATCGATGGTGATGATCTTCGTCATGTTGCCTCCCTTTAGAGCAAGAATCGAGGATAGCAAATATCATTTTACTTAGCGTCTCTAAAGTATCGTTTAGTCAAACAGGTCTATAGATAGTTGCTGTGATCACGTTTTTCATTTAGTAGATGAAGATTGTCTTACATTTTAGAACTAGTGTTAGTTCATTTAACTTTGCTGGCAAGTTTGATCTACTCAGTGTTTAAGGCGTTATTGTTTTGGTTAAACTAAATTCAACTTGAAGTGAAAATATTTTTAAACAGATTTACCTTATTCTCTGAATCCCTCCTAATGCGCCAGAGCGCCCATTGGTATTTTACCTTGAAATTCTGTTAGGAACTTGATCCGGGAATTTAATCTCTCTATGGTATCGCGATGCAAAATGATATATACTGATAGAGAAAAGGTTTCGTTTGGTATATCACTGCGGCTCCACTTGCTATTCAGTTGATTGCAGTGTGTTGGTTGTCGTATTGTTTCACCATGACACAAATTCAGGTATCTGTTTTCTTTAAGACAGGTTGAAGTATTTTGAGAGATGGGCTTCATTGTTACTTGGTTAAAACGCGAGTCATTTCTTAGAAGCCTTTTGGAATCGATTCCTACCGTTTATCCCATCCCTCAGGTTAATACGAGTGTCGCGTTTTGTCTAATAAGAACGTTTGACCAACAGACAACATTAAATGGCAAACAAAGTAACGCTTTCTGTTTAAAACAACCTCTTTATTCATTAATCTCTTCTTTTCTGGAAGAATTGCATGCAACTCGTGTATAAATGAAATAAAACTACGTACTTTACACTAGTTGAATATTATGGTTTGACGTGCTGAGAAATAATTTTATAAACAAAGTTTAGAATATTTCAATATCATCTTCGAACTCAAGAGTCATATGTTTACAAAAACGAATGACCGGAAACAAGTTTTTATGGTGTTTAAAATACAGAAGTTTGCAGCGTGTTTTCACTAACTTGGCTGATTTCCTTCAGCGAGGAATGTTAGTTCCTAGTTGGCTTTGCGAAGCCATGGGACATTGTCCGTGTCCATAGTAAGACTTAAAATACGAGCTTTGGAACGGGGAAAATAAGGGTGCCTTTTCTTGAGCTCGCTCAGACATGGTGTGAGCTTGATAACTTGAAGTTGGAGAAACAAGCGCCACTGGAACGTGACTGTGATGCGGATACTCGCTAGGTGGAATATGAGGATCCTGGCTTGGTAGAGAGTATCCACTTGGAATGTATGGGCGTTTAGTAACGGTTGCTGTGGGTGCGTTAACCAACGGCATCACGAAGGCTTCACTGTAAGGAGGAACGTGAGGGCTGAGGTAATGATGCATTGGGTAGCTGTAGCCGGGCGAGAGGACATCGAAGTTGGAGCTGTAACCAAACGTGGCGTAGGTGTCTTTGCTGCGAGCATTTTTGTTCTTCCTTCGACGCGGTTTGTAAGAGTAGTCTGGATACTTCTGGCTATGAATTGAGCGCAACCGCTTGGCCTCCATCACGAAGGGCTTCTTCTCTTCGTCGCTTAAGCGACTCCACTCGGCTCCAAGTAGTTTGCTGATTTCACAGTTCAGCATGTTTGGATACTTGAGAGCAAGTTTGCGGCGTTCAGTCCTTGACCAAACCATGAAGGCGTTCATGGGACGTTTTATGTGCTCATCTGTATCTGCCATGTCTCTTTATCTCAAGCTTGGTCTATCTGCAGGTTTTGGGCGCGTACTCTGGACTCTTTGCGTGTAAATGTTACTTTCCGTCAGAAACGCTTCGTTTTGATATTTCAATCAACGGTGCTGAGCAGATGAGAAGAGAAGAAGGTGTTGTGGATTTATCACCGGACTTTCGACTTGTTTCAATATCGCGCGTTCACAAGTGCACATGAAGCTGTTCAACCTTCAAATGCCTCGTCGAATTTTCGGTACTTCATATAAGAGAGCCCAAACAATAAATACAATGAGCTCGTGAATTATTTATGTAATTCTGTGCGGGAGTTTAGCGTACTGAGATCAGCTGCAGAGTTGTGAAATACAGCTGGCACGTTGAAAACAATAGCTTTTTAATGGTCTTAAGTTTTGCTCAAAACACCTATTTAGGGGCTAAAACTGATCCGAAAACTATGAAAAATCTATTAAATTTGAAATCGAAAATTGAATTTATATTAGTTTGGGATCCATCTCATTTTGTACCATCAGATGATAATCTCAATAATGGAGGGCGAATAACACCATTTATGCGATAAATTACAGATATACTTACCAAGGAATATTTTTCATTTGCTCCTTTAACTATTTCCGATAGATTCTGTTTTTAAGCCTTAAATTTTAGTATTCAATAGTCGCTGACAGCTAGCTGGTAGGGGGATTCAATGTTTAAAGAATAAGTAAAAAAGCACACAATGAATAAAACAAAAAAAATTGTCTTCCTCATAAACATATGTCACCAGGGTAAGCCGAACAAAATTAACTATGAAATTAAAAAAAAGAGAAAAAAAAATGGAATGAATCTGAAAAAGCTATTTCATTTGCATGCAAAATCCTTGTGATACTATTTTAATCTAATACCTGAAAACTGGGTGGATTTTCATTTAAAAAGGTCACCAGTAAAAGCATAGTGAGAGCTCCAAGGAATTATTTCGCCCTAACCAAGGGCGACGGCAATGATGCCAATGTATGAAGTTGTTTTCACAAAAACCATTTGATTCAAATGAAAATAGGGGGCTTTTCTAAAATATTCAAATAGTGATGCAAGTTTACTGAGAAGGTTTCAGTGGAATAGCTTTTTTTCAATTGGGGTGGTACAGACATGTTGAATTTGACACAAAATCAGGGAGGCTTTTCCCTCGTTGAAAACCAATTACTAAGAATTCTTCCTTCTGAGAGGTACCTGCTGGCTGTCCTTTCATTAACGACCTTGTACAAAGACTAAATAAGCATAATTAATAACTTCGAGACAGCAATGGCGATAGGCTTTTTAAACAATGTTTATGAGTAAGCGCATACAATAAACGATTTGCAATCGATTCTTCCACATTGCTTAAAACGCGAAAACGAGAAGCGGAAAAGCGATAGAATCCTTCCTTGGAGTCTTTTTGTTTTGTTTTGTTATTTTTGCAAAGGAATCGGCGAGATAGCTGTATTTTGAGTTACAGTTTTTAATTACACGTGATTAAACATGGGATCTTTTTTTTTTTGCTAATTTGAATCTCATTTAAAGAAATAGTTGTTGTGAGTGAGTGTGTGTTTTTTCACCATCGTGAAGAGTTAATTTCTTTGTACACATCATCAACTATTACAGAGCTTTAAAACAAAGGAAGAGCGTATCAGACGAAAAAATCAGCTCACAGTTAATTTGTGTAAACATATATAGCTGCTGTTTATAACAGTTTTATTCTGTTAATGAGCGCTTTTGTGCGAGAGGCAGGCAAAACCGAAAGGAAAGTGTTTTCCTTCTGAGAAGAAATTAGTTGAGGTTTAAAGATGAAGACTGAGAGCCTTGACAGAGTTTGCTTTAAATATTTTAATGGATGCGATAAAAAGAGCTGCTGCCCGTTTCTTTTTTAATTTTATGTTATCTTTCTTTATGACACACGACCGCAAGAGTAAACATACTATCAAAGGCTTTCTTGACTTTCTTAGCGTTAAATGTACCAACTAATCTTAGTCAAAAGGTACACGCAGTCCTTTTCGCGGACATGTTCAAATATATACTTAGGTTGTCTTGTATTTCGTAATAACATCGCTAAATTGAGTTCCATACCTTGCATTGTTATGTAAAATGAACTGAATGATCGTTCCCAGCAGACGATAATTGTTTTTCCTCAATCTTTTTTTTCACTTCCTAATTGGAAAGGGGATAACAAAGGTTGGTAATAAACCGAAGTTATTCGTGCAAACACTTTGGTCACTCTTTGTAATTTTAAATGACTTGCGGGAATTTCTAAATCGCGCTAAACAACTTATACTGCTTTAATCGAACTGGTGCGAACTCTGAGAGTTTCAAATTAAATAACACCTTTATTAAGGCTTTCAGGTTCTTCCAGGTTCTTCTCAGTTTAAGTAATATATTGTCACGATCGAGGCGTAAAAGTGTTAAAGCTTTCAGCGCCCCGCTGCTCGTGTTTAAATGGATTAACATTAACACACATAGCCACAAGATATTTTATGATAACGGATAAGTTGAATGTAAAATTTTGGCTTTAAGCCTGAGATTTGTTTCAATTCTGCTTGCGGTTATTATCGAGGTTGGTACAGTCTTATTTCCCATTGAACCTCAATTGAAATTTGGGGATTTGCCCATAGGCTTTACCAAGGTCAGCCATTCTTTACAACTGAATGATTTAAAGTCTTTCTTCCTGATAGACTTCACCAAATTTCAGAGTTAGGTATTGGACAAATCGTCTTACGTGGGTGAATTCTCTTCTGTTCTTCGTGTATTCCATTCAAAAGGCCTTTCGCCTTATATTCACTTAATATTTCAATATCGTTGACTTTTCTTATGAAACCCGCTTCGTGGTGTTGTAGCATTTTAATTAACGAATACTGACTGTTGTGAAATAGCTGATTGTAATCTTCGTTGCTTTTAGCAACCATTGTATTATAGCATCGACTAAAGGCAAAGCCAGTCACGATAGAAGAATTATTTGTGTTCCTCCAAAAATGACAGTGTGTGTTTAATGTTAAAACCTGTCCTTAGCATTCGTATGGACGCCTTTCCATTCCTTCTTAGTTGTGTTCTATAGAATACTCATTACATGATTTCATATTCCTGATTCCTCGGCTTTGTGATATCAGACAATTACGGAATAGAGACGACAACGCTACTTCTGTAAAGAATACTCTCAAACATTCCTCTTTTCTTAAGACCCTTCTTACCCACGATGGCGATGTTTTTGTCTTCAAACCGTGTTTAAATAGTATTTTTGTTTCTTATTAACGTGCAGACATCCTGGCTATCTTCCGAAGCCATTCTTGTTTCATTGTTCAGGAACCATGCTCTGAACACGACTTCTGTTATTCAAAAGTGGGCCATATTCAAAATGTGTTAATGGTTCTTCTTTAAAAAAAACTATTATCTTAAATTTACTGCCCAGCAACAGAAACATATGTTTCTGTTCATAAGTAAAGAATTATTGAAGTGGAAAAAAAATTCATTTTACGCTTTTTCTATCCAGCGATACAAAGTTTATGAAATAGTCACTGGGCAAATTGATTTCGCCACGAACTGTAAAATTAATCTTACGTAAACGTAACTCACTTGTCTCAATATTTAGTCTTGGTCTTTTGACAACACAAAACATTGTATAGACAACATATGATATAACAATATTGGACTTTATTCGTTTGTAAATGCTAATATCTTTTTAAAAGACCCCTCTAACATAACAGATAACTTGGTTTGTGACTTTTTAGGTAGAGGCACCAAAGAACAGATGGATTTTTATCTTAAAACAAATTATTAGAGCAAATAATAAAGTAAACCACTTAGAAGGGTGATCAGTGTTTTGTACACCGCGTTAAAAAGTCGCAATCACAATAAGAAAATCGGGTCATAAATTACGCGCAGATATGTTTATTTAATATTCCATAGGGGTAAATTCCCAAGAAAGTAAATGGTTGGCTAGAAAACTTTGTGTATAAAGAGGATAAGATTCCCAATGATACTTTACAATTAAAAAGGAAAATAGTTTAAAGGGATTCATCTTTGATAGCTGATGAACTGAAAAAATAATTCGTTTCTTCTACGCTTGAATAATCTTCTACAGTCTCTTTCAATTTTGCAGTTTGCGATTAAAGGTGTAGATATCGGCAACATGTACATGTCGCCCCAACAACGTATTAGCAAGCTGATATTTATTTCGTAAACGTGGTTTAAATTGTATGGCAAAGTTTTTATCATGTAAGTGAGGTTACTTTTCACTCCTATCCTGAAGAACGCCTCTTGTTCTTCCCTAAATTATATGATGAGTGACTTGAATTTTTCATCTCATTTTTAGTGGGAGCAATTAAGCGATAGTACAAATTGTAAATCTCCTACTTAACAAAAGCTTAATTTGCTTCTAGGTATCTGTTTCCCTTGTTTTGCTGAAAATTTGGGTTGGATCCAAAGCGCAATGTCTTCTTACAACTTTGTTACACGAAAACGGGTTTCGTCTTCAGAGTAAAAAAGAACCACTGGTATTTCATAACTTGAGTAATTACAAATCGTTTTCATTTCTGTCTTTTCCACCTCTGGTATTCTCATTGTTGCCATTTTAAGGTACAACTCAACAACTTTCGAACAAACTGCTAAAATGGTGCATGCCTTCTGAACACTGAATTAATGATATCGCCCACGTGGGCAACCATGAATACTGTTGAATGGTTCAAGGTTGTTTTTTTCTCCTTCGAAAGTTTGCAGATGTCTTATGTGATGGAAAATGTTCAAAATTAATTTGGTTTTGGATAAACAGTGTCTCCTCTCGCCACACGCTTACCTGCTGTATACTGTGTACTTCCACACACAAAAACAAACGGAAAAACGTACTTGTAAGTATATGGCTCCGTTCCTGTTCAAATACACGCTTCTTTTGTTTACACACGAGGGAACTTGTGGGTAACATGTGAAGGGTTTCCACTAAAGCAAAGTGCTGTAAGCATAAGTTTCAAATGTTGTTTTGGCCCAAAACTATTAAGAAATTCGAACGTAGAAATTTTCTTGCAATAACATGGTAAATCACACCTTTGAAGATTGTGCGATATCTGCAAAAAGGTAGTGAATTGCATTTAGTTGTCGATGTTTGTACATGCATGGACAAAACTTCTCTTGTTAACCAAAATTGGCAGTACCGAAAGGAAGTATCGAGCAGAAAAGCAATATACGTCTGTCTTTGGCGTACAAGAACTGTGCCGTTTGTTAAAAAACCTATTATTGTTTAAGTTTCCCTTTTTGTAAACCCTGCACAATGCAGTTAATTATCTCCTATGCATATATGTAAAAGTACACCCGTAACAGTTTTTATCGTATCTTATTAGAAACTCGTTGCGTGAATTTTACATCATAAGATGTGACAAATATAAGGCCTAAAATGTCGCCATTATTTCTGACACGTGCCGGTTCAATTTTTTCTTCTTACTTTTAAGGAGAAGTGTCAATGTAATGCACGTCATTTTTTAATTAGATGGCTTTCAAATGTGGTTTTTCCGGGGCAGCCAAATTTAAATAAAGCTTGAGAAGGTGTCACTTTTTTCGGGTCGTTTTGTCACGGGTCGTTGCTAAAACTCGCCTCTTCTTAGGCAGAACTCTTTGCACTCTTCAACTTCTTGAAGTCATTAAGCATGATTGAGTTTTGCAAGGTGATTGAGTTTTTCATGCTTGTTTGATAACAGCGTGGTTGTTGATGGATCTGTGCAAAAAAAACTAGTTAAATTACGCTTAAAATATTCTTTACAGATAGATTCAGGTAATCCGTCTTAAAGAAAAGAAAGTTAATATTTGAATGCCTTAAAAGACAAAGAACTATACTGGTGACTCAGTTCTTAGAATCCTGCATGTATGTGTGAGTTCTAAACTTGCGCAGAGCGTAAGGTGTTTCTAGGTGTTTAAATCTTCTGGTTAAGTTTCAATTTCAAAGTTTTAACCATTTCTGAGTTTTTAACGTACTGCTTTGTAAAGAATTTGCATGAAAGAAAATTTCTCTGTGAATCAGACCTGCCTAAGATTAGATGCACCGTCTTTTTTTAGAACTCACCTATAAAATGTTTCTTTGATTTAGCAGGCAGCTGAACTGAGTGGTACATATCACGCAGTTTTAGTGAGTCCCTTCCCTGTTCTCTTTCTATCATTTTTCTTTTATCATCATCACTGTTATTCTGATCTTTCTTTTCCGTTATTTTTTTCCTTCCTGCCTTAGTGCGTTCTCTTTCAAAGTAATCGTTCCATTTTTCACAAAGCAAAATACTTAATGCGACCAGGTTAAAAACAAAACAAAAGCAGGAACAATAATTGGCTCAAGGTAACGACAAAACCAATTATTTCTACTGTAACTGTACCTCTTGTACTTTTCTTTCGAACTCCAAACAATTCACGGCATCAAATGGCTCAGTGATTTCTACAAATTTCTGTTTCTGGTGTTTCTAATTCTCTAAGAGTTTTTCAGTTGCTCTTTGTATCATAAACGAAGTCAAATAGCGTAATACATATAAATGATACTAAGGGTATAATATGTAACATCTCCAAGGTATCCGCTCGAATACATGATAGCATGCTACTAGATAAATCAAGCGCTTTCATTCTGTCGAAACCAGTCCCTTGAGAGTTCGACCAAAGAGGTGTACGAAGCCTCGTTAAAAGTATCACATTCGCTATCTCTTTAGTCTACTCTCCCAAATTGTATGAATTTAGGTCATCTACTTGACTTGTCACCTGAGAAATTTGACCTGCGATTTTTTTTTTGTTTTTTTTTGTTTTTTTTTTTTTTTTTTTTGTTCTTAAGGAGGTTTGGTGATCATAAGCCTGAAGTTACAGTATTAGTGTCTTCCTATGAAAGAGCCTAGAGCTAAGAATTGTTATTCAGTATTCTCGTGGCCGCACAACCACTAGAGATGCATTGACATGATAGACATTAAAAGAACAGAAATACTTCAATTCTGCGCTTCAGTTACATATATCTTTTGCACCAATATGCGAGATTTAGGTATCTCAGGAAAGAATCGTAATGACGGTAAACAAAGGCACCCTTAACGTCTAGTTCACCGACATTAGTTTAAGAGGTGTGTAGTTCTCGTGAGACAAATTTCTCATCAAAACAATATAATCTGATAAACAAAAAGACTAGTTGTTATATATTTTAGGAGCAATTTCTTATCGAGAAGGGAACTATTCAAACAATATGAACGAAAATGCCATGTTTTAAAATTTTATCTATACGTTTCCGGCCTGGCCGTGAAATCAGGTGCAAGATTTATGCGCGCGATAGACTAGATTTCCTAATCACATTTAATTTTTTCTAAACATCACAACAAGACAATACCGAATGTTCTTATTATAGAGAAACGCTGGTTTATCAAACAGCTTTTGATTTTTTTTCCTGACTCTGCGATTATTTTTATTGTGTCCACGCCCAGGCACGTCATACCATTAATTTGCCTCGGCAACGTAGCAGTTTGCAGCTAAGAGCTTAGCTATAACAAATTATAAAGAAAACCCCCTGAAAAACACAGCCGTATTTATGCTTTAACCTTCTTATAATACTTACGATTAGAATGACCGAAACCTTATTTCTGATGCATTTCATGGCATGAAAAACGTTCGATAGATGTTGCTTAGTGGACCGTGAGAATTTCCTCATTTTCGAGGCAAAATTAACTTGTTGTGTTTACTTCACCTGAGGTTTATAAATAAAGCTGGTTTGAGCACAAATTAGTCACAAACCAGCATGCATAAAGTATTTATCTTTTGAAACTAGGACCTGCATCAGCGTAAGTGGAACCAGATGTTCTTGTTGTTTTAAGCCATTCTGTGTTCACCTTTAGCTTCCATTTAGCCTGCCTTAAATAATCGCTACGCAAACAAACTCTCCTAGAAAGCTGTTTTTTCACATGATTGTTTGGGATTTCGTAAAATGGTTGGGCAAACTGAAAACACTGAAGAAATCTAAACAGACCGATTTTAGAATGCATTTTGTTCGAACCTCATTATGCGTGCAGGTCCGTGTATCTAACTTTGAGCCAAAACTAATTGGAACGTGTATTGTTTTTCTTGTTTTCAGTTGTAAAAACATTAATCTTCACCTGGATATCAAATAATGAACTTTGACAACGGTGCTACAGGTGCACTTTCAGGCTGAAGCTCTTAGCCACACCCTTTTTTAAATCTTTGCAAAGCTTCACACAACGTTTTTGAGCACAAAAATATTTCGTCGAGATATAACATTTGGGTGGTAATTAAATGGATGATACTATTCTTTAATTTGCCTTTTCACTTTCATTTTTGCATCGATGCTAGGAAATTCATCTCTCGGGAAGGCGATCCTAGAGAAATTATACCTGCGTCGATTTCTCTTTTGTCATGCTAAATAAGTTGAATGCAAATTTTTCGTTAAGTGCATGGGATACGTTCAGGGTCTTTTTAAACGATCCCCTTATTATCACGTTATGCTTTTGATTTCTTTTGATTAAAGTTATCGTCCATGGATTTATCTGGGATCCAATTTGGTTATGTTCTGTTATGGGAATTCAACATCGTTAAAGACATTGGGAAAACAAAACATCAAGAAAGTCAGAATGAAAGAGCGTTGTTCTGTATTGTAGGTAACAGAGATAGCTGGAATTAAAATAGGTTACGACAAGTTCGGAGCCTCGGGGTTTTTCAAAAATAGGAATCTATCGAAACCCAATACTTAATGAGTAAAATAGCCACACTTTTGTAATTTTAACTTCGGAATAATCGTTTTAAGATCTATCCATTGTGCTTGGTAAAATAACTGAAAGCTTTGAATTCTCGTTTCTTTAACTACACAGAGTCACTACCAAAAGCGTGGCTAGCGATGAGTCGTCGCTGGACTCTATATTGTATATCAAATTAAAGTTTCATTGACTTTTCATTGACTTTTTCATTTTGGCTCCAGTCCTAAAGGTAAATTTTTATCCTACAGAATCATCTGGAGCACCTCCCTCAGTACGCTTCTATTTTCCATCTTAAAAGCAGGGAGACCGGCAGAACAATAACCTTGTATGCACCCCTGAACAAATGTTAGTTAAGGTTCTGATTTTCCGGCCGATAAAATAAAAAGCAGGACGTCAGTGTCATCTAAACGCAATAGCCTCTTTTATGTAAAACACAATTTCTTAGCCTCTTTCGTGAGGAAGCTTACACCGTCGCTCCACCGTTTTAAACAAACCTCGAAGGACGGGCTAATGCTAAATTAAGCAATGAGAAATCTATGCCATGAAAAGTTTTCGATGTCACGAAGTCTCGCCAACCCTAATAATAAGGTATCTATAATATTACCATAAAAATTATGACACAAAGAGGAGTTTTCGGGTACCTTAGCATTCCCCATGAAATACGCTTAGTGTGCACCCTCTAAAAACTAGGTTTTTCATCGAATTTTGATGGAGTGGATCGGCGGAGGCAAACGTTTTTTTTATTCTTTTTTTGGTCGGTTTGATCTTTCTTTTTAAGTTACGAAATCGACGGGAGAAACTAAAGGGTAATGATTTCGTTTCATCTGAATAAAGAAGCTTTTTAGATTAAGTTTCTCAAGGGTGGTTGAGAGTTTGGCTTAACTTGACAAGGGGGTGGAGTGGAAGAGTTGGGCCGTGAATGATCAGTTAATTAGGTTACCACATGGTCAGCTTCCTTGTCACAGTCATGTAAAAGACAACCTACAGTTAACTGTACTGCATTGTCTGTGCTAAAGGAGTTGTTTGTTCACGGTAAACGAAGTACAGGAAGCTAATTTATAACTCCGTTGAATGGAAAGAGTTAAATCACGTGTCAACAACAATAGCTTTAGTAGGCTTTCATAATGTCTTACCTTACCACTACAAATGTTACTGAACATTAACTAATAGTTCAAAGCGTCACAAGATCGATCGTTCTTCATAATTAAAATTGTAACTTCAGTATAACCTCTACAAACTCCATAGCATTATTTTTTTTACATAGTATTATTTAGCAATTATTCGCCTCAGGCTCGGTGAATATTGTTGAATAATAACCGAGACGAAGTCGAGGGGATTATTCAACAATATTCACTGAGCCTGAGGCGAATAACTGTTTTAGTATAATTGCTGAGATGCTTTCGAATTCTGTTTTAGACTCGCTTAAGAAAATTCAAAATTGTAAATCTTTTTACCATTGTTTGGATTACTCGTATCAAGATAAGCGGCCAGTTTCCACTGGAATTTTACAGGTTCATTCATTCCACCTGCAAAAAAAATCATATCTTTCTGTTGAAAACTGTTACGCCAAACTTGTTAGCGTCTTTTTTGCGTTTCAGAATGATATTTTCTTCAAAAAAAACGTGAGGCAGCCATTTTGAAATTTAGCGCCTTTGTTCTAATAACCTCGTGCGAGGTGATTAAAGCGACATATGACGCAATCAGCGACCAATCAAAGTGCGCGTATCTCAATAATCACCGGATCAGTTCTACTAATGTCACTTCTTGCCAAGGATTTAGTCTGATAAGCCGGTACATTTGAATACAGTTAATTAGCAAATAGTAACTTACTGTTATCTTTTTAATTTAGGTGGAATTAAGGTTTTCCAAGGACAACTTACGACGGCACTTTGTAACCATTCATTCCAAACAAAATGCCATTTTTTCGCACAATAATTCTAAAACGTCTCGCCGGATACTGTTAGGGGATTAGTCTTAACTATCTTATACAAAGGCGATATTACATCGCGAGAAGTTCAATTATCACTACAGCCATTTTGAAATCGCAAAGTTCTATCTCCCAAATAGGATTTTTAGTTAGTTTCAATATTCCTTTGATCCAGCACTGAGCCTGATTGTTAAAAAAAGAGGAGCCGGAAGTTAAATTCACCCATTTTTTGGAAAAAAGTTTTGAAATCTGATTTGCTTCTCTTTTTCAATATTTTGTTCACACATGCATAGGTTGGAGGAAACACAATGCGATTTAGAGCAAGCGATAGAACGAGCCAAGCACACTGCAAGGATTACCGGTGATTTAAAAATGGGTTAATTGAAACTAAAATAATTTTGATAATCTTGATTTCTTTGAACAAAATTATGGAAAGAAGTGTTTTAAACTTTGAAATTAAACGCGAAGCCACATGTTCATCCTTATTGGTGGCGTAGACACATTTACTTTTGCCAAAGCTCAGTGAAGGAGCATATGTCTGACCGAGAACAACTAACGACAACACAAAATAAAAATTACAAGGACAACAACTACAACTACTAACGCTACCATTACTGCTTTTACTATACTACTACTACTATTACTGCTACTACTACTACTACTACTACTACTACTACTACTACTACTACTACTACTACTACGACTACAACTACTACCATTGGTCGCCAAGGGGCTCCTTAGCATTTTCAACATAGTTTGCGATTGAAAATCGATCCTCGGTGAAAGTAGGTCGGCTAAACGAAAGGTCAGTTTCGTGTGTCTTAGTGTTTTGAGGCATTATGCTACAAGGTTGGTTGCTCGCTGGCAAGAATCCATCAACAGAAAAAAAATCCTTCTCGGTGAAAAAGCGCATGGTACCTAATTTTCAATGATCAGAACAGTGCCTGCGTTCGAGGGAATAAAATTTGGAACCAAGCAGAACCGTGACACATAATCGACAGCTATGCAAATGGAAGATGCTAAATGAATGGCATAGAAATATGTCTTTAGCAGCCAGATTAAAGCAGTTCTTATGCAAACAGAACACATCAAAAGTCTTTTTTCTTTTGCCGCCATTCTCTGCATTGCCGTGGTCCTCTGCATTGCCGTGGTCCTCTGCATTGCCGTGGTCCTACTAAGGTGTGGTGATTGCAGACGTGCTGCTTCTGACAGTTTTAAGTGAGAAGTGTTCCAACAGTGAAATCTGCGACGTTGCACTCGGAATCGCCGATTCCGACGTCTTAAAAGTTTTATTTATGTAAAAAGCGGGCATCTGATTATGGGATAGCTGAGTAGGTTGCCATGAACGTAACAAAAAATTAAAGGGACAAGGTAGTCGGCGAGGTGTTAGTTCCTTCAGTGCCTTGCGGAAGTTTTTGTTGACCAGTGAATAGATCACAGGATTTGCAGACGAATTGATCGCAACAAATAACACAAGGACGAATATGGTATCATTATAGTATCTATGATCGACGACCACTGGCCAGGAAGCAAGTACAATACGCATCGCATTTAAAGGAAGCATGGTTATGGCAAACATCAAAACTAAAGGCGTTAAGACTTTCCTCACTCGTTTGTTCTGCTGAAGTCGCTCTGCCTCAACTCTGGACCAACGTAAAACTTTATCACTTGATTGTGAATCGCCGTTTTGTTTCATTTTCATGTCCTTCAGAAATTTGGTGCTGCGAGAAATTCTGCGTGCTATTCCAATATAAGTCAGTGCTATCACAGAAAGTGGCAATATATAAGAGAGCAACGTTAAAGCAGCGATATACGTGCGCAATAAAATACGCGTTTTATCCCAGTGAGGCCAAACTGGACCACAATACTTCATTTGGTCGTTCTCCAGATATCTGTAAACAATGTTGAGTGGAATAGAAAAGAAGCAGTACGACGTCACCCACACAAACCCGACTACGATTTTATCCGTTCTTAGGGAAGTGTTTTTTTCGTCACTGCGTTTGGCTTGAAGAGCGAGGACCTTTCTATATCTTTGAATGGCAATAATTGCAATAAACCATATGGATGATCCGATGGTTGCGTCAGTGAAAGGACACAGGAGCAGGCAAAAAAATTTTCCAAGAGGCCATTTAAATGGAAGTTTCTGTTTGATTATTCCTATAGGCAATGCTAACAACAGGTAGCTGAGATCTGCAATGGCCAAGTTAAGAAGATAGAGATCCACTCCTGTTTTCTTGCCCATTTTACTAATGATGATTGTCACGAAGACGTTGCCCACTACACCGAACAAAGCAATTAACAATTCTACACTTAGTTTTAACACCTCTTTGAGCGGCATATCTGCCTCTTCCAGCCTTGCCGTAGTATAATTTTCGAGGGTATGTGTCTGAGCAGAGCTTGTTACATTTGAGTTATATGTTGTGCTTCCACAATGTGTTGTAGAGCAATTCTGTAAAAGTTCGGTCGACATGTTCCTTCGCCCTTACCTTGTGAGACTTTAAAACGAGACTATTACCTGTGCCTTTCCTCGAGTGAGAGTTGGAGAGATGTCGATGTGCGTTTCGTACGCCCTTTGGTGAACTTCAATTAATCTCTTGGGAAGATTTGGAAACTCCTCGCACTCGCTTCCTTCTGCGAGGGATTGAAGATAGATAGCGTTATCAAAACGACAACAAGCTTTATACCTGATGAATTCAAATTATGATCATAGAGCTTTCAAAAGAGCCATTTGGAGCAGCTTTCCAACAGAGCTGAACCCTTTCATGTGGTTTATTCCGTTTATGAAACACCAAAAAAGAAGAAAAAGTAAAGATTGACATCTCTGAAATAGCCGAGCATCCTTTTAGATGTTCCTTTCATAGAGCCCTCGGGGTTTATCAATATGGTGTCCCCAACTGTTTCGCTGTTAATTGGAAAAAGCTAAAACATAGAATGATGATATAAAAGGCTTCATCATTTAGCTGATACGTTTCTACGTCTGTACAGGGCAATATCCGTTGATATAGTGGTATCTTTGATATTCTGCGTCGAACATTATTAGCTACTGACATTTTACGAAAAAAAAGGTAAAAAGAAAAACTTAATCCAAAAGGAAAAGATATCGATCAAAAAAGGTGTTCTGCTTTCAACCAGCGTGCAATTCAACAGATGTTCATAAGCTGTTAGCGGTGGCTCGATATTTCTAAAGCCACTCGAAGATTGGACGTGCTTCGTAATTAACGTAAAAAATGATAGAAATAAACTGTTATAGACAACTGTTTTAGATACTGTGGGGTATCTAGCACGACAAATGATAACTAGATGTACATTAGGAAATCACCCTAATTGCTCAAACAATGCGGCCTTTGACTAAAAGTGTAGGTTCAAGGGGTGATATTGCTTTCATACATCACTTCAACGTTTTTCTTCAGTCATACCTGATGCAAATAGATCTGACCAAATCAATCCGGTTAAGTTTGCCTTTTGTAAGAACCAGAGCAATTCGTAATAAGTATTGCATGAATCAAAAATTAAAATTTCATCCTGTTGAAATGAAACCAATCGACTATCTAAGCGAAATGAAAATAATGCGAGTAAAAAAAAAAAAAAGGGTAGACAGAGGAAGTACTTTACCCATCAAACTAGCGGCTTTTTAAGTTAATAAAACTAAAATGAAATATTGGGTCATTTCAGGAAGGAAGTCAAGGCGCGTTAATTGCACAGATTTCCGTATGCAAATTTCTTGTGGTTGAAAACGCCATTCTGAGGTTGTCCTCTACGAATTTTTGAAAAATATGAAAAGAAAGCTCAACTGCACCAGAAAATGCATTTTTGATTTTGTGGCCAAACTGAATGCTAAGAGAAATTTAGGAGATTTTCCATATGGGAACATGTATATGTAATTGAAATAGGAAAATGTAAACATCAATCTTATCTCGAAGACCTCAAGAAAACTGGACAAAACAGAACAGAACAATATTCGCTGTGATAGACTTTTTGATCTGTGTGATTTTTCTTTTTCTCTTTTTCGGGAAAAATGATGAACAAAAATACATTTGCTGTGAAAGTGTAGTTTCTAAAAATTTAATGTTCCTTTTCATGTCGGATTCAAACACAGCAGGCGCCAACCCAACATGAGTTTGCAATTTGAGTTTTGAAAGGATATTAGGTAAATTTAGCGGAATCCTGTTTGAATTAATGTGATGGTAAAAGTGCCGTGTAAATCGGAAACTTTGATTGTATCAAGTATAAGTAAAACAAGACAAATAGAAATTGAAAAACCTCGCTGACCTCACGCAACACAAATGTTGGTAACAACATCTCATTTGCATTTTAAACTTAATTATAAAATATCATTATCGATGGAATATTCACTTTTACAATTTCAAAGGCACGATAAATTAAAGTTTAACCACGGGTAAAAAGCTATTCTTTAAACCTTAAATGAATATCAGCATGTTCGTTATTGAATTTGCAAAGCTCACGTTCAATGTGCGTCAAATACTAAAAGGGGATTTTTTGTACTGAAAGTGCCTAAGTTACTGATCTCAGCCAATGAGAATTGCTTATTTATTTTGAATGTCTATGTAAATCAGTAAGCTTTAAACGATGATCATTGAGAATCCCCTGATTTTGAACATTGTTTGAAAGAAATCTTGTCGAGGCATTTGCGAGAAAAATATTTTGAATCCAAGTTGGCTAAAAAACAGAAAAAAGTTTCCATGACATGACGTCTCATTGACCCATAACATTTTTGGAAATTTTAGAATGTTTCACATGATAGAAAAAATATATTCTGGTGTGTAAATTCATTAAAGATGTAGAATGTAGATCAAGTCTCCCATATCTCCCAAGATCACTAAGCGAAAACAAGAAAACAGTGGAAGTAGACGTTTGCTGCAAGTAGTTTGTTACAAAATTTGTTTCCCACAATTTTTTTTTCTTTTTTTTTTTTTTTACTGCAACTAGATATCCCAAGGTCTTCAGAGTCTCTTTCATTGGCATTTAAAGTAGTCCATATGATTAAAATTGTTTCAACGTTTTCTCTTTGAAACATGGGTGAGGTTAAGCGCGACATTTACGGAAAACAGGAAAAAGCAAAATGACCTCCTGACCAATTTTTCCCGCTATTTTTGAAGTTTGCTGTTTGTTCTATGCTGTTTTTCAACGTGAAGGAAGGAGGCTTCACCTTTATGAAGACATGAGTAAAATGTTTATTATTTTATGCTTTTGTAAAGCATTATAAATCGTGTGCTTCGGAGTGAAGCTTATTTATTCCTTTTTTGAGGTTAAACAACTGTTTTGTATTGACTGAATTATCTGAAAAAATGAAAAAAACTTCAGCGCCGTGAGCTTCGCACTGCTCTTTGTTTGTAAAGTGCGTTCCAAGTTCGTGCCGTAATTGTAAAGTAAGATAGTTTGAAGACGTTGCAAGGAAATTATTAGAAATCCTTTTAAAATGGAAGGATAGTATATTACTTGTGCAGTCTTGTTTTGTAGGATAGGTTTTTCGTTTCCGAAGGCCGCCTAAAGGAAAATGAAAACTGAATTTGCTTATTTTATTAGGTAAAAACCGCTCGTACTTCGAATTTTGAAACTTTTAGAAATTTCTCCTTTAAAACAATTCGTTGGAAACATTCTTTTTTTTTCCTGAATTTGTTATGGGACCGTCCATCGATTCTCGATATCCTCAGAAATACGCTCTGAAGTGCAAGAAGTGAAAAACGCCAAACGTGAAAAGTCAAGTAGCCGTTTCCTGTTTACCGTAAACATCATGCTGAACTTCTCTGTTTGCAGCATGTCTCGTGATGACAAGTACAACTGTTGTACTTTGTTTTTCATTTATTGTTTTCTGTCATTTTCGGTTTTTCTTGTTGTTGATGTTGTTTTTTTTAATCTTTTTTCGCTGATTTGAAACAAAAAGTGTTGAACTTAGAAAATACGAAGCCAAAAACTTTTTTTCACTCGCGATCAATATAACAAGTAAGCCTACACACGAAAGCATTGCAAAAGATTGTCTTCAGAACCCACTAGAATTGCTCCACGCCTGATTATTATGCCTACACGTTAGAATCACCATATATTTTTTGTTGGTGTTTTCCAATTAAACTTATAGTTTTGAAATACATTTCTTTGAGAACCGACATTTCATAAAAAGCCCATCAGTAATATTTTAGTTAAAGCTGATCCGGATGTCCCCCAAGAAATTTTCTTGAATATTGATGTTGTATTTTTCTGTCTAGTCTCTCACACTAAACGTCAACAATAAAGGCAGCTTTTAATTTTGATTACTTGTTTAGATAAGAATGCTTCCAATTTTTTCATTCCGTTGAAAATTTTTGGAACTTGTAAACTTTCCCACCCCTGAGGTCAATTTGCAATTTTGTCACTATACCTCGAAAGCTTTCACAGAAATGTTTCATCAAACGCTTTGTCTTGGAACAGTATTAATGATTGAAGGCAATTAAAGAGCCCCTGTGTTCGTAATTTTAAACGCAAGAGACGTCAAAACTTAAGAGATTGATGGGGGCGGAAAGTCGAGGAAAGCGTGATGCGCTTTATGCTAATAATTTCTTTGCGATAAAAAAAACAGAGTTACACTCGAAACAGAGTATGTATTCTACTAATTACTTTCCTTTTGGAAAGAAACACATTCTAAGGATTTCCTCTCGAAATAAGCTTAAATCAAACTATGATACCTTGAAAATAAGTAATCACGTATTGATTGCATCGCGGAATGATTTCAAATATTGGAAAAGGAACGGCGAAAAAAGTGAAGGTTAGATTTTAAAATGTAATATCAATTCTGTTCCCACTTTCGAGACCTTTTCAATGATCTAGCATCTTACTGTGGTATTTGGTGAAGAATCACACAGTAGATTATGAGTATAACATGTTATATTACGGTCAGTTCTTCACAGAAATGTTATTTAAGAGGGCATTTCATATAAATCACTTCCGAAATGTTTGCCTTCATGATTCCCTTTTTAAAGCGCAACTTGAAAAAGAAACTGTATTTGTGTGAGAGACTAATTATGAAGATGCACCAGAGCAAAAGGTGAAATTTAAATGCAACTTTAATCGTATCTTACAAATATTTCAAATCCGATATTATTCCTAATGCACACAAATTACAACATCGATTCAAAGTTACCTTCCTAGGCCAGTCACACTGAAGATGTTGAAGATCTAGACGGTGCGTCCGTAAAGAAATTCACAGCTGTCCAAGAATAGAAGGTAAAACTCGTTAAAATCCCTTGATCCATGATGCGACCTTTCGCCTTCTAGTGCTAAGAATTAGCCTTTCTCTGCAAAAAAAATTAAGCATTATTGCATGTGCTTGTGATTCGATGAAATCACCCAAAAGGTAGATGACGAGGTTGATAACTGAGTATTTCCGCCGCCGAAATTGAACACTAAAATCCTGTCATAGACGGAAAACAAAGCGGGCGTTTTGATGTATTTCTCTTTGGAGTTATTTGAAAGGCAAAAATTACATTAAAAATTAATTTTTTTTGGTGAATTTCTACTCTTTGTTTACAAAAATCAGGCAATATAGTCTAAACAATGATCAAAAGATAGATTTTATCTTGGCAAAACAGCCCTCGCAAATGTGAGAAAAACTTCAATTTAAGGGTGCTTTAGTAGACGGTAAGTACCATCACTTACAGATCAATAAAAATGCCAAATATTCCCTCTGAGAGATATGCATATGTATCTGAATATAAAGTCGTCGCTTTGAAGATAAGTTTAGTTTTATTTAAGATGATCGGCAGAGTTATTCCTTCTTGCTCGTTCGTAAACGGTTATGGCTGCTCATTGGTGAGGCCCAATAAAAGCAAATTACTATTGTTTTCCTTACAATAAAATCTATTTTGAAATCAAGTACAACCTTTTCCTCTCCTGATAATCCCTATACCTAAGCCGTCTAGGGCAAAATCACTAATGGAAAACAAAGATGATCAGAAATGTTAAAAAAACCAGTTAAAAAGCAATATCATATTGGATTGTGAATCCGGCTCTGACATGACTATATTTAATAAAGCTTGGTCAGACAGTAAGAAGAAGAAAATCACAAAGTAAACACCTTTCAATTTCTTCTTTGTGAAACACTTTGTGTTTGATTACAAAATATGGCAGGTATTACAAAGCGAGACGATAATTTCAAAGTGCAGCGAAATGAGGTCTACTAAGAGTAATATAGATTTTCGACTGTAGTTATTCTATTGTCGCAACACACTTGAATTTCGCAAAACTAAGCAAATGTTGCAGGATACATGATTTCGTTCAGAATGCTACCATTTGAACCTAAATCCCCTATATTTGATTATGGACCTGTAGTATGTTCTCACTTGTAACGTTAATGATAAACTACAAAGCCTGCGTTAGTAGTGTATTCAGAAGTCTTCCTTGGACTTCCGCTAAGTAAGAAAGATTTCATTTCTGATACTCCCGGTTGCAGACGCTAAATTATATCTTTATGTATTAGACTTACTATGGAAAATCTGATTGGTCGAGAGCATTCGATCAATATACAATCGCGTGTGAAGTTGAAATGATAAGGCAATATCTTCAGCGGATATTATGTCGAGTTCAAAGTCTGCCTAGTTTTCCTCCCCCTCGTCCGTGTAATGTTCTGAAACTATTACAAACTCAGCAAGAAATGTTTTTTTTACAGATTTTCTAAAAACGTATAACAAGAAAATTATCTAATTTTGTTTTCGCTTTATTTCATGAATTATCAAACCTCGTCACCGAGTATATCTGACTCAGCCTTCGCCCTCAGTGGATAATTTAGACCTCGGTTTTGATACTTCATGCTATCACGTTCAAACTCATCCAAAAATTGCTTATTTTTGCCAAAGCAGGGTAATCGGAAGAATTCAAAATACTAAAACTAGTAAACAACTGCCATTAAAGTTACAAAGCGTGGTTGACAAACCAGAAGCTACAGCATGAACAGAGCATGTGCTACAACCTCCCAGAGACGAAAAAAAATGTACGAATACTGATATTTCATTACTTTAAAGGGAGGAATAATTTGATTATTTATTCACTCGTAATTGCATGCTTTAATTTTTTTATTATTATTTTTAGAAAAGATAATTTAAAAAAAAAAAAACCTCTTCTTCCCGACTTGAAAGTCTGGTCATTAACGCAAACCCAGAAATTAAATACTACTCAGATCTTAGATATTTCTTTTTTCCTTTAGTACGTCGGGAGTAGGGGGTGGGTGGGAGGGGGGGGGGAGATTGGCTTGCCAGTTGATAAGATAGATTCTAAATTTTTCACAATTCAAATAAGATAAATTAACAACAAGGAACCAAATGCATGAGTTGTTTCTAATTAACGTTAAAATAATTTGAATATAAGGTAACAAAGGTTTACAAAAGCGTGAAAAAAAAAAGAAATAATTAAGTCAAGACATAATGATAAAAGAAAAAAAAAACAAGGAAGAGGCGGTAAGGATGAACAAGATTAACATAAAATGCAAATAACACGGTACATGTTACTATAAGACGCACAAACCTTGACGATGTTTCTTCAAATCAACGGTGAAAATTTGATTACGGCACTAATGCTGAACCTTTTTTTATCCCTGCACTGAATCTGGTTAACTGACGTCTCGTTCGCTACATCTGAGTAACCTTTCGATATGGATCTTTTTTCTCTCGTTATTGATTATAAAAGGATTACATCAGGGAAGTTCAAAGGCGAACAGAGAAATGACAAATAGGAGTCGTAAAACGAAAAATGTCTTTGTCAATTTGGCGATGGATTGATCATTATTTTGACCCAAGGAAGACCAGTGTGCAACGTATCAATCGATAAGTTGAGCAAACATTTTCAGATTTATCGCTTTTCGATTAAATGTACTCTAAATTTAACTATGGCAAAGCGTTTCCGTTTAGAATATTTGTTTGATCCACTTTTTATTTTCGTGACCCACCCAAAACTTCGTTTTTAGCAAGAGTAAGATCGAGACCTAACAAACAATATCTTATTATCAGAAGCTGATGGCTTTAAATTTTCCGTCGTAGGCTAGATCCGGCTCTCTTTGAAGAAAAGCAATGGCCTTTTCCATGTCTCCCAGCTGACGTCATAACGCAAACTAAGGATCGTTTACAGTACATCATAAAACACTTTTAGGTGACAAAGTCTGACAGTCTTATTTGACTACGTATGATGATGCGCTAATTTTAACGATTCTTCGTTTGAATTACAACTGAGCTCAGCGACAGTTTTGTTTGGCTAAACTTTTCAACACATACTTTGCCCTGCGGAAATAAAAAAAGTTAAAATCTAAACTACAGCAAATCAAGTTTTCACTGTAATCGCCGGATTTCTAGTATCTTCCTCTCCTTAAAATAATACGTCTCGATATACATCGGAAACAAAATATGGCGTCAGTAATAGATATGATAGACGTATACGGTTACAGAGGAAGTTTTATTCGAATGCACGGTGAAAATAGTTAAAGGTTCCTAATTTTTCAACCGCAGAATATAATCTGAGTGAGAAAAGCATTCATTTTCACTGGATTTTTTGATAAATTTATCAAAAGAAAAAAAAAACTTCATCATCCCTTGAAGGTGAAACTTCTTCTCCTAGTTTGTACCTTATTGTGATCTCAGTTTTCATTCACAGGATCATGTAAGAACACAATAATCAGCGCTGAGTATAAAGAGAGCTCACTCACCTTCATTAGTCGGTAGTTCTGAATAAGCAATTTCCGTAAAAAGCCATTGAGTTTCACAAAATTTGTATATACTTAAGAAACACCATTTGATTTGGCAATTCATCTGTCCAAACTGCACAATAAATTTTATTATAATGTAGGAGATAGAAAATTGATCTTTAGAAAACAATGACTTTTTACGCGCTAATGGCGCTTGAAAATGTCCTTCCGCTGAAGGCGTGTGTGCAGGAAATATAATAGTGGTAGCAGTAGCGGTAATGACAACAATTTTTAATAGAAATAATAATAATCTTGATAATAAGAATAATAAGCCAATTTTTCTTAGTGCAAAGAAAGAAAACACTTCTGAGATTTCTGAATGAACCAGCTTCTAACCCCACCTCTTACCATAAATTATGTTTGAAAATCCGACGGCGAAACTTGAAATGAAAAAACTCAAGCTACATTATACCCAAATAGTACTTATTACCATCACTTTTCTCACATTACTGCCAAGAATGATTAATGATAAGGAAATGTTGCTTTTAAGTCACGATACTAATCTTTGACTTGGTTTATGGGATATTCAAAAAAAAAAATTCACACTTACTATCAGTTTATCGGCTGATAAACCAAGCAGGATGCTGGTAGAACAAGAGGGAAGTTTGAAAACCACTAGGAGCAGCCCATTTGTTTACAAACTTTTCTTGTATTCTCCCAACATTTCAAGTAGTTTATCACCAGAAACCGATCTAAAGTGTGGCGTATTGCTCTCATGACATAAATTTGAGGGAAGTTTGTCAGACAGAATGATAATTTTATCTTCTTTTACGGTCAAGTCGCTGATTCTCGTGAAACCCATGCCATCAAAAGTGCAATAAACCAATCAAAGCTTCGGAATCTAAATTACATACCCGCCAGGAGAGCGAATGTCAGTTCTAGAATTTTAACTAGTGAGATTTATCAAATGAAAGCTGAAATCACGGACAGCAAACGGAATTCACGTAAATATTGAGAGCGCATTCACTTTGCAAGTGGTTTTCTTATAAATATCTAAATTAAAATCTAATTAGTTTGTGGCTAGAATGTTCGTGAAGCAAAAACATGCCAGCTTTTCCTTCTCGGAACGTAGTTTGGGGAATTCTTGTCGAGAATTTCTGAAGCTCTTTCGCTTTAACCGCGCCGTGATAAATAAAGGCTTAACAGACCAACCAGTTAGTTAAACTGCATTTTAACTAGAAAATTTGATAATGTTAGAAAAATAAAACGTTTGTCGTTATTTTTGACGTTTAAAGCGTCCTCTTCATTTTCTCCAAACCAAATGCTTTCACAAGTTAAAACTGGGAATTCGCCCCTTGTGGTGCCATTTCTCAGAACGGGATGATGTTTCAGTTTTTAAGAGTTTACAGGCAAATAAACAAAAGATTTGTGACCAATCAGAGCGCGTCATGTTAAAATTCATTTTATAACATAGCGCGCGTGCTTGCTCTATATAAGTCCTATTGAGCCGCTATGAACAAAATCTTTATTTACGCACGCCCGTGCGTAAATAAGATGACGTGAGCATTTTTTTTTCTAGGATACCTGTGGTAGCCCAGTCATAAAATGCCTTTGTTTTTTTGTCTTTTTTTTTTCCTCCGCCACAAAACGGAAAAAATTGCGCAATAGTACCCAGTGGTCGTTGGGCCCTCAGCACCATGATAACTAACTGCGATCCAATGAGGTGTTCACATGCTGATCACGCGTGTTATCTTGATGATGATTGACGTTGTCATGCACGGACAGGGCCGGGTCACATGACGAACACGAGATTTTTGCTAATAAAACTCTTTTGTCGGTCGTTTTGTATTTCAACGTGTTTGGATTACGATCACCTGGAGCATTATAGCGTAAAACGCTAAAAACACTTATAGACGCATACACAAGTCGTATTGTTCGCGGCCAATCCACACTAAAATATGTTATTGAGCGGTAATTTTGGAACGGATTGAGTCGCGAACGCTTGAAAGCCATGAAAGCCTTGAATGCCTTGTATGCCAAGTATGCCAGTGTCTTAGTTGAAAAACGTACACTTGTTGTAAAAAGCAAAATCTGAAATCTGAAACCAAACTGCATATACTTTATGCAATCTATTGAACAACACTACTACCGTGAGACTGAAGAAGAAAACTTTAATGGATGCAAACTGCTTGTGAAGAAAGACACCATTTTGGATTCACTTGATGCCAGGGAACGTAGCTACGATAACAGTGCGAATGGTATTAATTTCACGATCGGAAAGGTGAATCTTATGTTGGTTTTCATTGTAGTTATATGGATATTTTTTTTTATAAATACATGAGTATTGTACGCAATTGTCTTGTCACAGGCGGCCCAAGCTCACGTCTCGAGAAAAAGCCAACGATTAATTCATGAACGCGTCACGCGTTGTGTGACTCGGTGTTCAGTTACGAGAGGAACCGTTGAATATTTGAACGCGTTATAGGGAATAGTATAGGGAACGAAATATGGCCGATTTACAACGATAAATATTTCGAAACATGAACATCTTTTTCGTAAAATCAATGAAAATTTCTTTTTTTTCTATCCGTTGTAGTTTCTGGCGATTTCTGCCGTTTAAGCGTGCTTTACCATCACTGTTATTCACGTCATCTACTTTTATTGCGTTGGTAAAATCTGTACAGACATCACACCAACCAAATCGCGCGCAAAGTAAGAAGACTATATTGAAGGCTTGAAATTATATTACGATCGATTTTCATCGAGAAATGGGCCAGGAATATTCCACAATAGTGCAAATAATTGTGAAAGCTGATCGCGGAAAAGCGATTGGCTGACGCTCGGTAAGCTGTAAGATGACATGTTATTATATACCAGACGTAAAAACTCTTCAGATTCTTAGTCTGATTTTGTATGTTTTGTATCCAGTCTGAAGTCTGCAGTCTATATTTTGTATCCAGTCTGCAGTCTGCTGTCTGCATTTTGTACTAACAGGTATCTGTGGCACCAATACAGTTTATTTTTGGTTACATTTATTCGCACAATACATACAATCTACAAAAAATTCCTGTGTAAGAATTAATTCGACACTTTTTGTTCTTTTCCGCGTTAATGCTCTTGTTTCCTTTTGTAAGAATGTAGACATCACTTACAATGTTTCAAGTAATCCACCCACCCTACAAAAAATAACTCTTGCATGCATAGCATGCCTATGTTTTGAAATAGGTGTATGCCCTTGGCCAGACTTGAGCTCACTATTTCAGTATTCTAGTCCGACACCCATAGTATCACTACACTTGATTCCAAGGATCCAGTACCATCCAGGTATCCCAGTTACCCTGCTCACAGGGTCTAGTTGAACCTGGCTTCAGGGTTTCCGTCCTGTTAAGCTGCAATGCAGTTTTTCTTCTCTTTGAAATGTGGAAGAAACCAGCGAAGAACTACCCAATTTTTCTATCGGCATTGACCTTTTAGTTCTTGATCTAACAAGCAACAAAATAAAGCCGAAAAAAACTCGTAAGTTGTACGTTTCGCAAATTTGTCGGAAGACCAGCTCCAGCAAATTCGGGTCTTTGACTTTTAAAACATTTTTTTAGTGACACTTGAGTTCATCCGGCTATGATCTCAGTTCTCCATTTTCCCCGTAAATTTTGAGCTTTTCATCCACAGTTATCGGTTAAATGGATCAAAAGTTGTCGCTCAAACCAAAGTATAAAATGTGGCGTGATTTTGACCAGCCAATAAGGACGTTTGTTTACTTTTTTTTGTGCGTTGTGAGAATTTTGCTCTTTATCACAATAAAAGGCCTCTTCGCGCAGATCCTTGTTGTCGCTCTGTTATAAAAGAATTTGCTCACGCTTTTAGCTGTGCGTATGTCGAGTTATGGATGCACTTGGGAATTAGGAGAGCACTCAAAAAGCTAGAGTTGCTCTCGGCTGCGCCTCGAGCTACTCTTACGCATTTTTCTTCCCACGTGCATCCATAACGCGATATACGCAGGCTAAGCAGGAACAAATTCTTCGTCGCAGTTAAAGTTTAAACAACAAAGATTGCACACAGACTTTCCCCGCTCACAACTATGACACTAAAATACTCTCGGACCTGCGGATTCTCAGCTTTTAAGGGAAATCATGGTATTATTCTACAAAGTTATGCAGTATGGTGCAAATTATCGTAATACTACCTAATTTTTATTAATTTTTAAATTTTTATTTTTTCAAAATTGACATTTGACTAATATTCCTCTTGACGTTCTAGTGGTTTTTTTTTAAAATTAGTCTTGAATTGTACGGCTAAACTTCTTCATATTACCTATGTGGCTGCTGAAATTATGCGTGCGTTGATATACTGTCACAGCAGCGAACTTTTAAGTACTTAAGTAAATCTTATGACTCTGAACTCAGATTAAAGCCAAGTTATATTCATGTTGAAAATTACAGTGTAAACAACACTCCATGGACAACTTCAGCTCCTTGAACAGCAATTCAGTCCTTTGACGTAATGATAATGAAATCCCTGCTTGTAATAATCAAGGACATGACGAGAAGTGAGAAAATTAACATCTGAAGAATGTTACATTCAAACAACATCATACTCGCCAGAATTACCAAAAAAGACATTCAATGATGATTTCAGATCTTTTGAAGTGAATTCAGGCTTAATTAAAAACATCTACTCCTGTTCTGTTTGTAAATAGTGTTTTAATTAAATGCACATTTAAGTCCTATCGTTTCGTGAGCAAATATTAAATTCAGATTATGATGAATCCTCGCTACGGGATGTGATCGGATTAAAAAGCTATCTATTTAACAAATAGAGAAGCCTTAACTGTGCTCTGTTAGGTTGTAAAGCACACAGGAAGCGGCTAGAGCACGAAAGAAGTGTAGGGAGAAACACTCGACTACGTCTCGTGTTTCTCCCCAATTTTTGAGTGCTTTAGCCGCTTCCTAAGTGCTTTACAACAGAACAGAGCGCAGTCAAGGCTTTTCTATTTGCTTTATAATGAAGAATCCATGAAATTCCCTCAGCATCACTTTCAATTTTCAAAACAAAATTTATTTCCAAAGCGAACAATCCAAAGCGAACAATCCAAAGCGAACAACCCAAAGCGAACAACAGTGTCGTCAGCATGCTCTATACTCTCATAGAGCACGCTACAATAAGCCAATCAGTATCCCTATTAGAATGGTTCAAATGATCTGATTGGCTGTACAAGTCTACAGTTGTCAAAAATGTCAAACCATCAAAGTTCACATTCTGCAATAGTTTACAAACTAAATAGTTCGGCAGGTCGAATTTAACATTTTTGAAGTTTCTAATACAGAATCTTACAGTGAAATGTTCAGTGAAATTCCGCCGAATTATGGCTCATAAAAACACGCGAGTTTTTTCACATGACAAGGTAGAAAACAAACTGTTCAAGGCGAGTGTTTTTTGAATGACCGACAGCCGAATTTCACCGGAACATGAAGATCGCTCGGGATGACAGCGCCGCAAAACTCGGCTGCAGTGACTGATGTGACTTTCCGCTCAACGCATTGGAAAGGATATCAGAGCAAGCTGTTATTTTTCACTCGAAGGGCGGCCGATGAGGTTTGCTTTAGTGCGATGACGGGAGATCGCCATGATGAGCGAGCCGCGATGGACTTCCGCATGATCATATTCTCTCTGACACCGTCATGATTAGTATGAATTTTAACAGTTATGCCAGTTTGATTATATTTTTCATCATTTCTGTTTTGTTCTGTTTTGTTTATTTTGTTTTTGAACACTGAACTTTATATACTATACGAGTGTTAGCTGTGTTTGATTTTTATTACCGTACGTAAGCTTACAAAATAACTGAGCGCAAAAATCTTTAAAACTCGGAATGTCTATTTGTGTTTCCTGGCGTAACAGCTTTTGCTCAGCTCTATGCTCTATACTCTCATAGAGCACGCTCTTTCAATCAATGACAGCGCGCGTTGTATCCGTCAGAAGAAACTAGAGGTTAAAGTAATACGTTGCGGTTTGACTTCCGCAACAATTTTTGCCTTAAGTGGTACAGATTGCTTTTTCTTACGAGACAGCAGCCAATTCTGGTTCAGAATGCTTAATTACTTATCTATTACAACCTTTCTATCTGTTTTCTGAAATCAACCTACGCAAACGACATGCAAATATGACGACGAAATAATTAGTATGTCCTTCCTTGCTCAATGGTGACAAGAACATTGTTTACATATTGTTCTCTACTCACTTAGTTTCCGCTTCACTGCGAAATCGCAGCGACAAATTGTCACAATCATTTCGTAAAGTAAGACCATACAAGTTACAATTCATTTACATTTACTTTAATTAATATCGGGTAGGTCAAACCTTGTAGCAAATAAGCCTGTTATTTTCTAATTAAGTATGTTCAAAGACATTTCATAAGACATTTGCGATATAGATTCGTCATCCCTCTGCGAAAGGACTTGCTTGCTATGGAATAAATAACTGGGTTTGCGGAAGAATTTGTTATCACAAATAATGTCACTGCAAACAATGTATTTTCGTAATAATCCTGCTTCGCAAGGGATGGCCAAAACGCGAGAGTGAGGCGAAGAATAGTTAAAGGAAACATTGTTATCGCAAATACAACAACGACAGGTGTAAGGATTTTCTTTGCGCGTTTGTTTTGACGCAGACGAATACTTTGAACGCTAGTTACAGCACCTTGCAGATTAGCCTCCGCGCCATTCTGGCCCCGTTTCATGGCGTATAGAAAGTTGCTACTATGGTTTATTGCTCGTGATATCGCAAGATAAGTCCAACATATGACACCAAGAGGAATAATATAGCCAAACGTGGTCATTAAACACAAATACAACTGCGCAAAAAACAAAGAAGGCCAAATTGGCCCGCACCATTTTGCGGCCCCGCCGTGAGGCAGCCCAAAACTTACCACAAAATACAATGGTAAACTGAAAACTAAAAACGACGTCACCCAAATACAACCAGCGATTGTCTTGGTGTATTTCAACGAAAATTTGTTTCTGTTCTTGATCGCTTTTCGTGGAATAACTATTTTCCGGTATCGCACGATGGCAATGACAACAATAAACCACACGGAAGTTCCATGGAATATTTCAGGTAACGGAGACGAATAGAGGCAAGCGAACTCTCCAAGAGGCCAGTTCGTCGGAGCGTTTTCTTTGATGGCTACCAGCGGAAATGATATCAATAAAATTCCAAGATCTGCAATGGCCAAGTTTAAAAGGTAGAAGTCAGTTGTCGTTTTCTTCTTGCCCAGTCCTTTCACAACAACTGCTACTAAAACATTTCCAAATATTCCAAAGAGAGCTATAAACACCTCCACGCTCAGTTTTATGATACTAGACCGAGACAATTTCGAAGTGATAAACTCAGAACTCGTATTGTTCATGACAGAAGAGTTGTTTTGATCCTTTATCAATCGATTACCAACCTGTTTCCCCTTCGTAGCTTTTTACGAAATGTTTTGGTTGCGCTAGAGTTAAAACTCAGGGCTTCTTTGCGGAAGTTTGCAGCTCCAGTAATATCACCCCTTGGCTCAATCATTCAACACTGTTGCGTCAATGCTAGGTCCTAACTATTCAAGTGAATCAATCGATGTCAATTCACAACGGGAAATTTTAAAACAATCACTTCCCGTGAAAAAAATCAATGTCATCTGACAAAATTAAGTGATCACGCTGATAATAGAAAATGAGCTAAAAACGTGATTGAATATGGAATGAATCTAATTCTTGGTGCCAGTAAAATCAAAGCTCTCTCTCCGGGCAATGCTGAGTAATGCATAGTACTCTGTTTGAAATATCATTGCGCCAGCTGTTAGTATTTTCAAGAACCGCTTTTTTAATCAAATGCTGCCCACCTGCTGATGGATCCGGCTCGTTGCGAGGACGCAAACATCACGACAGAACTAAACAGGAATGTAACACCCAATAGCAATGGAACACCAGCAGAACTGCATTTCGTTCTTTTCTTCTTTAATTTTTGTTGAGCATTTTCCCTACAAAGCATGAGCAGTGATATTTATTTTTTTCTAAGTCATCGTGAGGCTGTTTTTTAGACCTTGAAAATTGTTTAATTTTAAACGCACGAACTGTTAAATTTTTAATTTCTTGAACTCGCAGCGAATTAAATCACTCCGAGCGGATATATCAACTTATGTTGACAATACGACAGCGCTTTCCTCCGCGCAGATTTCACAGGTCATGCTGTTTCAATATCGAATGGAAAGCTATCGACTCGGTTTCCATTTTTTCCCTTTACAATTGACAAACGTCGCTGTTTGTCATTCCCTTATCTTTCCTCTTCGTCAGTACTTAGCGTTTTTTCGTGTTAATTAATTTTAAGATAATAAATATGAAGAGAAAGAAGTGGTTGTTATGCTGTTCTTCCTTTGAAACTCTAAGGGATGATAACAAGAAAATCTTAAAATTTTTACAATTAACAGATTGCTTACACAAAAAAATGGCTTTTTGTCTTCTTTGTTTTCGTTTGTTTTTTGTTTTCTTTTTACAAAGCCAGCTGTATGAAGATCCAATAAACCACATGCATCCCGAGCTCACACCTTGCGAAAGCGAAATGAAAATATAGCCTTTAATCACATCAGACTCGAGGTCTGAAAATTAGGGGAAATAATTTTAAGGAATATCACTGGATATACATGTGGACCGTCATATGACGCGTAAGAGTTTAAACCGATCGCGTGTACACGAAGATATATGATGGATTAAGATGTTACAATATCATGAGTTGCTTACCACCACATCTATTCTCTTGGTTTATCAGACCAAAATCAATTTCAATTGTAATGTTCTCCTTCCTACTGATATCAATTGTTTCATCAAAACCACATTAATCTCCTCATGCATATTAATTAAAATATCATAGTACGTCTAACAGTTTCGCGCACGACTTGGGTAAATGCCTAAGTGAGATTCAATTAGGGCACTGTGTTGTCATGACAGAAGAGGAAATAAACTCAACTGTTTATAGGTCTTTATGATATCGCTCTGCAAACTCAACTGATCCATTTTTGTGAGCTTTTTGCAAGCATTTCGTTGATTGTTCACATACAAATATAAGCGATCATAAGAGGTGATAAAGAAAAGGGCAGTAATGGGCTCCTGAAAAGGGCTATTTCGAATTCCAATGTTTCTGAAGAAATTTGTCCAAATTCCTGTTGAATAAGAATTCAGAATCTTCCCCGAACGTTTAGAGCGAACACAGGCGCGAGAAAGATGGCTTTAGGTGTCGGGTATAGAAGTTTATTAAGGGAACATTTTTTTATCTGCAGTGAATCCTAACTACCCTGGAAAAGCGCAATGGCCCACCAAACTTTTGAAAAGTCTGAAATTCTAAAGCTAATATGGACGACCGAGGGCTTTACCATTTGTCTAGCCGAACGGTGGTATTTCCGACAGATTCGAGCGAACTATTGTTGAGAGAGTGATCGTCAAATTGTTCAGTTAGTGAAATGGAGCGAAATAGTGCTGGAGACAGCGCGATAGAAACAGCAGAGCGAAAAGGAAGGAGGTTTGGGTCGAGTAGCGTTCAGTACCCGACCCGACCCAACCTCCCTAGTTTTTATCACCCCTCTGCACCCACTAAACGCCTGGAACGAGCTATTTTACGACGGGCTATTTTCAAACTTGCCGCTTCCAGGAGAGAACGATATTACAAGGTGGCGATTAGACATGATTTTATGTTCGAGTGGCAAAAAAATATATTATTCATGCCTCGAGAACATAAAATTCAAATCTTTGAACTAACGTGTATTTTCTTTTTATTATATGGACAATAAAACACACACAGTAGAGGATGAAAAGCTGGCTTTAATACAAATACTGGGTATCAACAGAAACAAAATTTACCGGTGCCTATATTACAAAAAGGTTTACATGTAACACCGTCAGTTAGGCCAAAATACATCTGAATTAATGAAAATTCTGTCGCTAACCCTGACTTGAATCACCGGATACTTCTATTTTTAGCCTCTTTTAACTACGAACCTTTGAAGAGTGTTCAGCACAAACACAGAAAATAGTTACCTTTGCCTCGTTGATACTTTCGAGAGATTTTTTGGAATTCTATAGAACATATGGCGTTTTATTTTTGGTGTTCTCGTTCTCTTGTTCAGAAAATGCATTTACATCTTCTTCCCTTACCATAACAAATCTCACCGCTATTTATATATTTCAAACAACAAACAAGCCAAGTTGATTTAGCTAAGTTTGAAAAGGCAGGAATTGGACATCATTGTTCAATATCGCTACTCGTGTTACATACGAAAAATACGCAACTTGGTTCTCGGAAAAAGTGGTCGTAATGATTCTGCGAGTGCTTTAGTTCTTGGTACGACAAACACGTCCGTACATAACAATAACTTATTTTTGCAATGACAAAGGTAAAAATTGAAGGAGAAATCTAAATTTTCGCATCCAAACCTAACTGAATCGTCAAAAGGTAGAAACATAAGGAAGTCATTAGTTGTAGTACAATCACCATTAGAGAAACTTTGTGTTGCACTTCATCGCAGATGCACTTTGAGGGAACAGTTCGAAACGAGCACAATCTATTTTTATTTAGGTTAAACAACAAATAATTAAGTTCCTAACAATTCTCGTAGCAGAAACTCGAATTTGCTTTATTAAACGCTTTTGAAACTGGCGTACGCTCGCCATCGCGTGCGCAAAGTCACATCTTACAAGTGTGTGTCTACAATACAAAACAATGAGATCGATGACCTATATATTTGGAAAAGGTCTCACCTAACTCAGGAGGCTTCGACAAGAAATCCAAGAATTCGATGATTTCTTTCCCCTTTTTTGGTCACTTGCGAAAAAAATAATCAAGTAGTTTTGTATTTGAATTTACATTTTTTGAGAATGTATCACTCTTTCATGATGTAGACGGGGATATATACAGAAATCCAACCATGTGGGATGGTGGCAATACCCAGCTGCCGGGGCAGTTATATTTTTAGTTAAGTACTTGTCTGTACTATGAAATTTCCTACAATCCTAAAATATCTTTAAAAAGGAAGGCAAGCCTAGAACGCAACCTTCTATTTATACTCTGATAGCGGTACGAATCCTCTTGGCTCTAAAAATGTATCTATTTCAAAGAGTAAAGTTTTCAATATGTTAATACTTGAGGTATACTTACTCAGTCCTAGCTAGGAATATTGGGTTGCAGAATTCTGGAAACAAAAGCATCGTAAACGCAATCTAGTACTTCTCCTCTAAAAGGGAGCGAGTGCTACTCAGTAAGAGGATGCTGCTTTGCATGCAGGGACGCTAGAGCATATCGAGGGTTTGAACTAGCTAGCAAGCAAAAGTTTTTCGTCTATCTTCTAAGAAATACTACTACTTATTATTTAATTTAAGTATAAGGACTTAAATATCAAAAAAACCGGATCCGAAGAAGATTTCGAAATACGCACTTCTTGTGATTAAAAGTACTTTAATGGCTTTCTAGACATCAAGTCATATTCGAAATTGCAGTGGAAAAGGGAGATGTCATTCATTTTATAATTACAACTGAATTAGACTGAAAACATCAACCATAGCGGATAAACCTTTAACCAAATATCATATGAAAATGAAAATTTGATATCTTGAGCAACTTTCGTGACTTTAAGGATGCAAGTTTTGGCAAAAAAGTTGTTGTTTGATTCATAATCGTCTGGTTGTGTGCACAGGGAATCCTATCAATAATGCCATCTTGTTTATCCGGATCAACATCGTGTTTTGGCGGTGTTATAAACTGACTTCCATTTGGAGACCCATACATTACCACAACAAAGTGGCAGCCAGTTGAAAGGTTTTAGCGACTCAAAATCGCATTTAGTCTTGTACTGCGATACAGCCGTGATAAGCATCAATGACAAATCAGTCAGTGCCTGATCAATATTCAAACAAAATTATTTGCGATACATGTCCATAACAACAGTGTCTCTTATGCAATACCTTTCGCGGCTATGTGAATCCCAATTGACCGTACACACTAATGTGTTTTGAAAAGTGTCCACTTTGTCTCAGACAAAACGAAGCAAAACATTCTCACCCACATTAGCGTTTTTGTTTTGCTCTCAACTGTAGACACTACTTTTTTTATGCTGAAAACTTTCACATATCGATGCATTTCTGCCCATCATCCAAATCACGAACCCCAAAAAGCTGTTGTTAGCCACCAAATACATGTATGAAACAATTTTCGTCACCGTCTTCGGAACTCTACATTTTCATTCGTCTACACTAGACACAGAGCTGCCCATAAATGATGCATTTTTAAAGCAACCCTCTTTGGAAACTGTGTAAGAAAGTCTCCGTTTTCATGAACGTTTACGGGCGTTTTAGCGTGGACGATAGGAACGGAAGCATTGAAAAAAATGCGTTTTCGAACCCTTTGGCTTAACCCTTAACTTCGAAAGTGAGCTAATTTGGAAAGCAAAAGGATTACCGCAAGTCGTTGGAGAAGAGTGTGAAGTCCTGGGACTTACTAAATATGCAGCACTCAGCTCTGATTTTTTTTTTGGAACACTGTGTAAAACATTTTTTCAGTATCTGGAGGTATGAAGGATGGAAAGCTTTCCTCTGTAATTGGTGAAAGCTAATTTCATGAACGAAATCAGTTTAGAGAGGTCTGAAATCAGGCTTGGTCTGCTGCCAAGATGATCTGTCGATTAGAAATTTTTTCAGGCTTATGGAAGCAATATGTTATTTGTAAAACCAACCGATCACAATCTTTTAGTTAAAATTTGTAGAACGGTAGGGCGAGCGGAAGTCTGAATGCCGTGGGGGGCAGTGCACGGTGTAATGTTAAAGTATTATTCTTGCTCCTGGCGAGACGAGCTTTCAAAAACAAAAAAAAATGCAGACCTTGATAGGAGAGAAAGTTGATTTGATATTGATACTCTAAGCCTGGCCTTCATCAAAGAGCAGCATACGTGCAATCGCATTTCCTGTAATGGAAACTTTATTTGTTCACGTCAATTAATATATAGTATAAATATATACAGTAGCTGTATTCATATGTAGCCAATGTTGTCATTCTGAGTCAGTTTTTTTTTTCATCGCGTTCCCTTACATTCAAAGATTGGTTTCGTTTTCGTCGAAGTTAAATTTCCTTGAATTAATGGACGGTGATACATGTATGTCTTGGTGATCACGAGACCTTCGACTAAATGTCGACGACCCCTGAAAAATATTTGAAAAATAACCCGACCTAGTTTTTCTGAGTGCTCGAAGAAGAACATTCTTCATGCAGCGCCGAAACTGGCTGCTTACAATGGAATAAATAACAGGATTAACGGAAGAGTTCAAAATTACAAACAACGTGACTGTAAACATTAAATTTTCATAATACTTTTGAAGGGTAAGAGCAGGCCAAGATATGAAAATTAGTCGTATAATTGTTATAGGAAGCATTGTAACTCCGAATACCACAACGATTGGTGTGAGAATCCTCTTTGCTCGTTTATTCTGACGGAGTCGAAGAGCTTCAAGCTTAGTTTGGCTTGAAGTCTCTTGATTTCTTTTAAAACTCCTGAGAAACGAGCTGCTTTGTTTTAACTTGCGTGATATCGCCAAATATGTCCAATATATGATAGCAAGGGGAAGGACATACGATAATAAAGTCAATATCACTACGTATACTTGTAGTAATAACAACGACGGCCATGTTGGACCACACCATTTTCCACCAGTTGGAAGTTCACGATATTTAACTACGAAATTTAAAGGTAGAGAAAACACTAACAATGACATCATCCACATGAAAAAAGCAATGATTCTGGCTCTTTTTAAGGGCGTCTTGCTGATTTTTTCCTTGGGTTTCCGTAGGAAGACTATCTTGCGATACCTCTCAATTGCTATAACTGTGATGCACCAAACTGATGCGCCGTAAAATGCTTCAGGGAGGGAAGATAAGTAGAGGCAAGAGAATCTTCCGAAAGGCCAACGCGTGGGAAGCTCCATTCTTATAACCAAGAGAGGAAAGACGAAAAGTAACATCCCAAGGTCTGCAATTGCTAAGTTTTGAAGATAAAAGTCAGCAGACGTTTTCTTTTTTACGAATTTTCCAAACACGAAGACCACCATTAGGTTTCCAAAAACCCCAAACAAGGTCACTATGACTTGTAGGGTGAGTTTTACAATCAAGGATAAAATCATTTCTGCGTCGTCTTCAAGCGAGAGTAGATTCAGGTAAGGATGTGCTTCTGCTTTAAGAACATTTGCATGCAATGATCATTTCCATAAACGTACTCCTCGCTCCCAAGTTGGTTGGTTGGCTGCTTCCAGTCACGAGGGCAATTTCAATGGCTAACGTTGATGGATAACAGTTGGACGTCTCATCTTTTCCCGTCTTTATTCAATATTTAATGAGTGATATCTATAGCTTCAGCGCCCCAAAAGTTGATCTCTTCGATTAGCATTCTTCAAGTGCATATCAATTTCCATGGTTTTATTACCAAAAGACTGTCGACTGGATTAATCATTACCCACGAAATCCTTATTAAATTGCTTTGTTTTTGAAAGAAGCATTCGTTACCGATAATTATGAAACATGATTTGGATGCATGGGCGAACAGATTTAAAACTTCGACACAAACATGAAAAGATCTACGGTAATCGAGTGATCCATTATTTATATCTAGAATTTCATTATTATGTATCATTTTTATCTTATTGAAATACCGCAAATAAACATTGACTCTTAAGAACATGTTTTAAGTATGAGATTACTTGAACACTTACGTAACTTCCAAAAACAAACGCCGATTCAAAATTGCTGTTAGCATCTCAATCACAAAAACACTGAAAGACACCATGTAGCCGGCATGATCTTTCCAACTCATTATGTATTCCTGTAATTAGTCTATCTTCGCGCCACTTTCTTCTTTCGTTCTAAATTTGCCAAGAGGCTTTTTCCTGTCATTTGCAAAACAGTTTGTTCATAATTTCAAAAAAATTTGGAAATCAAATTTTTTAGTGTTAATAGGTTATTGCTTTATTAGATCACTCCAGAAGAAAATTCGTATTTGTTATCGGCTAAGATGCTCCTTGAAAAAGTCACTTGCTGGTAAGTTTGAAAGGGAAAGGAGAAAAATGGAAACCTTAAACAATGAAAAAAATAATATTTATGTCGATTATTTATTCCATTAGTCTTTCCTTTGTTTTTCTAACCGTGCAAATAAAACTCTCACGATTTGAGTTTACGTTTTGTAATGATGCCCATAAATCATTTCTGTTCAATTGAACAAATAATGTCTTTACCAATGATTTGTAATAAGCAATTTTTTGTAATGATGAAAAAACCGCATTTTATTAAGATATATATGATGTTCGACAATTGCCATCAGCACGAATCTCAATCGAGTTTCAATCGATCTCTTCACTTAGAGCAAATAATTTTTCTCACAGTATAGACATTTACGGCTTACGGATCGACTTGCAACCCTGCACGTGCCGAAATTGTGTAAATTCTGTCAACAAGTTCGAAAAGTATATTTCTTACATTTTTCGGAAGAAGATTTATGAATTCTAGCTATGCATGGAATTTGGAAATGTTCCCAAATTTCAAACGGTTGAGCTTTCATAACAAAGGGCCATCATAGCAATTGGAGAGACCTCGTCGCATGAATGGTGTGTTGAAGGCTGACCACATTCCACTGTGGTTCTGTGTTCGAAAATTAACGTGTCATCCTCGAAAAATTTTGTGTATTTCCATTGAGAAGCAAATTCACATGGACTCGCTGTTACCTCCCCGAAAGATGACTATTTTTAAGGCCCCTTCTGCGGGTTAAAATAGGTATTTTTAAATGCCCCGCTGATATTTTCAAGTTCTTCAGTAGGATATCTTATCATATTATTCCCTATCATATTATCACATACCTCAGCTGTGCTTGCTGAGGGTTTCCCACTGAGCTCTACGCAATTTTCCAAATTTTCATCATCAACCGAGTTTTATCCTTGGGGAAAAGTTTGCACATGATTACCGCCAATTGCACTACATACAAATCATGCTTTAAATCTATCATTACGAAGAAGACCAAAACACCGACGATTCAGTAACGTTTTGATTATTGACCCCATAATTCTTACAGTAAGCGGAGGCTGGTGTAACTCAAAATTCGCCCGCAATCTCTCGCTCAGCTATCAAGGCTCACTCCTCAACACTTTAACTTAAAAATTATGTCTTTGTGTAAGGGCCAAGTCGCACTAGAGGACAATTTCAGATTTGTCCAGGACAAATCTGACTTGAAATCGGCCAGTGACAAAAAAATTTGTCCGGAAAGCTACAGTCGCACTTGAGAACAAAATCTGTGAACAAAACATCACACCATGCTGTGAGCGTCACGCAATTTCCCGCGAAGCAGCCTTTACCCGCTGTTTCAATCCACAAACCGCGACACGAGTGATCTCAAAATGTTTCCACGAAGAATTCTAGCAATAATATTTTTCTTCTATTTTCTGGTTCTTCATCAGCAAGCAAATATCAATATCAATTTAAGGATATGTTGTCTGTTATTAATGCAGAATTTACGTGCACAAAACATTCTAGTGACACGATGTATTCGCCGACAACGAAATCGTTATCGAAGACAAGCACCATACTATTGGACTCTTCCTCGTCCAGTCGAATCGTGGTTCGAGATCTATTATACTGATCGAACAATACCTGGGGACTACTTTCGAAGGCTCTTACGAATGAACAGAGAAAGCTTTGATTTGTTGCTCAACGTAATTCGTAACCGGCTGACGAGACAGAATACAGTTCTGCGAAATTGCCTCACTCCTGAAAAGGTCCTTGCTTGTGGTTTGCTTCACCTTGCACACGGAAATTCATACGAAACAAAAGGACCTGCGCTAAACGTCGGCAGAACTACAGCAATAGAGGCTTGTCAAGACGTGGTTGAGGCTCTTTACGACTTAAGGAATGAGTACATCGAATTCCCAACAACAGTGGCCGAGACAATGAGGTGTATAGAGACATTTACGGACAAATCACGACTTCCAAACATTGTTGGGGCCATAGATGGCACTCATATCAAAATAGTTGCTCCTAGAGACAGTGCTGTTGATTATTTTAGTCGAAATCAGCAACATGATTTCATTATTCAGGCCGTTGCTGACGGTAAGGGATTATTTCTTGACTTTGCAGCGGGTTATCCGGGAAGTATCCACGACGCTAGGGTATATCGAAACAGCTCGTTTTATCTAAGAGCAAGCAACGGAGATATACTCAAGGAACCCGTTGAAAGAATCGGCATCACAGATATTCAGCCTTACCTGGTAGGAGACAGCGCATACCCTATTTCCCCCTGGCTTATGAAGCCTTATCCTGAAGCGACGCGTGACCCTGGCGAGATAACATTTAACAAGGAACTGTCGTCTGCACGAGTAACCATCGAGTGCGCTTTTGGCTGCCTCAAAAGTCGTTGGCGAATTCTACAAAAGCGGTTGGATAGCAGAATAACTTTTTCTGTGAAGATTGCCATTGCTTGTGCAGTGCTGCATAACTTTTGCATTAAAATTGGGCACGAATGGGAGGATGATTTTTACGATGACGATGATGACCGCGGAAACGAACAGAACAATGACTTAATGCAGGACGGGGAAGATATAAGAGAGTTGCTAAAAAACAGTCTATGATTCTTCAAATCCCTTTTTAAAGAGAAGTGTGTGATAAAGATAATTTTTGCATTTACAACAAGAAATCAGTTCAAGCAGTACATTCATTTGTTTCCATAATTTCGTTTGATCGATTCGCAACATAAACAATAACATGTCTTTTGATAATGGTCGATAATGATTGTCTCCCAATAGTCCAAAACAGTCTTGAATTAAAGTTCAGTTGTCTTTCTCATTCTGTTGGCCAAGGATTTTCACAATGGAGCCCATAAATTGGTTCATCATGGCTAGCTGCTGCGTCTGTGATTGTTGCAAAGAATCCATAAATGCTGTAATTTTCTCCCCCTGCTGCCTCATATCCTTTAGGGCCATCTTGAACTCTTCGTCGCTGTCATTATCAGGAGCTTTGCGTTTCGAAGCTCGTTTCCCTTTCTTTGACGCTCTTCTCTTTTCAGCTGGAGTTTGTAGCACATTGGGGCTAGATGAAGTACTGTTCTCGCCAGTAGTATCACTTGATTCAGCTACAACTTGGGGAGCACTTTCGCCGCTGATCCCCGCTTCGGTTACATTATTGAAGGTTACTAGGTCGCGGCATCCAAGGATCTTATCGACCTCATCGTAGCAGACGGATTTCCTAAGGTTTCCTCCTGTTTGGTTTTTGTTCCAATCTTTTGCATTCTTGTATCTTTCTATGATGTACTTCATTTTCCGAATACATTTGTCGGCCGTCTTGTTGGACTGTAGCGCTTTCGAAATCTTCTCAGCGATCCAGGCCCACGTTTTCCTGCACTCTCTGCTTTCCAACTGATCGTGTTTTTCAGCCCATAGTTGGACTAACAGTTTTTCCTCATCTTTAGTCCATCGTTCCTGGGCCTTCTTGTTCTCGGAAGATGTACGGCGCGAAGAAGTTTGGGATGATTCCGGCATTGAGCCGTCTTCGACGAACGGAAAGGATTCTGACAACGAGCCAGAACTTGCGGTTGAAGGAGATGGGCTTGCAGTTCCTCGATCATTAAAATTGTAAGTGCTAGGCAACGGATATATCCATCCTGGTGGATATTGAGGATATTGTTGCCCCATTTCATACGGAAAGTATTGGTTGCCCGTGGCTGGATTCATGTTGTTGCGAAATGAGAACGTGACCAATTTTGCCGCGAAGTCTATAGCATAGAGACTCTGCTACATATCACCTGTCAAATCATTTCCGAATTAAAACACCCTCGCTATTGTTTTCCAAAATTTGTCTCAATTTGGCCTGCTCCAGAGGTAGTCGACGGCATCTTTGAAGTTTGTCCGCCCGCGACCAAATTTTGTCCTTTGGTGAACAAACCGGTCGCACTTGGTTTTTCATTGTGATGACAGATTTTTGACATAAATAAACAGTTTTGTCCTCTAGTGCGACTTGGCCCTAATGCTAGAAAGTTCCATCGATTAGAAGCAAAATTCCGAAGACATCAACGTGTTGAAGAATCTGACTGAAAGGTGTCGATAAGTCCCCGTCAAATTCGTCTCCATCGATCACTATCTGTATGAAAATGTTCAAATGGTGACATCGACTTTAGTGGTCCTTAAATAAGAACAGTGTTTTTGGTGGTCCATTTCTTTTAATAAGTATTTGTATGATTATCAGTATCGTTATTATCATTGTTATCTTCATTTATGAAATAGGAAGAAAAATCTAACCTCTCTGAACGCAAGAGAGGTCACGTCACAGACAGCTCAAGCGTAAAAAGCGAGCACGTTTAACTGTGAAGGCTTTGCTAATCAGTACCGTTGCGTAACATTGAAATCATGAGGATTTTAAGATGAATTTAAGTTACACTGAATATTCTTAAATATGGTTGATAATGTTTAAATGGATTGTATTCGCTTTGAGGTGTCCATGTTGTTGTTTCGTGCGGTTTGGTCGTAATTGGTCGCCATTTGAAATCTTTATGAGTCACGTACGTTTGATTTTATTACCGTTCGGGTGATCCTTTATTAGCCTGAGGGATTTTTATGTTGAATAACGACATAGACCGAATGCTTAACCGGGAAACCGTTGAAAAAAAGGCCGAGTGCACTTAAACTACTCGCGAATCTCAAGGGTATGAATGAAAGATTACACGAGCTGAGAGCTAGAAATTTTGGAAAAAACTGACAATTTGTTGGGAGAAAAAGTTTATATCGCCCAGACCAATAAATGAAAGTATGTACTGAGCACACTTTTTTAAGAAGAGGTTTTGCGCAGTGAGATTTTCTTTTCATACTCGATGGTTTTTCATTTTATTCTATTTATTTATGTACTTAATATGTAATTGTAGTCGTTAGGAAAAGGGAATGGGGTAAAAAATAGGTGTATTTTAATTTTTGGATGTGTTCATTCGTTGCTTTAAAGCCGGTGAATGAGATACCAAGAGCGCCCTAACTGGTCACATTGAAACTTACTCTGTTCTGTTTTAACTTTATTTTATCAAGGCAAAACTGCTCTTATGTCGGTTTACCGTTGTAATATCTCCAAAAGTTTGTTTATCGTGGATCATTAGACCGGTAAGCCAATAGAAACGTGATCTTTTTCTCCAGCTGTCTCAAGGGGGAGTAATAGTCATAAGGCGAGAAACAAATGACGCAATTTTTACGACTTTATCTAAGCCAGTATCTGGAATCCACCATTGGTAAATAGTCGAAATATGATCAATATCATGATCAGATTTTAAAATCATTAGAAATAAAACAAAACTTATCCAGCTTAGATAAGCAATGTTGCCTAGAATCATTTAAGTGGCATGATTACCTCCATTGAGATGACTGGGTATATCAAATTTCACTTTTGTCGTCTAACGAACCCTGAAAAGAGATTTTGCTATGGTTATCAGCCTTCAACAGATGACAAACGTGACTCCAATGTTTGCTGCGACCGGCCCTATACGAGATATCTCGATTCGTAAATACTTTCAAGAGCATTAGATGGAATACGTTATTAGTTTTTGCGGTTTTTTTCCTCTGATATCTAGAAAGCTACATTTGAGTCTTTCAGACCAAACAAAGGTAAACCGAAAAAGAAAAAATAGCTGCAACCGAGACAAACAGGTTTTGTTTTTTCTGGAAAATCTTTATGGTGTTAGTATAAGCACGCTAAAGGATAAGGCAATGTACTTTTTTTTTTCTTTTTTTTTTTTTTGAAATTATAGAATATAAGAGCAAATAAATCTTCAACTTACAGTTGCATGGGCCATAATTTTCCCTTGAACAACTGAAAAGATGATAGCAATGATGGTCTGGCAATGTTTGGGTGAAAGCTGAGGGTAAAGTTCGCAAATATGCGGTATTTTCCATCTGAACATAAACATGGACTGTGTGTTGAACACGTGCATTTTTCATTTGGTATGTTATTCCGCACAAACAACTCATGTTTCATTTCAAGCGCCGGTATTAATGACTTTGTTTTGTATGAGCCCCGTTCTGAATCATCTTTCAACAACGGGTGGGCTTTACATGTTAACCTGTCGTCCATATTCTTGCGAAAGGTATACGAAAGTCGAATGGGATTTTCATAGAAACAGTAATATATACTCTGCCAACGTCGTATTAAACAGGCTCTCATGGTGTAGCTGGTGTAGCCAAGCTTCATTCAAGTCAAATGCTGAGCATTTTGGCGTTTCCTTTAGCTTAACTCTCATTGCATTGTTTTTAAGCCGAGATGCTCTGCTTCCGAGAGTGCTCCCCATCCCACCCCATCCCATTTTTTTTTCTCGTTTGTTTCGGAATTGTTCTAAAAACCTCAGCCATACAATGATTAACCGTAAAATCAAACAAAGAGAGCTTTTATTAAGGAAGCCACTGACAGTCAGTGAAGAATCTTTGCACATATTTCCTTCATATCACTATAAAACAACCTGACATGTAATTTGTTATGTAACAAGAATTCCTAAATGTCATCACAGTAAAGTTGCGGTCAGATTCCTTTTAATACCGAAACAACACTTTTAACCCAGAACTACCTAAATATATATCGCAGACAAACTTTCCATGATATAACGACTCACATATTTTCACACTTGAAAATGGTTATGGTTCTTTCAACGGTCTATTTCACCTGTGTCACTTGCCATAGTAAGATTATTTTTAAGACTTTCTTGTAACTATATCTTGAAACATTAGAAGGAACTTCCCTTGGAATCTTTCAAACGTTTAACCTCCAACCAGCGACTCACTAGTCAAATGACTCAAAAACTCAAATTACTGGCCAACTTTGACTTTCGTGCAATATTCTATTGTCTTTATTTTTTCACTAGTATGCCAAGACTTCAACCCAACCTACTGTTTGGTAGAAAACAAGCGAACCCCATTAAAAAGGTCATTAGTCGCCAATAACACGCTAGGGAGAAGTATTTGAGGCAGAATATTGATTCTTCGACCCCCGATCAAAAGTTGAGGTAAGCTTTCAGTTTCTTTTCTTCACTGTCACCAGTCGTTGCTTTTGCGCGGTTCATAGCCATACTAAAACTCAAACGAACAAAAGAAAACGTGCATACTGCATGTTTCACAATCTTATAAGAATAAGAGCGAGCCGGAGTAGATCTTCAACCATGAAGTTGCTTCAAGTGCGCGTGATGACAATCATAATCTGCAACTGCATGCGCACCGTTTCTGGGTTTTTGGCAAGAGTTTATAATTGTTCAACAAGATGTTAAAAAACGTAAGGGATTAGCTTATCTTACCTAAAAAGGCAGTTAACCAACTTAAGCCTGTCAGAAGCTGAAAGAAGAGTTTCAGCTTGCCACACTAAATGACTTTGATGCCGTATGATTTTTACATCAATATCTAAATAATAACAATTGCCTGGACCACAACAATTTAATTGAAAAATAAGTTCCTTTTAAAGCAAATGCGACTAAAAAGTTACGAGCGTTTTCGTCTTCAACGGTCAGCAAAGCGATACGTTAAATGAATTTTCAACACACCTTGAATCGGCAGATCAAATCAAACTGTAGCATCCGCAAAATTCAAAACTCGCCCACATAAATAGCGTCGTACCTAATAAAAAATTCTTCAAAGATTCCTCAATTATTCTTTAATCATTAATTCATAACACCCTATTTTCGTAAATGAGTCTTCTCAGAGCTATGTTCGAACCAAGGTTTAATCTGCATTCATGTACACGTAACATTTTGTTCTTACACTTTATCACATTAACAGTAAAATATTGCATAGAAACAACATTAATTCTAATCTGGCATTCAAGATTCTACAGCAACTGAGTTAAATGGCATGATACCGAGAGATAAGTTTCTGATAGCCTCCTTATATACGATCACTCAGGTTCACAACATTGAAACTCCATTAAAAGTATCATAAAGGTGTTTCCCATAATTATGACGATGGTTGAATAATTGAAATAACTGCGAGCAAGGTATTTGTGCAAAACAGCGTTTTAGCCTTGTCATACAACTGGAAAAATGATTACTATAGGTCAAATGTGAGAGATTTCGACGGAAGACTAAGTTGGCAAAAATGTGTTATGGCGTGGATAAATTACAAGCTTAAACATATCGTGTTGTTACTTTTCCATGAGAGGTCCACAAGTCCTGCCGATCACTGGCCTCGTGCCTGTGGCAAACTGGGCTAAATCGGTCTGAATTTCCTGTGAGATCATATTTTAGGACTTCCTCCAGCGTTTTAGCCTTGTTGAAGGATTAAAACAATCCATGAGAGAGATCCCCGTTGGTAAACATTTAAGCGTTTGCCAACATAAGTTTTTTTCTTCAGGTATTCAGGCCCCTCTGTGGTGCAATTTTTATTAGGGTCTTCTTCAAAATTTGACAGATCTTAATAAAAGACTGAGCGCACAGGAAGAAAACTCGGTAAAAGGCACGTATCGTATATCTATCCTGATGACATCCTGCAAGAACAAAGATGTTTTGAAATGGAATACTGGAATATTTCACACAGCAAACGTCACGAAGGGAAACCATAACCCAGAAAGAAAAAACTTAATTAGTTAAAAATGATAAATGTATATTTTAGTTCTGCCCACTTTAGTGATGCAAAACAATAAAATCATGTTAGCTTTCAATCTACTATGGAATATCATGAGCTTCATAAGAGCTAAATGCGTCAAATGGCCTCTAATTATCTATTTTGAGGAGGTGATTTGAAAAAATAATTTCTAAAACAGTAAATAACTAATCTCAGTGGAGCGTTAGTGAGTGTAGCTAGCGAGGAGCTTACAAATATTAGAACGCACTATTTTTTCAGGGTCTGGTTATAGCTTCCAGGTTTTTGAGCCTTGAAAAAGTGGTGAAAAAGAGGGCTCCACGGTCTAAAAATAAGGCTGCAAATGTTCGTCGGCAAATTTTATTTCAATTAAATGACTTGAAATGCCCTTCAGATTGCAGAAATGGCGTCTTTTTATTGGAAAGCAGTCTTTCTCCTATGTTGGATGGTCGTGGTGTCCGTGGCCCGTCGTAGACAACTAACAAAGAACCCCAACCGCACGAGGGACCAAAGAAGAGGTACGTAGTCCTGTCAGATTATTTGGAATTTGGTCATTCACTTACACGAAAGGAGATCACACGTGAACCTACAATTACCATTTCACAACGAGGCGATGTGAAGAAAATCTTGACTGCAATCCTTCTCAATTCTATTCCATAGCATAGTGAAAACTGAAATCAAGAGACAGAGATGGGTTTCCATATCACCAATGTGTAATCAATCAAATTATTTTAAGTCCGAAGTCACTTTTCCTTGTGGCTATGATATTTAGAATATCGACGTTTCATGTATCCCAGTCGTACAACTATATTTTCTTATTTGGTGCAATAACCTTCAATGTAGACGCATTGTCATTACTGACAGAGAATCAATCTGGCGAAGAATCAAGAGCAAAGAAATGGAAAACTCTTGTAGTAACCAGCCAAAACAAAAAGCCCTTATTAATTTTCGCTTTTTGTTCTTAAAGGGAAAACTGCAACAAGCGATTTCTGGTGTCCAACATGTCAGGGACCCACAAAGGAATCCTGTGATGACAGCTCGACAAACACAACTTGCCCCAAAGCGGCCTTTTGCATGGCAGTCTGGGACAAAAACATGTTTGCCCGGAAATGTGTTAACAGAAAGATGCTCGATGTGCTTACGGAAAATTGTGCCAATGTTAGCCCCATGGCGTGGAAATGCAGGCGACGAAATAAGCCATACCACTTGTCCTGGTGCGAACAATCAGGCTGCAGAGCTAAAGCACCGGGAACCGTAAACAAACCCGACCCATTTTGGTGCCCAACCTGTCAGAGCTCCTCCCAAGAATCATGTGATTCCAATTTGGCACAAACAGCTTGCCCCAAGGCAGACCTTTGTATGACAGTGCAGGATGAGAACGTTTTCGTTCGGAAATGCGTCAACAGGAAGATGCGTGAACTGGTGACCAAGGACTGCACGAGAGCTGTTGGATTCGAGGAATGGGTATGCCGCAAAAAGAGACGGTACCACGTTACATTTTGTGACCAATCGGGCTGCAAAGCAGAGTTTTCTAAAGTGACCAAAGATCATCACCTTGATGACGAAGAAGAGGTGATGAAACCTTTCTGGTGTCCAACTTGTCAAAGCAATTCAGAGGAGTCCTGTGCTGCTACTGTCACCAACACAACTTGCCCCAAAGCTGACTTCTGCATGGCCTTGTGGGATAAAAACGTCTTCACAAGGAAGTGTATCAATAAAAAGATGCTTGATGCACTGACTAAAAACTGCAGACTTGATAGCTCAATGAAATGGCAATGCAATGGAAAGCGAAGTTATCACATGACTGTTTGCAACCAGCCAGGCTGCACAGCTAAAGTATCAGAAATTTCTACAGAAAATGAAATCCCCGAGGATCCTTCCTTTAAGTGCCCCACCTGTCCGATATGCAAGAATTCCCAGCAATGCGACAGTGAAATGATAATGACCGAATGTCCGATGGCTACCCGCTGCATGGTGCTGCATGTGAATGGTACTGCTGACGTCGAAAGTCTTTTTACACGCAGTTGTGTAACTGAAAAGATCTTTAAAGTGATCAAGAGAGGTTGCATAAACAGACATGGTTGTGAAATTGCTTCCTGTACTCAGTCTGGTTGCAAACCTGTGTTAGGCTGACACTTTAAACTTTTGTGACAATTACTTCGTGAACGCTTCGTTTCCCCCCTGTTTCTGTTATGTGCCACAAGTGCAGAGCCCGTTATGCAAAACATATTTTAAGCATATTAGACACTTTGTCCATGTAAACGTCCTATAATATACCACATTCTTCCTTCGTTTATTCGAAGGCTTAATTACTTCAAATTGTGATACATTTCTAGAGTAATGTATAAATTTTTCCATCCACAGAGGACACAAGCTTGCCAAGTTACTTGTTAAAAAGTAAAGACAACCTCGTCTGACTCTATAATTCTGAATGATCTACATAGTGTCTGCCATATTCGGAAGGCAACGCAATTAAATTTTAATTTTTAATCGCAGGTTTCTCACAAGCAATATCTGTATTTTGCGGTGTCAAAGTAAAGATATATATAACCAAATAAAGATATACTAGTTACGACCTCATAACAATTTGTGTCTATTTTCACGCTTCTTTGTTTATTTGCTTGTTTGTGTCTTTTTTTTTTTGATTGTTTTGGATTTATTAATCATGATGACATCTTCATTTTCTCTCTAGACTAAAGTTGACCGGGTCAGATCCTGCATCTTTTGATTGCAATGTCTGAAAATGAAAAGCAAACAAACAACAAAGACTCTAAACAAAGGTGAGAATCAAGTGAAGAGTGAGCCTCAAGCGGAAAATAAAGTTCGATAAACTAGAAAACGAATAAATAAAGGGAGCAAGTTTCTAAAGAAACTTTGCTGATACGTTGGTGGGGTATGGCAACAAAATAATTTCGGTTTTATCAACTGAGTTGATATTGTAAACTGGCCACCGTAAAGAGTTTCAAAGCTGACGTTCCGAGCGTTAGCCCTTCGTAATTCGCTCAGACGCTAACTAGAGCACTAAGGCTAACGCTCGAAACGTCAGCTTTGAAACTCTTTATGGTGGCCAATTTTAATTAACAACTCAGTTGACAAAACTAAAATCACCTGGGTAACAAATAAGCCGAGGGAAAGTCTTGTTTGATGGAAACATGTATCCTCTGACAAAAATTTGAAAGGTAATTTTCTCTATAAAGAACACCTTTCGAAGTCCATCAAGTTTATGTACACATCAACCGCAATTTTTCAAAACTGTTTCGAAATGTGTTTATTAAAAATCCTTTTCTTTACCAACAAAACTGCCCATCTTCAAAACAAGTTTATAAATATATTGACTCAAACTCTTAAATACGTATAAAAATTTCGTGTACAAATTTTGACGGTACAGGACGGTACAGGTCACTTGTAAACATTCATTTTCAGCTCGTTATTTCGTTCTTCAGTGATACTGTAGAAATAGGTTAATCCCAATGCTATCCCAAAACAAGTATTTGATGGGAAAAGGAAATAAGGCGGTGATTTAAAACTGGTTTCCTTTAGTGTTCTAAGTCATGATACAATGTTCACAAAATGGCTATTTTGTACGTTTTTAAACCCTTTATGCACCGTAACATCGGAATCCATATTCTTAATGCTGTTCTCTTTATATTTCCTTAGGCGCTGACAAGGAGAATTTGTTTAACAATCAAGAGCTTCATTGATCAGCGATCATTTCCTCTATTCACATGACCACGTGATGCATAGCTTTTAGTCAGCAGCAGGTTCTTTAGAAGTTAGGTCTCGCGTATCAGTCGTCTAATTCCTTCCTATCAGCCAATAAGTATGCATCTTTCCTCTTCCCTGATAAAAAAAACGATAGATGTATTGCAATAGTTATTAATTTTTCTCACCCAGAACGTTTACCTTCGACCATATCGTGCCGACACGGTGAGGAAAATGCGTCAAACCTCTAAGTTTGAGTATCGTCGTCATCTTCATTAAATCATCATCATTGTTATTGTTGTTTTTCTTTCTTTTTTTCAACCACTCGCAAATCGACTAAATCGTGTGTACCTTCTGAAGTACACGTCAAAGAGTCTCTTGTTGGTTCCCTCAAAATACCCATCGACTAAAGGCCCAGCACATCAGTGCAAATACAGAAATACACGAATCGTGTTAAGAGTACTACCTACCTTTAGCTCTGTTTGTCCCCGGAACTCTGTTTTAAAGCCAATTTCCTTCAAGCTTTCGTGGCAGCTTTTACTAATATGAATCCTCATCGGCTTTTAAAAGATAAGAAGAAAGCTTGCTTTAGTGTCGAGTTTATTATCTTTTGCGAGTGTAAGATTTTGCATTTTATACCATGAGAACCATGAGAACGGCATCCTGGTATTTCAAATATTTCCGAAAAAGTAAATAACAAAAAATTCGGTGAGGAAAAGATAGTCTATGGAGTAATGCATCACTCACACAAAAAGTACAACGAAAAGTACAACAAAAGTGCCTATCTGAAATCTTACAAGAGACGTTGTTCTGAGTCTTGCCGCCATGTTCACACTATCACCAAACAGACAGTATTGTGGCATTTTCTCTCCCACGAGTCCAGCTGCTACCGGCCCAAGATGTATCCCTAAGTGAGAAAGACAAAAACAACCCGATCACTTTGCTTGTAAATAAAGAGTTCGTAAAACAACCTTTATTAAAGAATTCTTGATTTCTAAATGAGTTTGCTTTTCAACATGAATAGTTGTCATTAGAAAACGATCAGTACTTAATACTATTGTAAACATCTCTCATGAGGTGTAATACTGAGAATAGATCATTCAAAAAAAGATCCGTCAAAATAGTCTTTTTCTCCAAAATGCGCACAACATTTCATGCACAATACACATACAAATCTGACCACATACAGACTGAGACAAAAGGTCGTTTTTTGTGTCTTCATGAGCAAAAATCCCTTTGGATAACAAAACATGTCTTGAGTTTTCTACATTCAATTTGTTCCTCGTAACTAGGAAAAATTAAACGGCGCTTCCTTCTTGAATTGTTTGTTCTTATATACCGTTTACACCAAACTTTACCAAATCACTCTCTCCTATACTTGTTGACAACGCACCTATCGAAACAGTTAATAACCTCTTGGAAGTGGGATGTCTCAGTTCTCGAACTGAGTCTAAAATATCTAGGGCCATTGCTGCCACAGGCTCCACGTGTCGGTCCTTTCTAACTGGTACACCATTGACCACCATATACTGGGCGTCCCCAAGGGTCTCAAACTAAAAAAAGATTTTGCGATCATTGGGATTTGTCACGGCTTACAGATAGACACCTACTGTAGTAACAATGCCATAGGACAGTAAAAAAAATGTAGGATTTCAACTTGTCGTTACAAAAGGCGAAAACAAATAGTGAAAAGGAAAGCCAATCCAGGCCTAGGCTTGAGTTTTGTTAACTCTGCAAAATCATTCATAGAGAGTCTCTAGTTTGTTTTCCGAGATATCCGCAAAAAGGCTAAGCTCCATCAGATGTTCGAAGGGATGGCAATATAGTGGCAGTCAGAGCACAGATACGTTTTTCTTGCTGAGGTTGCTAATAAAATGCCTTCCTCTTGCGTCTCTTTTCAAGGAAATGTTCACTTCTCGCAGGTACATCAAGTGTAAGGTATCATTCTTCCAACTTGCTTTTTCTGCCACTGATATCATTTCACATTGCTCACATTCTTGTGGTATCTTCCCTTTTTTCAATATCATAATTTTTTTTTGGTTGAAAGCAATTGTTGCTTTTACTCATGCAAATTTATTGAATTCTACGTACCTTGTAGACGTCGTGTTTTTCACTCAGTTCGTCAAAAGTTAAGAACATCTTATTGACTAGAGTGACGACCTCCATTGGTGAAACGCTAGCGCAAATGTTGTCAAAATTATCCAAGTAGCTGAACATGATGGTAACACTATCAAAATGCTTGAAAGGAAAGAAAAGTTGGATAAAAGACAATTCAGAGGCGAAAATTAAAGTTAAACCAAAAATATCCCTGATTTAGAAGTTTTTACAATCATACTTATTATAGATTCACTCAAGTAGATCACAAATAGAAAATAAATTAACTTAAGATTTATCACTACAATAAAGAAACGTTGTGGAGGAGGAGACAACCAAAAGCGCTCACGCACCATGCCAGAGATGTCTCACTAATTAAGGTGTAAGAAAAGTGTATACAAATATAACATTAGAAATTCTGATTATCCTTAAGAAAATTTAAATCATTCCTTTCACAGGCTGCAAGACCATTTGATTCTCTAATATGATTAGGTATA